>NC_057394.1:2574058-2939892 GCF_019320065.1 Cervus canadensis | reverse complement strand
ATCTACTAGAATTTATAGTAAAAATATTAGGGAAAGGACTTTTAGAATTTTTAACTTTAATAAATGTTTTGAGTCATATGTAAATGCTTTTCTGTCTCTTTCAAAATTAGTTCTGAGTATGCTCATGGGCTTCCCTAGTAGCTCAGATGGTAAAGCGTCTGCCTCAATGCAGGAAACCCGGGTTCTATCCCTGGTTCAGGAAGATCCTCCAGAGAAGGAAATGGGAACCCACTCCAGTATTCTTGCCAGGATAATTTCATGGACAGAGGGGCCTGGAGGGCTATAGTCCATGGGGTTGCAAAGAGTCGGACAGGACTGAGTGGCGTACACAATAGCATGCTTATTTGTTTTTCTAAATACAATCCTTCTTTCCAAGTTCAGTTCCTGCTTAAGTTCTTAGTGAAATACAACGCTCTTGATTTCCCTATTGTTTGTTAGGATTTCAGTGTGTTAGTTAATTGTAAAACTCAGTCTTGGCATCATTTTCACAAAGTTCTTTATAGAAAGATAATCTCCGTGCGTGCAGTTGTTTTCCTTGGTGTGTTGTGTTCATTTTGCCTGGGCGCCTGCTCAGTCGCTTCAGTCATATCCGACTTCTTGGGACCTCATGGACTGTAGCCCGCCAGGCTCCTCTGTCCTTGGAGTTTCCCGGGCAAGAAGACTGGAGTGGGTTGCCATTTCCTCCTCCAGGGGATCTCCCCAGCCCAGGGGTGCAACCCGTGTCTCCTGTGTCTCTTGAACTGGAGGTGGATTCTTTACCACTGGCTCACCAGGGAAGCCCTAGATTATTTAAACAACCCGGCTTCGGGGGACTTCCTATAGGAAACACGCAGGGGGCTCCAAGCCTCTGACTTGCCATTCTCCCCAGCCTCCTAGAAGTCCTGAGGATCGCGGCGAGTCCTCAGTCCTCACGTGTCAGACCCTTAGAACCCAGGTGTGAGCAGGCTCCAGGGGAGATGCGAGGTGCCCTCCCCGCCGCATCCCAGGCCCTGCAACCCTGGCATCCTGGGCCTCCTTATGGCCAGTTTACCTCCTCCTTGACGGGTGGTGGTTGTCCTCCAGCTCCAAGACCAAAACTGGTTTTCTCCCGGGCAGTTCTGGGGAGTGTGGGGAGACCCGGACCCTGGGGGTGGGAGGACGGGGCCCCTCGAGGGGGCAGGCCGGCGCGGGTCGGGGCCTGGGTCGCGCTGACGCTCCGGTCCCCCTCTGTCCCTGGCCCAGCTCTCACCCGGCCCCGGCCGCACAGCGACGACTACAGCATGAAGAAGGTCCCCCCTCGGAAGCCCAAGAGAAGCCCCCACACGAAGCTCAGCGGCTCCTCGGAGGAGATCTCGGGCGCCCGCCCGGGGGCGGCGGGGCCGGGCGGCGCGCGGCGCAGGGCGGGCGGCCCGCAGCGCCTGCCGGGGGTCCCCGCGCCCCCCGCGCCCCCGGAGCCCGAGCCCGAGCCGGAGCCCGTCTACATCGAGATGCTGGGCCGCGCCGGCAGCCCCGAGCCGGCGGAGGCGGTGTACGAGGAGATGAAGTACTGGGCGCCCCCCGGGGACGCGGGCGGCCGGGGGCCGGGCACCGGGTCGGCGTCCGCGTCGCCCCCCGCGGCCCCCGAGGACGCCAGCGGCATCCCCGCGCCCTTCCCCAATCTGCTGGCGCACCGGCCCCCGCTGCTCGTGTTCCCCCCGACGCCGGCCACCTGCTCCCCCGCGTCGGACGAGTCGCCCTTGACGCCCCTGGAGGTGAAGAAGCTGCCGGTGCTGGAGACCAACCTCAAGTACCCCGTGCAGGCCGACGGCTCCAGCCCCCTGTCCCCCCAGCATCCCAAAACCCCCAAGGGGGACGGCGACCGGCCCGCGTCCCCGGGCGCCCCCGTGCTCGCCGGGCCTCACGGAGCCTCCTCGCCCCCGACACCCCCGCCTCCGCCCGCGCCCCCCGCCACCCTGCGGCCACCCGCGCAGTTCCCCTTCGCGGCCCCCGCGGAGCCCCCCAGGGTCCCCCCGAAGCCCACCGCGGCCCCGGCGGGCACGCCCTGCAGCCCCCTCCCCAAAACCCCGTATTCCCCCGGGAAGACGGCCCGAGGGGAGCCCAGGAAGGCCACCACCACCGGCGCCCCCTCCCCAGCCCCCTACAGCCCCCCGAACTCCAGACCTCTGGGCAGCCCCCTGGACGAGCTGGCCAGCCTGTTCACCTCCGGCAGGAGCGTGCTCCGGAGGTCGGCGGTGGGCAGGAGGATCCGCGAACCCCAGGGTGAGTCTGGCGCCCTGAGCGCGCTGAGACAGGTCCACATGTGGGGGTTGTGCAGAGGGATGCGGTGTTAAGGAACGCGGGGGGTCCCTGCAGGGTCCTTCAGAGCAGGTAGCGGCTTTAAAATCATCTTACATGCAACAGGTATGGCCGAGTAGTTAAGAATGCATCTTTCCATTTTGCAGACACAAGTTCATGATATAAAAACACGTTTCACTAAAACCGGGTTTCAGACAGCCTAGTGAAGCGATGGGCATTAGATCAGACAGCCTGCGCCACCGAGTTCTGTTTGCTAACAGTATCCGGGTGTAGCTTGGAAATGGCAGTTACACACTGTTACACTGAGATGCCCCTTTCGGACATCTTTGTCCTTTGCTCGGGTTACTCGGGCACCCTCGTCACGCGGGCGGGCTCACTCCCATTCCCTGCGTCTGGAGTGATTACTTCTCAGTTACTCCCAGATGCTCAGTACCACTCAGTAGGGAGCCCAGCCCAGGAAGGCCACCGCCTGGGCCCCCTCCCCTGCCCCCGACAGCCCCCCGAACTTTAGGCCTCTGGGCAGTTTCCCCCGAGGAAACTGTTGTTTCCAGTGAATGATTTTCCGTCTGGTCCCAAGGACCATTTTCACTCAGTTCTGTTCTGTCTGCATCTTCTAGCTGAGCATCTCAACTGCTCAGCTGTTGACAAGCCAGTCCCAGTGAGCTCAGGGCTAGACTGTGGCAGCCAGAGGCCTTGCCTGTATAAAAAAGTTTTTATTTTGTGTCCCTATAAAAGTAGAATGTAGCTAGCAAAAAAAAAAAAAAACAAGAATTTTTTTATTGATCTCTTGTAAGTAGCTGGCCTCATTCAGATGAGGTTGCCTTTGGGCTCAGATTCTCTTAATAATCACAAAGAACATAGTCATCTTCCAAAAAACATCTGAAAGCTTTTAAATAAAACCAAAATATTTTCCAGCGTTCTGTATTTGGGAGGCAAACTGCAGTAATATAAAGTATCTTCTCTTAAAACTGTAACAGGTCTCTCGGTCATAATGCCATTATGTAGATTACAACTGCTAACATCCTTACTTTACAGAGACGGGAAACTGCGGGGCAAGGAGGTTAAGCACCTTCCTTAAGGTCAGGCTGTAGGACTGAAAGTAGCAGCTTACCTGTTCTTTCTTCTAAAGAAAATACATAGCTGTGTTGGCTTTCATCACCTGATGAGGCACAAAAAATCCCCTAGAAAACCTAGGAAGCATTCTCAATAAGTGAAAAGTACGTCAAGGCCAGGCTAAGAACACTTAGCAAATGGATGAATAACCTACTCTTTGTTTATTCCTCAGACTAATAAGCTAATCGTTTGTTTAGCTAGCCATTTCTTCTTAATTATAAGTCATTAATAAATGAAATTGTCCTTGTAAGTAGGGGATGGCTTGAATTTCACAAGTCATATGTTTCATTCCAAGGAACAAAACAGACTCTAAGAGAAAAGCATTACACGAACACATTAATATTTGCTTTGCTTTTGGAACTAAAAGTTTATTACAGCCTCATAAGCCTCCTTTTACTATAGATGAGAGTTGGGTGAATTCTTCTCAGGTGTATGCAGAAAAGTGAAGTTAATGATTTTCTAGACGGGCACCAATCCTTTGGAAGTCCCTAAGTCTAGGACTCGTGGGGAGGACCGCAGAGAGGTCTCCAGCCAGGGTGCCCGAATGTGCTAATTATATTTCCCCGGGGTGATATTAACCAGTGCCTGGGAACATGCATCGAAACCTCAAGGACACCATCGTTAGTGCAACTCTAAAATTAGAAAGCATCTATTTTTCTCCTGTGGGCTTTTACAAAACACTCTTCACTTAGAAAAGATTGTCTGGAGCCACTTAAGACTTTCTTACAAACACCCGAATTGGCAGCTTCTGCCCCCAGCGCAGTGGCTGTAATAATCGGCAGCTGCAGTGGGAGAGGCTTGTCCCCACACCCCAGGTGACCGAGACCGGCCGTGCGGCTGAGAACGCTGGGACTCCTGATGGTTCATCACCTGGGAAACACCCAGACCAGAGCACCGGACGTGTCCTCGTGGCGTCGTCCAGGTTATTCTTTCAGCATGCAGAAGGGGCCTAAGAGAAGCCTGGGGAGGGAAAAAAATAAACAGTCATCACACTGGAGCTAATCACCAGAGCTGCTTATATGATTATTAAGGTTTGCACACTGCGATCCAGGAGCCAGTAATCCATTTTCTTCTGAATGAATCGCATGGCCGTTATTCATGATTTACCGAAGTCCTGGGACTTCTTTTAAGATTACAAATCTTTTTCTTTACCCTCTTTATATTTCAAAATGCTCTTCTCTTTGCCTGAAAGAGCTTTCTTACCAAAGAATCCAGTGGGCAGCTAATTCTGCCTCAAGGCACCTGAATTAATTATAGCTCGTTTCTTGGACAGTTGTGATGTGGGGAAATTGTACCTTAAATTTGCAGAAGCATTTCAGAACTTCCCCCTCGATTCTTTGGAGAGCGACCTTGAAGAGATTATGTGTGTTAGTCGCTCAGTCGTATCCGACTCTTTGCGACCCCATAGATTGTAGCCCGACAGGCTTCTCTGTCCATGGGATTCTCCAGGCAGGAATGCTGGAGTGGGTTTTGCCATGCCCTTCTCCAGGGAATCTTCCTGAACCAGGTATCAAACCTGGGCCTCCCACATGTAGGTAGATTCTTTACCGTCTGAGCCACCTCACTTCAGTTCAGTTGCTCAGTCGTGTCTGACTCTTTTCGACCCCATAGACTGTGGCACGCCAGGCCTCCCTGTCCATCACCAACTCCCGGAGTTCACTCAAATTTAGATCCATTGAGTCGGTGATGCCATCCAACCATCTCATCCTCTGTCATCCCCTTCTCCTCCTACCTTCAATCTTTTCAAGTATCAGGGTCTTTTCAAATGAGTCAGTTCTTCACATCAGGTAGGCAAAGCATTGGAGTTTCAGCTTCAGCATCAGTCCCTCCAAGGAATATTCAGGACTGATTTCCTTTAGGATTGACTGACTGGATCTCCTTGCTGTCCAAGGAACTCTCAAGAGTCTTCTCCAACACCACAATTCAAAAGCATCAGTTCCTCAGCACTCAGCTTTCTTTATAGTCCAACTCTCACATCCATACATGACTACTGGAAAAACCATAGCTTTGACTACAGGGACCTTTGTTGGTAAAATAATGTCTCTCTAGAAATAGTCCAGTGTTGACAGTTCCTTCCTTTGGACTTGAGTAAAGGCATTTGGAGGATTCTCTCCAAACTGATTTTGGCCCTGATTAGCATGTAAGGGTGGAGAAGGCAATGGCACCCCACTCCAGCATTCTTGCCTGGAAAATCCCATGGACGGAGGAGCCTGGTAGGCTGCAGTCCATGGGGTCGCGAAGAGTCGGACACAACTGAGTGAGTTCACTTTCGCTTTTCACTTTCATGCATTGGAGAAGGAAATGGCAACCCACTCCAGTGTTCTTGCCTGGAGAATCCCAGAGGTGGGGTCACACAGAGTCGGACACGACTGAAGTGACTTAGCAGCAGCAGCAGCATGTAAGGGATGGTGAGTTGTGGGCAGGAAGCAAGGTCCTCGGTGTTTAATTATACTCCATTGCTACCCTGTAGACCTAAATGTGGGATTTCATAACTGTCATGTTCCTATAGACTCCTGGGTATTCAACTGGAGGAATACAAAGTCACAGGAGCTCTTAAGAGTCCAGAATGCAGGTATGGACAAAATGTGATTGTCTCGGTGACAGCTCTTATGACAACTTGAGAGGAGGAGTCTTAGCTGCAGTAGTTGCAGAGGTTACTATGCTCCAGGCATGGCTTTAAGAACCTGTTTAATTCTCACAAGACTGAACAGTGTCTGCTGTGGTGTCCCCATCCTACAGATGGGAAAACTAAGGCATAAACATTAAACTTGCTCTGAGTCTCTCCACTTTGAGAGACACAGCCTGACTTAAATGCAGCAATTCTGCCTCTAGAGGCGACTGTCTCAGCTACCTACACAGTGAGGCCCAGAACTGCAAGGAAATAAAACAAAACAGAAGATAAGGCTTTAAAAAGTCCTATTTACTCACCTGAGGTGCAACAAGTAAGAGTCCTACAGTTTGGATAAGAAAACTGCTTCATAAAATTCCAAACATGTACCTCACAGCTCACAGCTGTGTACAACTTCGGAACGTGTTCTGGGGCCACTGGGCCCTTGGAATGAAGAACAGCTGCATGTTCAATTGTGTGTGCCTTTCTGTTTATCCCGTTCATTCCTAAGGTGTTTTTCTTCTGATGCCGTAATATGGTTAATATTATTATGCTAATTATTTATAGTTGCTTAGTTTCAAAAATTATGAGACCGAGTTCAAATGCAGAGGGGATCCCATTTGCTTCTTGGGGCCACGAGGGTGCGCCATTGCTCCAAATGGTTCCTTTGGCAGCTGTTGTTTATCTGGAAGGTGAAATAAAATGAGCGTGTTTTCTGTGTCCATTGAAAAAGAGCAGGATGATCAGGCATTAACAAAAATGCAGTACGCCTCAGAAACCTGGAGAAGAGAGTGCAGGAGTCTGATCTGCAGAATATGTAAAAAAAAAAAAAAGAAGATTTTGTGACTTTCTGATACTGTGCATCCTTAGTTTATATGATATAAATACGTAGTTAAAAATTATATTGAGAGCAGAAAATATAGAGACAATATTTCTTCGCATGTATTAGGTGTTTATTAAATACATTTGATGAAAACCTACCTTTAAAAAAGCAGTTTGACATATATTTGATAAATCTTGCCCTGGGGCATTTTTTTACAAATAAGAACCACTGCAGCCAAATGGAAATTACTCTTCATTTCAAATATTTTGTTTCATTGCATAAATACTCCAAGTAAGGATATTTTGAGTTTTGACTTCTCTGGTGTCTCAGATGGTAAAGAAACCTCCTGCAATGCAGGAGACCCAGGTTTGATCCCTGGGTTGGGAAGATCCCTTGGAGAAGGGAATGACAACCCACTCCAGTATTCTTGCCTGGAGAATTCCATGGACAGAGGGGCCTGGCGAGCTGCAGTCCATGGGGTCGCAGAGAGCTGGATACAACTGAGTGGTACTTTCACTTTCATTATATAAATGAAATTTTTACAGTGTAATGCTTGATTCCATAGGGCCATTTATTTTAAAAATTATTTTTAAAGTTGGCTTTATGGAAAATTTCAAGCACATACAAAAGTACAATGGATTAAGGAACTGTCTCTGTGACCAGTCTTAGCTTCTATCTGCAGCTTCCTCCACCATCACTGAATTATGTGGAAATATGCCGCAATGTCAGAGCAATTTACTGATAAATATTTGTATAAATTTCGTTAGGGAAGTCCTTTAGAAAAAAAAATAGAAGATTTATTCTTAAGTCACTTTAATAAGTACAGACCTGTCGATCCGTTTGAGCATCATGGGACGTGAGACCGCTGCTCAAGACAGAAGCTGCCCCTAGATGCGAGAGCATCGTTGTTTCGTGATGCAGCTGAAACAGTCCTCTGGAGTCAGCTTCCCACCAGAGATCGCTGGCCTCCGGGGCCCTCCTCAAGGCCTGTGAGCACAGCGCCCCCGTGTGGACAGCTGTGCAGGTAACTTTTCTACAGCGACAGCATCAAGACGTGAATTTCTAAATATCGCATCCAAGCAGAGCTAAGCATGAAAGAGAGATCAGTCTCTCAAGTACATGTTACAACTGCATCTTTTCAAAGAAATGGTTTTTATTTGCTTTGGGCTGGGCTGGTCTCTGGTTGGGGCCCGCGGGGACCACTCTCTGGTTGCGGTGGTTCCTCTGGTTATGGAGCATGGGCTTCGGTGGTTGCGGTGTGTGGGTTCAGTCACTGTAGCTTCCGGACTCTGCAGCGCAGGCTCTGTAGTTGTGGCGCGTGGACTTAGTCACCCGAGGAGCGTGTGGGGATCTTCCCGGACCAGAGATGGAACCCCTGTCTCCTCCACTGGCAGGTGGCTTCTTGACCACTGAGCCACCAGGGAAGCCCCCATTGCCTCCTCAATCTGCACTGCGAGAGGTTTTGAAGTTTCTCTGCCAAATTAAGTGCAGTTACTTATGCACTGTTCAGTAGCAAGAAGATGCTTTAAAATCACTGAAATATCACAGAATTACAGGCGGAAACCTGTAACCTGTGCTCAAGGGCAGCGTTGCTAAACTGCCGTTCCCTGCTCCTGATGTCTGAGGCAGACGTTTCGACGCTTGTCTTCTGTTTCATCTCTGATGCCTTCTAATGAGATGGCAGCGTAGGACATCCATCCTCCTGTGCAGGGCTCGGCGTCCGGGATGGGATGCAGGGCTCGGCGTCCCCCCAGGCATCGTGCCTACATGCAGGCTCTTCTGGCTGTCTCTCCTGTGCTGAGCTGTTAATCTCGCTCACCCTCCAACTGCTTTGCTTTCTCTGGTGGTGATTTATTTGTGGGGTGTGGTGGCCTGAGGCTTCATGAATGTTGCAAAGGGCGTGGAAGGAGCAAGCACATACTTTACTGATGTGTAGTGGAGGGCACTCTGGCAGCCCTCCTGTGAAAAGAAGGCATCCCTCTGCCTTCTGGAACCATTTTACATCAGCCCCAAGTTTCCCTCGTTTTTCCAAACGAAGAAGTCCTCGGAGAAGGCAAGCTTAGCATCCCCAGCGAAGCAGGCCCTTCGCCCGTCGCTGGGTGGATATATGGAGACGGTGAGCTGTAGAACGTGGCTGCCCCGAGCTTTGGCACACGCGGGGGTCCCAGAGTGAGCAAACGGTGTTCTGAGCGGCTCCTGGCCCCGCCGCAGTACAGGAGTCTCTGGCTTTGGGACTTGAACTGGACGCTGCAGTGCTTCTCATTCCCTGGATGCCCAGTAGAAATAACCCTTAGTCTGTCTCCTCTTGCAAATGAGCTTTCAACTGGAATAAACTGACCCACAGCCAGACATACCTACGTTAAGAGCATAGAGCTCTTTGTCTTCCGTGTTAATTGGACTTTTTTTTTAAGTGCCTAATACTTGTTGTGCACGCTGTGACATTTCTCCCCCTGTTTACGGCACCTCCTCTCTCTCACTGCCCGAGAACTCTCTCACTCAGGGGAATTGTGCACCCGGGGCCCTGGACCCAGGACTTGCGTTAACTTGTAGAGCTCACTCCCGTGTAGTCATCCGCCAGGCATTCGCTTGACGCAAGCCCAGGGCTTGCCCCCGGGAATCCAGAGAGGCGAGAGAGCAAGCTCTGGGTGCCCTGCCCTGCCCAGACAGGGCGGGCGGCAGACGGGCCCACCCCATTTCAAGGGGAGGCTCTACCTTGGGGGGTATAGACCCCCCCGTGGGTCTGTGACTGCGCCCCGCGTGGCCTGTGGACCCCAGCGGTGCGCTCGGACCTTGTTTGGGGAGAGGTTGCCCAGCCTTCATCACGGAGCGCTGATGAGCAGGGCGCGGGGCGGGGGCACAGCTGGCGGCCCCAGAGCAGAAGCGCGTTGCTGCGGTAGCGTCTAGGAGAGCCTCCCGCCTCGGGGGCTGACCCGCGAGCAGGACGCGTGATGGGCGATGATGGGGGCGGGAGGCGGGGGGCTGCGAGTTCTCCAGGTGGGTGCAGAGGAGGGTAGCAGGCGGGGCAGCGAAAGGAGCCCGTGTGTGGCAGCCCTGTCTCCGAACATGAGCTCGGGTACCTGGTCCTGTTAGCATCCGGCCACGAGCCTTGAAAGGCTTCCCTGGAGGCTCAGTGGGGAAGAATCCGCCTGCCAGCGCAGGAGACCCAGGTTCCATCCCTGGGTCGGGAAGATTCCCCTGGAGAAGGGAATGGCTACCCACTCCAGTATTCTTGCCTGGAGAATCCCATGGACAGAGGAGCCTGGTGGGCCGCAGTCCATGGGGTCGCCAAGCGTCAGATGAGACTGAGTGACTAAACAATAACAACGTTCTTTCAGTGTAAGCTTCTCGATAGAGACCCTTCCTCCCCTCCCGTCCGGCAAACGGCCCTCCGCAGTGTCAGGGACCCACAGCACGCAGGTGAAGCCAGAATGACTCCTCTGGTTCGGAAGGATTGTTTCCTACTTTGCTTTGTCTCTGCCTCTGTAAGGTTCTGCTTGGGAACAGCTCCTAATTACAGGTGAGCCGTCACTCACAGCAGTTGCTTTCACTTGCAAAGCGCTCACCCAGCATCTTGCCTTGAGGAAGTGCCCCTCTCTGCAGGGCCTGAGTGTCGGTCCTGGGGTCCTGGGAGTGCGGCGTCTCGGATGCCTGCTCAGGGCTGGCCGCACGGTAGAGCTACAGGGACCTCTCCCCCTGTCCCAGGGGCCACGCTGAGGGCTGCTCGCAGGGTCAGCGGTGCTTCTCAACAGCCAGCTCGAGCCAGGGCAGGAGAGAGGCGTGCCCGCATGCTCAGTCGCTCAGCTGTGTCCGACTCTTTGCAACCCCGTGGACTGAAGCCCACAGCCTCTTCTGTCCATGGAATTCTCCGAGCAAGAATACTGGAGTGGGTTGCCATGCCCTCCTCTAGGTGATCTTCCCGAATGAGGACTTGAACCCCTGTCTTGTGTTTCCTGCACTGGCAGGATTCCTGGGAAGCCCGGGAGAAAGGCACACAGCCCAAAAAAGCCAACTTCACGGCCCAAAAAAGCCCACTTCATCTGTCTCTACAGCAACTATATTTCCTAGATTATGTGGCTATAGAAACAGATATAGCTACAGATATAGATATTCAAACATATCTATATAGAGATATAGATACTGTAATGGCAAAATTAGAAGCACAGCTGAAAAAATGACAACAACAACAAAAGCTAGTATCAGCCCCATACTCAGAGCCCTCAATAAATATCTGTTGGGAGAATCTTAAACTCAAAGGCCTCCTGAGCTTGCTACTTCCTCTGGACGTGGCTGCGACATTCTCTGAAACCCAGGCGTCAAACCAAGCAGGGAGTTGTGACAATTAAATATTTAGATCAACCTGATCAAAAAGTTACCCTGCGAATAGTGTGAAATTCTCCTGGGAAATTTCCTTCATGGCTTGGCTGTGAATCTGCAGCCCGCAGCATGCCGTCAGACCAGAGATCGGCAGCGTGCATAAATAGTTCATCATTCCTGAGATGAGCCGGAGGACGCAGGGGAGTCAGCCCAGCTAGACTGTTCTCCAGCGCGCCATCCAGGCGGAGGAGATCTTTTGTACCTGGAATTCTGGGGGAAAAAAGTCAGTCTTTTCAGAAGTGGATTATCTTTCATAAGCAGTACATATTTTTCATACCATCAACCCATTAAAGCCAGCAGCCATTGTGTGTTGGAGGGGGTGGTCTCTAGACTAGATTTCGAATTAAACTCCCACTGGGGGCTCCAAAGAGAAAGCCAGTGCTTTCGCCTCTAAGCCAGTCAGTGATTCTCCCATAGCTGGTTAATAAAGACCTTCCTGGCTATCTGCATCTCATTATTGCCACATAATACAATATCCCAGGGTGTTCTTCCTTTTGTGAAGAAATGCTTAGAAGCTACAGGGTGCGTGGATGTTTTCCTGAAGATGACCTGGATCGCTGCCGTGTTCTCTCTCTCTCCTTAAGAGTACTGGAAGAGAAAGACCCGTTTCTTAACTACCTAAGAGTGTTTAGGGCCTTTATGCCGACCTGAGTCGTTTTTGTGATTAATTCTCAGCTTAACCTAGAAAATCCCACACCCCCCGAGAGCGCGCGACACTCGGTGTCCTTTTCGCAGCCCTGCGTCCTGAGTCAGCAGTCACCTCATGCCCACTGTGTGTGAAGCTTCTCAGGCCTTTTGCTGCCCTGGTTTTCACTTCTCCCTTTTTCCGATTTCTTCTTGAAGTCTGTAACGCTCATCCTTAGACATCGTACACTGGCAGTTACTGGGCAGTTGCAATTTTACATGCAACTGAGACATGTTAGTTGTAATAAACCGATCAGTGACAGTCTCACTCACTTTGCTCCCCACACATATGACTCAGTCTTAAAATGTGCAGGAAGCAAACCACGGCTGTGAGGGTTGGGCTGTAAAGAAGGCTGAGCGCTGAAGAACTGCTGCTTTTGAACTGTGGTGTTGGAGAAGACTCTTGAGCGTCGCTTGGACTGCAAGGAGATCCAACCAGTCCATCCTGAAGGAGATCAGTCCTGGGTGTTCATTGGAAGGACTGATGCTGAAGCTAACACTCCAATCCTTTGGCCACCTGATGCGGAGAACTGACTCCTTGGAAAAGACCCTGATGCTGGGAAAGACTGAAGGCAGGAGGAGAAGGGGACGACAGAGGATGAGATGGTTGGATGGCATCACCAACTCAATGGACATGGGTTTGAGCAAACTCCTAGAGTTGGTGATGGGCAGGGAGGCCTCGGCGTGCTGCAATTCATGGGGTCACAAAGAGTCGGACACGACTGAGCGACTGAACTGAACTGAACCACTGCAGACATGAGCTAGATCTGAGATGACGCACATTTACAGTGGAACACTCAGGGTACCATACCTGCGAATGTGTGCATCACCCAAAGTCCTGCAAAACCTGCAAAAGAGTTTCTTCATACCCCAGACTCTGGCTCAAAATCAAACACACTCTTCCTCAAAAATGTCCACTTTAAAGAATGGAGGAAGCGGTGTGTACACCATGGGTGCAACAGGGTAATTCCTGAGCAAATGGGCGTGTTTCCCATCTTGGTTTTATTCTCCTCCTTTGAAGTGGGAAGATCCAGGAAGGAGTAAGTAAGAGACAGAAGACTTGAGCCGAGCGGTGGGTGGAAACCCTCCCTATGCAGCTGTGCCCACGTTACTGAAGAGCAAACCAAAGCTCGCAGCCCTTAAGTTACTTCCTGAAGTCACGTCTCTTTGCTGGAGTTAGTTCCAGTTCTCAGGGGCGCTCACCTGGGTGGGGCCGGGCTGGTTTAGGAGCAGAATGGAGGCACACACCCAGCACAAGCGACTGCGGTAGGCCAACCTGCCTGGCGGCTCAGTGGGAAAGAGCCCGCCTGCCGCGCAGGAGACCTGACTTCCATCCCTTAGGTCGGGAAGATCCCCGAGGAGGAAATGGCATGCTCTCCAGTATTCTTACCTGCAGAATTCCCTGGACGGAGGAGCCAGGCGGGCTGCAGTCCATGTGGTCGCTAAGGAGTCAGACACAACTGAGCAACTAAACCCAGTTTGCATACCTTTTTTCAAGTAAATAACCAGTGCCCAGCAATAGATTCTGTAGAGCTAAAGAGATTTTTGTTTTTATTTTCATGAAAATTGTATTGAGTTTATTTTGTCTCTTGGTATCTGTTGTTTACTTGCTAAGTTGTGTCCAACTCTTTGCAACCCCATGAACTGCAGCACGCCAGGCTTCCCTGTCCTTCACTGTCTCCCAGAGTTTGCTCAGACTCATGTCCAGTGAGTCAGTGATGCCATCGAATCATTCATCCTCTGTCGCCCCCTTCTCCTCCTGCCCTCAGTCTTTCCCAGCATCAGGGTCTTTTCCAATAGTTAGCTGTTCACATCACGTGGCCAAAGTACTGGAGTTTCAGCTTCAGCATCAGTCCTTCCTGTGAATATTCAGAGTTGATTTCCTTTAGGATTGATTGGTGTGATCTCCTTGCTGTCCTTGGTATTTAACCACCTTTATATATAGCTCGTGATGGAATCTCTCTTGGAGTTTTAATAGAAAATTGTGCTAAAAAGAACTGCTTCAGTCCTAAGAACAGTGTAATCCTTTGCTCCATCTCAGACACCAGCTTGTGCTCCGGTCATAACACGCTTTCTAGTACCTTCTGGCCACCCCCTGACCCACCATGTGACTCTTAGCACAACCAGAGACGTGACTGCATCATTTACATGTCACATGAGGCCATCAAACTCCAGTTGCTGGCACTCATTTCACTGATGTAGTCACAGCTAAGAGGGGAATCTCCTCTGTTCCCTTACCCCGGCTGGAAATCGCGTCTAATTTCTGCAGCCGTGACAGCCATGCAGGGCAGAGGCACTGGGCTTCTGTGTGGTGATGGGGGATCATACAAATGTCTCTTTAATCTGATGCTCATTAGACAGCCCACTGATGTGGTCCAGCTGCTAACCAGAAAGCGTTTCCATTGCTGCAGGGGTGGAATCCATCATAGGGACCCTTCGTAATGACTTTAGGGAAAAGGTTCCATTTTCCAGATAATACAACCATTCTGTGACGTCACCCCCAAGACACGTAGTTCTTTTCAGGATTAAAAACATCAGAGGTTAACGTCAAGCAAAACCACTTCATGAGCAGCCACGTTTTGTGTTGCTGTTTGCTACTTGCCTCAAGTTTTCAAAGATAGTTGGGGAAAAAAAATCATAAATAAAAGGGGCAGACTTCATTCATTCATTCGAAATATACATTGAGGATGTGTTTTGTACAGGGTATTGTCCTAAGCTGTATTGGTTTAAAAGTAAAATATGGAATCGGCTCGCAAGCAGCTCACAAGGTCCCTGGACAGCAAGAAACGCTGTCGGTAAAGATACTGTTTGGGTTTCTCAAACGGCTTACCCCTAATGCTTGAGAAATGCTGCATTTTTATTCGATTCATTCTACTCTCTTTGACTGTTCAGTGCTTACCATAACGCACTAAATTGATTCTTTTCAGCCCATACATATGTCCTTTGAAACTGATCCCAAATGAAGGTAGGATTCCTTTGGAGGAAAGAGGGGAGGATGAGACCAAAGCAGTAAGAGAAAGAGGGGGTACACTACCTCAGGCTGAGACCGGGGCATCTTACAACCCTGAGGAAGAAGGTTTATCCAAGGGCGTGATGGCATCACCACGTAATGCTTTGGAGGAGCTGCACCAGGGGGTGTGAAAAGGGTTCTTCTGTGTTCATTTGTGTGTAAACAAACAGCTTAAAAATGACAGATGAGAGATGCCGGGTGGTGGGCATACGAGGAGGGGGCCCCCACCTCCTGCCCCACTCCAAGGGGCTTTCTCCTGATGGTTCCAGGGGGGAATGAGGGCCACTGGCGACCAACTCAGCCTGCCCTCCCTGCAGAGTCCCAGCGACTCCTCCTTCCTGAGTGACCGACATCACCATGAAGCAGCAGCTCCGGGGACCTTCAGTCCCAGGCATGGAGGCTTGGGAGGCACGCAGGGTCAGGGAGGCCAGCCAGCCCCCCTCCATAAAGGACGCAGCCACAGGAGCCATCAGAGGGACTGGCCACGTGGCTGGAGAATTGTGACAAGACTTTTAAGTCTGTGTAGATATTTTTAATCTGTTATGTAAGGCCTCGGAGCTGCTGGGCGGCAGCCACTGGTGTGGGCAGTGGGGCTGATCCACACACGTGCACGGCACCTCCAGGCTGTGAAACTGTGGGTAGACGTCTGTAGTGGGGGGACTGCTGCTGTCTTGAGCCCCCCAGGGCTCCCAAGTGTGCCCCCCGCTCCTGGGGCTTCCTACCCCCGGCCTGTCCCCGTGAAATGCAGGCTCAGGGTGCGTGGCTCCTGCCTGCTCCCACGGGCCCTGATCTGTGCCCTTGGGGCCCTTAAATGCCTTGTGTGTGTGTTAGTCACTCAGCCGTGTCTGACTCTCATGAGCCGTGACTCCATGGACTGGAGCCCGCCAGGCTCCTCTGTCCATGGGATTCTCCAGGCAAGAACCCTGGAATGGGTTGCCATTTCCTTCTCCAGGTTATCTTCCAAACCCAGGGATCGAACTCAGGTCTCCTGCATTGCAGGCAGATTCTTTACTGACTGAGCCAATAGGGAAGACCCTTTAAATACCATGGGTGGATAAATTTTATAATTAGTTCTGAACAAGGATTTTGAAAAGATTCAACATACACCACTGCCGTTTGGGTTTTCACTTGCATTGATTTCACTGGCTCTCTGACTCAGCTGCAACCATACCAATGAGATGAGCACCAAAAATGAAAGTCTGACTGTCTTGTATGACGTGTGATTCAGCCATACGTCCGGTTGTGCCAAGGTTCACGTGGTGGGGCGGGGGCCTGGCCAGAAGACGCTAGAAACCATTTTACAATGGATGCACAACCTAGCGTCCCTGACGTGGAACAAACGTAGATTATATTTTTCTCAAGGACTGAAGTAAAGAATGTAAGCAGTGTTAGTCGATCAGTCATGTCCAATTCTTTCCAACCCCCTGCCAGCCTCCCCTGTCCATGGGACTCTCTAGGCAAGGATACTGGAGTGAGTAGCCATTCCCTTCTCCAGGGGATCTTACCAACCCAAGGATCGAACCTGGGTCTCCTGCCTTACAGGCAGATTCTTTACCGTCTAAGCCACCAGGGAAGCCTGGTGAAGGACTGAAGTAGTTATTCTTAAAGCAATTTATCTATTAGAAACCCAAGTGAGGCTCTATTAAGAGCTATATATAAAGGTGGTTAAATACCAAGAGACAAAATAGAGTCAATACAGTTCTTGTGCAAATGAAAAGATAAATAAGTAAGCAGTTCCTGTTCGGAAGGGGTCTGCTGATTCTGGGCGTCGGCTGTTCTCCTGGGAAAGAATGTGGGAACTAAAGATAAAGCTGTCCTGGGGGCGCTCGCCTCTTTTCTTTGCAGATGGTAGTGTTATCAGCTTCCCATTCCTGTGACGCCAGGCACATGTCACAAATACTGAGCGCTCCCAGAAGAATACCAGGAATAACCCCCCTCTGCCTCTGCGTCTGGAGGGAGGGGGACACACGCTGTCCACCCAGGGCAGCTGTGCAGGTGCGGTGTTCTTGACCTCCTGGGTTTACATCACCACCTGGCATTGAGGAAATGTAGAAACACCAGGTATACAAATGCCTGTGCGACCTCTGAGGTTAGACACTGTAGGAATGGGTCTCTGAGCCAGGCCAGCCGGTTTAGATGTTGCATATTCAGCTACTTCTGGGCTTCCCAGGTGGCTCAGTGGTAAAGAACCTGCCTGCCAATGCAGGAGACTCACGTTCAACCCCTGAATTGGAAAGATTCCCTGGAGAAGAGAATGGCTACCCACTTCAGTATTCTTGCCTGGGAAATCCCATGGACAAGGGAGCCTGGTGGGCTACAGTCCCTGGGGTTGAAAAGAATTGGACATGACTGAGCAGCTAAACATCAGCAACGTTCAGCTACTTACAGGGAAGATGAGCTCCAGGGAAGGGAATAGTGGCCGGGCCTCTTCCAGCTATGGCATGGACAAGGGAGATGGACCCAGAAGGAGCCAGCTGGTCAACCTGGAAAGAAAACTGGCACCACATACATTTCTGTGCCTTTTTGGGTTCTGCAAACCTTATTTATACTGACAGTCATTTTTTAGCTTTACTATGGGTACATTCTTGCCCTGCTCAGCACATATGTTGTTGAAGATATCACTCTGTTTCCTGCTTCAGTTGGTGTTTTTAGCACAAGCCATCTCCCCAAGACTTGGCAGGGGAGTGGGTGGTGGGAGCTGGCAGGGGTGGGCTGGGTGGCCAAGGAAGCCCTTTCTTTCCATCCAGCTTAACCCCAAGCGTGAGTCTTGGTGGCACTTTCTGCTGCAGAAGAATGCTCGGCACCGAGTTCCAGAGCAGTTTTCATCTACTCAAGGGTGGTGATTTCATAGGGAGGGCCGGGGCTGGCTCTAGCCTCTCAGGGTGAGAAGCAGGTCTGGTAGTTGCGTTTGTTCCGGCCTCCCATCCTCGCCCGTCCTGGTGTTGTGTTTTGCTTCTCCTTGAGTAATCAGTACCTGTAGAGATGTGACCGTGTGTGGGATGTGGCTGCCACATGACCTGTCTCATGGACTGCACGTGGTCCCCCTTCCCCATCACGGGCAGACACGGATGCTGTCTCTTGACTCATTTCTGTGACTATTAGCAAAGCTGTGATGAAGTCTGATTCCTGGGGCTGAGGGTCATTTAGACGCACACCATTGAAAACACACCCCTGCAGCATGTGTCCTGATGGCATCTCTTTGATAACGGGCCCTCTGCTCATGCGTGACATCTCCTTGCATAGCTCCACATGGGAAATCTCTCTTCCTGTTTGAGTTTAGGACCCGCCACTGCGTCTGGGCGAATCCCGACACTTGGCATTTGTCTTTCTCTGAGACAGGATGCCAAATGTCTGGATTATACAATCATGGGCAAGAAAAAAAGTCAAATTCATGTTCTAGAAGCTTGTTATGGAAGAGGGCGGGGGGGGGGGCTGTGGAGTGATTTCTGGGTCCCTATTTGTGCCTTTTACTCATGTGCAATAATGTAAGACTTCAGGCATTGTTCCTTGAAACACAAAGCATTGAATCAAGTTAGTCTTTCAGTTGTGTCCGACTCTTTGTGACCCCATAAACTGTAGCCCGCGAGGCTCCTCTGTCCATGGGATTCTCCAGGCAAGAATATTGGAGTGGGTTGCCATTCCCTTCTCCGGGGAATCTTCCAGATACAGGAATTAAACCTGGGTCTTCTGTGTTGCAGGTGGACTCTCTGCATCTGAGCCACCAGGGAAGCCCCCTAAAGTAGCAAACAGATTTGGTTTGACACAAGCCGGAGGCTGATTTGGGGTCTGAACAGTCCCCCTTACGTGCAGTGACACGCCACCCACGTGTGTCCGTCGGCAGAGACTGCGAGCTGCAACTTCCGAATTCTAGAACCGAGAGCCTGAGAAGCAGTGGGTCCATGCCTGGCTCCCTCTCAGCCTGTGTACTTTTCCTTAACGCCAGATAGGGTAAAAACAAACGCATTCCTGCTTGTAGCAGCCTTTCTGCAGAGGAATTTTCCTATAGAGTTGCAGAACGAAGGATAGCCAGCATGAGTAATGAGTCTCAAATGTGTTCTCACATTTTTTATGCCTTGCAGAGCACTCTCAGCATTAAATCAAACAGCTACAGTTTGTTCTGCTCCTGTGTTACTGAAACCTGGATTGTAGTCTCACCCATTGCCAACACACAGCCTAGAACCACCTCAAGTTCAGGTACCTAAGAGAGAAGTGATGTGTTGAGCAGGCTTCTTAAAGAAAGCCTCCCTTGCTCAGCCCCTCCTCGTCTCCCTGACCCTTCTTGGCATTTGGTGCCATCAGCCGCTGCCCCTGCCAGCTGCCCCATCCCAGCCCGTGTGCCCCCCCCCCCAACCCCGAGTCTCCGGCCGCCTGTTTGTATCCACTGCCACTGTGTGCTCTGCCTTTTGCCTCCTTCCTTGTAGGAATGTCGATTTTCCTGGGAGAAATTCTCCCTCCCGAGGGATTTTTAAGTCTCCCCTAGACAGTCCTTCTTCAGTCCTAGTAAATGCTCTTGTCCAAATCATCGCCACTCGCTTTAATAACCCCCAAGGGCTTCCCAGGTGGCGCAGCGATAAAGAATCTGCTGCCAACACAGGAGACGCAAGGGATGATGTTCGATCCCTGGGTCGGGAAGATCCCCGGGAGAAGGAAATGGCAACCTACTCCAGTGTTCTTGCCTGGAGAATCCCATGGACAGAGGAGCCTGGTGGGCCACAGTCCACGGGGTCACAAGAGTCCGACACGACTTAGCAACTAAACACCGGTAACGACAACAGGTGGCTGTCACTCCGGAGTCCACGTTGGCGGCCCCAGACTCCTGCTCATCGCTGGTCCTGACTTAGCCCCCGCCCCTGGGCTCACAGGGATCCGTAACTCAGCTGACCCCCGACTTCTACTCGGCCTGCCGCTGCCCGAGGCTCAGTTCTCACCGCGTTTCGGTTCCTAAGCCCTCTGTGAAGCTGGTGCGCCGTCCACATCTGGTGCCGGACTGCTAACGCAGCGTCCTTCCCGTCTCACCGGCCCCCGGGCGGGCCGAGCCGGGGCCGGGTCCTCGAGGGTCTGGCCCTGCCGCCCCACGTTCGGCCTTCCCTGGCCCTCCTCCTCCTCGCCACGCCTCGCCCGTGCGTCCGTACCCGCTGGGCCCCGGCCCGCGCGCGCCCCAGCCCTGTCTCTCCCGCGCAGGCCCGGGCGTTTGCCCGACCTCCCTCTCCGCGTGAGCTTCCCCGCTGCTGCGTCCCGGCCGGCCCGAGCAGGCCCTTCTGAGCTGTCACCTGCCCAGCGGGCTGAGAAGAGACACCCGTTAGGACGCACACCGGATGTGCCTACCCCTCGTGTTGGCCTCTGAAGTGCCAACGGCTTTAATACATACGCAAAAAGAGCCCCAGCAAAACCTTCACTCCGCCCAGGAGAAGGAGAGCATTCCGGAATATCCATCCCCATTTCCCCCAGCGAAGTCGGACAGCGCTCCATGCTTTTCCTTCTTGCAGTCATCCGTGGGTTCCACACATCCCTGTCATTCACTGTCTCACCGCCCTCCTGGGATGGGAACGTTTGAGGAATCACTTCTTTCAGATATATCTTTCTGGAAAACCGTTTGGCTTAACTCTTTGCATGCAGTCTGAACTGTGTAGAACTTAGTGTCTGGACTCCATCCCTGAAGGAATCTCCCGGTGCGGAGGAGGAACGGGGTTGGCTCCGGCTCTCCACTCGGCAATTCCCAGGAAGCCCCCGAGGGGGCCCCCAGCTCAGGGACATCTCAGCGTTCCCCCGGCTGATGGGGAATGAACCGGCCAGCGTGCCTTTAGCCACCGTCTTCCAGTTCTGGACTGCCCTGTGTCTCAGCTGGTCAAGAATCCGCCTGCAGTGTGGGAGACCTGGGTTCCATCCCTGAGTTGCGAAGATCCCCTGGAGAAGGGAAAGGCTACCCACTCCAGTGTTCTGGCCTGGAGGATTCCATGCACTGTATATAGTCCATATGGGGTCGCAAAGAGTCGGAGAGGACTGAGTGGCTTTCACTTTCACTTTCCAGCTCTGGATTGGGAAGTTCTCTCGGCCACTCACTGTGCTCACGGGTTTCTCTAGCTCCCCGGAGCTCTTCAAGGAGCCGTCTCCCCTCTAGTAAGAAGCTTCTCTCCCCTCTTGAAAATCTTGACCTCCCTTCCCTGAGAGAAGTTCTTCTCCTTAGCTTCTGTCTCCCCTCTGCTTTCTCCCCCCGAGAAATCCTTAGTTCCTCTCCTCCGGCAGACCCGTCCCCTCCTTGAACTCACACCTCCCACGTCCAGGTAAACCTGCATTCTAGTCCTGTGCCTGGTGAGGAGCTGGGCTCTCTCTGCTCGGAGGTTGCCCTGAGGACCCATGTAAACAGCATCAGGCCTGCAAGGAGTGTCAGTGAGGTCCAGCATTTCGCTGCTCTGTCATCCTCCGTGACGTGCCCTCAGGAACGGCAGGCCCCAGGGGTCAGGACTGGGCCAGCTGAGTTACTGCCGGGGTCCTCTATGCCTGCAGCAGGCTCTTTTTTTTTCTTCCTGTTTTCAACAAATTGAAACTTATGCAATTGGGGGAAGGAGGAACTTCTTTAAGAAAAAGAGTAAAAATGACCCAAATTTAAGGAGCGACGCAGACATGTATTTAACATGAGAAGATCAGTCAAATCAAAATACTCGTTATTCTATGCTTAGAAAAGTGCCTGCCCACGGTGGACGCTTGATGAAGATCTGTTGAAAGAAGAAGAAAAATAACAAATGTATTGCTACAACAGTTATAGAAATTCTGTCAAAAAGAGCAGTCAGGTCACAGATGTGAACTGAGCGCTTTGCCTGGCTTAGAAACGACCTTTGCAAGTGGGGTGGAGTCTGGAGACTCTTCCTTTAGCCTTGGGTTCCACTCACCTCTGCTCATCTCCAGCTGCTAAGAGGCCACAGTCAATACTGATGGTTTTTTTTAAAAAAGAAACTATGTAGGGACTTTGTGGAACAATAATGAAATAATTATCAGTGGTGATGGCTGGGAAAATAGTGAAAACATGAAACCTCCTTCCATCGGTCAGGGATAGATTTCCAACATCCACACATCTTTTCTTCTGCGAGTTAACACTCTCAATAGAAATCAAAGCTCTGGCCCTTTGATTTAGTTTGTTTTTTAAAAATATGATGCTATTATTGACTGTATTCCCTACACTGTATGTTTCACTCTCAGTTATTTTGTAACCGGAAGCGGTTCCTCTCAGTCTCCCTCTCCTATTTCTCTCACCCCCCTCCACCCTTCCCTCTGGTAACGGCCTGTTTACACCTCTATTTTGTCATGTTTGTTCATTTCTTTTGTTTTCAAAATTCCACATACAAGTGAAGCATACAGCAACTTGTCTTTCTCTGTCTGACTTATTTCACTTAACACAATACCTCCACCCGTGTTGTCCGAAATGGCACGATTTCCTTTTTCGGGGCTGAGTAGTAGTCCACGGCGGATGTGTACCACACCTTCCTTATCCATTCATCCATCAGGGGGCACTTGGGTTGCTTCCATTTCTTGGCTGTTATGTCTTGTCCAATTTAGCAGCTTTAGGTGGAAAGCAAACAGCTCTGGCCCTTTGAATGAGTAGAACACGTTTACCTCACACAGTGTGAAATTTTCCTCTACCTTATAATTTTATAAGTAGTGGTTAAAACTCATAGGCGTATCATTAACAGTGGAAATCCTTTTATGTGTTTCCAATAATTGCATGTGAATGGGGAGAAATAATTGCTGAGATGCATGAGTTTTCTAGAATAATTCACATGAGTTTTTCAGTTAGTAAATTTGTCGACTCTTTTCCACTTACACATAGCATGGTTTCCTTTAGGAAGTGGGTTTTTGTATAACATTATTGTTATATTCATTCATTCATTCTTCATCCTTTTTTCTGTTCCTTTCAACAAATATTTATGGAGCACCTACTATATGCAGGCACTTTTGACACCAAGACTGCCGTTGAGCTCATGGCATCAGTTTTCTGGAGGGAGGAGACAGAAAATAAGCCAACAGTTGACATGTAGCGTGCCATATGGTGAGAAGGACCTTCTCTTTTGGTGAGAGAAGGTGACCCGGGTGAGGACAAGGGTGCTGTTTTCTCGAAGGTGGTCGGGAAGGTCGTTCTGCTCAGGGTGGTTTGAGCTGAGCCCTGAACACAGTACAGAGCCCCCGCCCCAGCGCTCGGGCCGCCCCGGGGAGAGTTGGAGGCTGAGTTGAGGGTTGCGGAGACGCTGGCAAAGCTGGGGAGGCAGGTGGCGGGCGGGTAGTTGGAAATGAGGTCAAGACAAGCAGGGAGTGAGATCCCGGGGTTGGGGAGTGTGGGTCTCTCAACCTCAAGAAGCCTTTGGATTTTGACCTGAACAAAATTAGAAACCAGCAGAGAGACGAGGGTGGGGAAGAGCAGGATCTGCCTTAGCTTTATGTTTTTAATTCCAAGATTTCATTTTTTTTCCCCCGGTGTAGTTGCTTTATCATGCTGTGTTCATTTCTGCCCTGCAGCAGCGTGAATCAGCCACACGGGCACATGTATCCCCTCCCTCTGCAGCCTCTGTCCCACCCCCATCCCACCTCCAGGTCATCATGGAGCCCCGAGCCGAGCTCCCTGTCTATACAGTGCTTCCCACCGTCTGTTTTACACGTGCTCATGTATATGCGCCAATCCCAGTCCCAGTTCATCCCACCGTCTCCTTCCCCTGCTGTGTCCACAGGCCACCTCCCTGATGTGACAACCAACAATGTCTCCAGACAGCGTCACATGTCCCCTGGAGGGTTGGGGGGTGTGGTGTCATCTCTTACTGAAAGTCACAGCTTTCGAAACATCACACCCACCCAGGATAACTAATGTATATACAAAAGCTAGCATTGGACTACAGGATTTTTTGTTTGTTTGTTTGCATTTAGATTTTGAGGTTTGCTCGAATTCTCCCATTCAATTAATACTCAACCAGAATGTGCCTTCATGGCCTCCTTGTGCTCAGGATTTTATGTTTGCGGCAGATCCCAGCGTGATTCATCCTCCGCAGACCTGTGAGAGCAGCCCCGGGTCGGGTCCCGGAGAGTCTGAGTGCACAGGCTGCAAGGAGATTCCGCAGGGATTGGAATTATCGAGTGTCAACGCTCCATCCATTAGGGGTCTGCCCTGAGCTGCACGGACCACTGATCTCACCAGGTGCACGGACGCAGACAGGACTCAGACACTCCTCTAAGGCTCTGGGTGGGGTTTTCCAGCACTCGCTTTCCTACTTGTTTGCTTAGATTCGCTGAGAATCGTAAACATTTTCTTTTGCCGTGACTTTTCTTCACCCTCAAAACCCTGAGGACCACGGCTTGGAGGCATGAACAAACCGTGACTTTACTGGCTCCATGCTATTTTTTTTTTCCTAGTTTTCCATGAAGTATGCCTCCAACCTGTGGTTTTATAGCTAAGCCTTCTCCAGGCTTCCTGCCGGAGTCCTCGTGCCGTCCTGCTGTTGTAACATCTTCAGTGCTTAAGCAGGGTCACGGGCGCACCTTTGACAGGGCGGGTTGCAGCCATCCCGCCACGAGACTGACAGCGGGACAGCAGGACCAAACATCCAGAGCCTCTGCCCGAGCCCCTCACTGTGGTTGTTGAGAGATGAACAAGCTGGAACACAGACCCTCAGGCACTTGGATCCACCATGGAATCGGGGTGCTTACGGGCAGAGGCTGAACAGAAAGTAGAAACGGACACTCCCCTGGTTGATATTCATGCCTAAGCATAACCCCAAAGTGAGGATGTCAGTACTGAGGTAGCAGCTCTTGTTCCAGTGGCCAGAGGACACCTCTTCCACCTGGGGCTCCCAGTTCATTCCCACCAAGGCATGGGTGACAAAGACCCAGAAAAGAAACTGCCTTATCTTTACATCAGCAGGTGAAATAAGGAGGAATGAGTGTGGGTGGACCACAGAGCCCTGCACACCCCGGTCTAAACCCCACGGCTACACTGCCTCACTGTGAGACATCTGCAGGTGGGTTTACCTCCCCGGGCCTCATGACGTCACCTGAAAACAGGCGAGGGGGTGAGGGCTCCACCGCCTTGTTAGGAAAAAGAGAACTAAGTCCTGCCTGCAGCAGGAGATTGGCATGTAATGAACACACGGGGAGATGCTGATTACCGTAAGAACAATGTGAAGAATCGTCATCAGGGTGACCACGCATTCTTACGTCTTAAGAAGGGCTCACTTCCTTATTCCAACCCAGAGCCATTCTTGGAATAGACAAATGTTTGCTCTTATGTAGATCAAACCAGTCAATCCTAAAGAAAGTCAACCCTGAATATTCATTAGAAGGACTGACCCTGAAGCTGATGCTCCAAGACCTTGGCCACCTGATGTGAAGAGCTGACACATTGGAAAAGACCCTGATGCTGGGAAAGATTGAAGGCAGGAGGAGAAGAGGGTGGCAGGGGATGAGGTGGTTAGATGGCATCACCGAGTCGATGGACAATGAGTTTGAGCAAACTCCGGGAGACAGTGAAGGACAGAGGAGCCTGGCCTGCTGCAGTCCATGGGGTCACAGAGTCGGACACGACTGAGCGGCTGAATGACAACTACACTCTTATGATAAAAGCATAAAGAACACTTTCGTAGACAACATAAGGATTGCAGCCTAACTTGTATGACACATTTTAAAACATTTCTTGGCTGCAGTTGAACCTGTTGATGGGAATTATGAGGTTGTTTTTTTTTAAACTTTTAATAGTAAAAATGGAGGGTTCGACCAAAATTAAATGTATCAATTGTTTATGAGCTATCAGCTCATTCTGGGGGATGCTAGCATCACACACTCTTACCAAGAGTCCACACACCGTCTCAGAGGATTGAGTACTGAACCGCCAGACCTAAGAGGACTCCCTGTTACCTGGGGACAATGCCCTGTTTCACGCCCTGAGCCCAAACAAGACCCCTGGAGAAGGCTCCCTGCCCCACACGGCCTGAGAACCCGGGCTGCCAGCCCCACTGCCGCCCCACTGGGAGCCCACCACGGTCCATCACCCGCTGGCCTGGTCCTTCGATTGTTGGTTGTCAACTGCGTTCCTGGGAGGGGAGCTCCCAGGTCCCTGCCTGTGCCTCGTGGTATCCCAGCTCCCGGGGAGAGTCTGGGCAGAGGAACTCTCAATAAAAGGCCGAACTAAGAAGGAAAAAAATAGTTTCAAGAGAAATAAATGCTGATAACTGTGTGTGTCTCGAGACGGCTTTAAATGTGTTTTAATAATTTTCAGAAAACTTTTTGGAAAAAGGCCAAATAGAGTTGACCAAATTGAATAGATATTCTTTCAGCTCCAGCCTGTTGGATGATCTCTGGTTGTCTTGAGCTAAGAGAGTGACAATTCCAAAACATGACCTTGGCCACTGTTCCCACACTGGCCTGGCCAAAGCCTTTTCACTCGTTTATCTATTGATATACATATATATACATATATAGACTTCCCTGGTGGCTCAGATGGTAAAGCGTCTGCCTGCAATGCAGACCCATGTTCCGTCCCTGGGTTGGGAAGATCCCCTAGAGAAGGAAATGGCAACCTACTCCAGTACTCTTGCCTGGAAGATCCTATGGAGTCGCAAAGAGTCAGACAAGACTGAGCGGCTTCACTTTCACTTTCTCTCTCTATATATAATTTTATTCATTTATTTATTTTGGGCTGTGTTGGGTCTTCCTTGCTGCAAGGACTCTCTCCAGTTGCAGTGAATGGGGCTTCTCATCGTGGGGGCTACGCTCTAGTCGCAGCTCTGGGCCTGCAGGCTTCAGGAGCTGCGGCTCCCAGACTCTAGAGCACAGGCTCGTATTTGTGGCCCGCAGGCTGAGCTGCCCCGTGGCCTGTGAGATTTCCCCAGATCAGGGACGGAGCCCGCGTCTCCTGCAGTGACAGGAGGATTCCTGACCACTGAGCTGCCAGGGACGCTCTTTTCACTTGTGTTTTAAATGCAAAGAGTCAGGAGCTACTCCCTGGGTCACGGAAATGTAAACACTCCTGGCTGGTTGTGAAAGCCCTGCTCTTTTTGCCCTCCTTCTGCCTGCCCACCGCTTGCCTCTCTAAGCCTGGCACACCCTCCTGTGTGTGCCCGCCAGGCACGTGCTCACTAGTAATGGAGTGGAAGCCACACAGCACGGAGGAGGGGGCTCTGACCAGGACCCCGGGTGGGGAGGGGTGCGCTGAGCTGGGGAGAGGCCATCCCAGGCCCAGAAGCGTGAGTCGGTGTGGGGCCTCTGGGAAAGGGCTCCGGGCCTGGGTGCTATCTGAGCGCACGTCCGAAGGGCCAGGGGAGGCAGTCCCAGGAGGGAGAGCTAGGGTTCCTCCCAGCCCAGCCTCCGGGGTGAGCTCGGCCTTTCTCCTGCCTCCCTCAGCATCACAAGAGATGAACTGTTCACCATCTGTAAAATCCAATAAAACGTATTATGTTTATTATCCTTATGAACAATGTGTTAGCCTAAAACTTCAGAAGGACCTAAGAGACAGAAGGGTCTACTGGGCACCCACAGCTAAGGGCCAGAAGCAGTGTGGCAAATCCTGATGTCACACAGGAATCCCCCAGGATTCCTTTTTTTTTTTTTTCGGCTCCTCAGCCTAATTTGGACAGCGGCTTCTGTGTATCTGCATCTCAGAGAGCTCAATATAGGACGTGTGTGTTGACATTTAGGTGATTTTCTAATGTACAGAATGCAGAAGTAGGGTTTTGAAGTCTTAATATTCCTAAGTGGGGACTCCCAGATGTCTCAGAGGTAAAGAATCCACATTCAATGCAGGAGACGCCGGTTCGATCCATAGGTCAGGAAGATCCCCTGGAGGAGGGCATGGCAACCCACTCCAGTATTCTTGCCTGGAGAATCCCGTGGACAGAGGAGCCTGGTGGGCTACAGTCCACGGGGTCGCAAAGACTCAGACAAGACTTAGTGACTGGGCATGCACACATTCCTAAGTGGATAATAACATATTTTGTAACCATAAAAGTATAGTTTGTTTTTTTTTTCAAAACTGTAAGTTTTCCTCAGCTCTACTTAAAAACTCAGAAAACTTCTAAAACGTGAATATATCATCACATTTCTTTCAGGAAATGACCTTCACAAGATATGCAGTTCTATAATTACACATATGACATAAAAAATGCTATAGAATTTTGGAAGTAGTAGATTTATGAAATTCACTATTGTCACTTAACGCAGCCCATTACATGTAACAGGGGTATAGCAGACTCATGAATATATTGTAGACCATAAGTTTGATTAGGGATGATTATTAATTTGCTGTTTCAAATGTAATGAGTGTTTGACTTCCTGAGTTTTATTCTTTCATTCCACTATTTGATTCAACTTATTGGGTACCTTTGATCAGGAAAGAATCATTTTTTTCCTACAATTTATTTTAGGTTTTGAAACGAACATGAACCTTACTAGCCGAGATGATTTTGGTACTTCAGAAATTACATCAGAGACCCAGGACAGAAATGCAAATAACCATGGGATTCAATTATCTAATTCACTCTCCAGTGCAATGACTGCTGAAAATGGAAATTCCGTCTCAAACGGTAAGCACTTCTTTAAACTTGGAAGTAAATAGATACAAGTTTTAAGTTGTATCAACTTTCTAGGGAGAATGAATTTAAAACAAAAATGAAGTAGGCTTAAAAACTGGGAAAAGGCATAAAGGATGAAATATCACTGTAGGGTATATTGTCAACTTATTACTTTCAAGTTAAAGAATTAGAATTGCATTCAATATTAGCTAGCTTTTTTCCCCCAGAGATTTTTGTGGAGTATTTGGTCTGTGGAAGCCAGTATAAAATGAGACTTATCCTGAGCAGAGGAGATGATGATCTAATAGTATTTTTAAAGAAAAACATAATTATTTTAAAAACAAATTTTGTATGTAAGAAAGCTGTGGTACATATACACAATGGAATATTACTCAGCTACTAAAAATAATGCTTTTGAATCAGTTCTAATGAGGTGGATGAAACTGGAGCCTATTATACAGAGTGAAGTAAGTCAGAAAGAAAAACACTAATACAGTGTATTAATGCATATATATGGAATTTAGAAAGATGGTAACAATGACCCTATATGCAAGACAGCAAAAGAGACAGAAATGTAAAGAACAGACTTTTGGATTCTGTGGGAGAAGGCGAGGGTGGGATGATTTGAAAGAATAGCATTGAAACATGTATATTATCATATGTGAAACAGATCTCCAGTCCAGGTTTGATGCCTGAGACAGGGCGCTCAGGGCTGGTGCACTGGGATGACCCTGAGGGATGGGATGGGGGGGAGGTGGGAGAGGGTTCCGGATGGGGAACACGTGTACACCCGTGGCTGATTCATGTCAATGTATGGCAAAAACCACCACAATATTGTAAAGTAATTAAAATAAATAAATTAATTTAAAAAATTTTGTATGCAATAGTTGATTTCCAGTGTTTGTTAGTTTCAGATGTACATCACAGTGATTCAGATACACACACACACACACACACACACATATATTCTTTTTTATATTCTTTTCCCTAATAGGTTATTACAAGCAGTGAGTATAGTTCCTGTTGATTATTTCCATGCCTCAGAAAAGTGAAGGGAAATTGTATTGAAAGAATGGTAAACTCCACACTGGTTTAGGTATTCGATGTGGGTATGTCAGTGGACGTGTCTTATAGAAACTGACTTGGCTGTGTGTATCTGAAAGCTCTCTAATAGGGGCTTAGACACATAGCTTATTCCTTCCACCCTAGAAGCAGCCCAGGGCTTCTAGGTGATGTCTGAAGAGAAAATTCCCACCAATCTTCTCTTAAAGAGCCTGAGGGCATGGGTGTGGGCTGTAATGACACAAAGCAGGAAGGCCTCAATTCCAGGCTTTTCTATGAAGGACGTCAGGGGTGCTCACCAAGTCCCCTGGAGGCAGCTGGGACTTGGGGCTATGTCTCCTAGGACTGTGGGGACAGGCTGTGTCCAGCACCTCCCACGGCCCTAGGGCAAGGTTGAAGCGTCCACGGTAAGAGTCAAATGAAGAACTTGTTGGCCCCCAGCTCGTCTGTGAATCGTCTCAGTTCCTGGGGCCGGGCTGAGGTCCTTCAGGACGACAGAGGCCAGAGGCACCCGGAGAAGAGTGCACGGATCTATCCCAAAGGACAGTGACATCTATCCTTACCTTCAGGATGTCCTGACAAACTGCTTTTCAAATACAAAGTCCAACACGTCATCAAAAGGGAACGGACACATGAGGACACAAAATAAGATGAAAAATTGTGAGCAGAAATAGCCATGTATCCACAGGGCCTCAAAAGACGAGTTCAGAAGCACATGCTTCAAAGTAAGTATGTTTACTTTGCCTAAGGAGATAAAAGAATGAAAATCTCAGCAGAAATCAGAAACCATAAAACATATCAAATGGAAATTCTGAGATTGAAGAAGGCAGTCATAAAATTAAGTACAATAGAGGATGAGTTTAAAGTTAATTAGACACAGCCATTAAAAAAAAAAAAAAAAATCCTAGGGAAGAGGAAGATAAATCAGAAAATATCCAGAATGAAGCACAAAGAAGCAGAGTGGAAATTTCAGAAGTTGATTTAAAGACATAAAGGATATGGCCAGAAGGGTTCATTGGAATCCTAGGGAAAGAAGACGGAGTCCGTGGGGGAGAGAAACGATTTTGTGAGAAACTGGAGAGGATTTTCCAACACTGGTGTAAACACTAAGCAACTGGCTTAAGTCGGCAGTTTCTTATAAATATCCACCTTCTGTATGACCCAGCAGCCCCACCCTCAAGAGAAATGCAAACAGCGTCCACAGAAACACCTGTATGCAAATGCAAATCCCACTCTCATTCATAGTCACTTAAAACTGGAAATCCTAAAGGAAATCAACCCTGAATATTCATCAGAAGAACTGATGCTGAAGCTGAAGCTCCAGTACTTTGGCCACCTGATGCGAAGAGCTGGAAAAGACCCTGATGCTGGGAGAGATTGAGGGTAGGAGGAGGAGGGGACAACAGAGGATGAGAGGGTTGGATGGCATCACCGACTCAATGGATATGAGTTTGAGCAGGCTCTGGGAGATGGTGGAGGACAAAGGAGCCTCCGTTCTGCAGTCCATAGGGGCACAAAGAGTCGGACACAACAGAGCAACTGAACAACAACAAAAACTGGAAATAAAGGAAGTGCCCTTCAGCTGGCGACTGGACAGTATTCGATATCTGTTGCCCTGTAACAATTACCCTCCACCCCCAGAACTTAGAGGCTGTTGTTTGTAGTATCTGTGGGTCAGGAACCTGGGTGTGGCTGAGCTGAGTGCCTTGGGTTCAGGGTCCCTCATGGGGAAGTGATCAGCCATCAGCCAGAACTGCAGGCGTCTTGAGGCTAGCTGGAGAGATGGTCCAGTTTCAGCATCACTCACACGAGCATCTCCACAAGGGAGGCCTCACTACAGGGCAGGGGCTTCCCCCTGGAGCAAGCTGTCCACAGGAGAGCTGGGAACAGCCACGGGGTGGAAGCCACGCTTGCCTCTCTGCTGCTCCTGCAGGGACAGCCAGCGCTGCGGCCACATCCAGCTTGTTGGCTTCGGGCCACACGTCCAGTCGACTCACGGGAGTGGGTTCCATGAGGTGTGAGTGCCTCCAGGTGGGCCCATCAGGGACCACTTCACAGGCTGCCCAGCACATGGAGCAACTCTGCGATAAAAAAGGATAAACCGCTACTGCCGTTGACAAAAATGTATGCATCACAGAGGCATTGCACTGCATTAAAAAAAATCCAAAGACTCAATGTCCATTTATTTGACATTTTGGAAAATGCAAGCATAGGGACAGTAAGAGATGAGTGGGCTGCCAGAGACGGGGGCTGGGCTGCCGTAAGGAAATATTCAGGCTGGGTGGTCTGTAAGGAGCAGTGGCTTCATGGCCACAGTTGTGGGGGCTGGAGTCCAAGGTTAGGGTGCCAACTTGGGTAGCAGCCCTCCTGTAGGCTACAGGTGGCCGGCTTCTTGCTTGTCCCCCAGTGGTGGAGGGAAGAAGGTAGCCAGCTCTCTGGGGCCACTTTTATAACGGCACTAACCCCATTTGTGGGGCTTCCACCCTCAGGACCTAATCATCCCAAATGTTCCACCTCCTAACACCACCACTTTGGGGTTAGGATTTCACCATGTGAGTTTTAGGGGGACACAGACTTCCAGAGACCTGGTTACCTCCCAATGCCACCACATTGGGGGCTAGAATTCCAAAGTATGGATTTTAGGGGGACAGAGATGTTAAGACCTCAGCAGACTGCAGACGGGCATGGGATATTGACAAACAGGAGTGAGTGTATTCCTATAAATTTGGGCTTCCCTAGTGGCTTAGACCATAAAGAAGCTGCCTGCAATGCAGAAGACCTGGGTTCAATCCCTGGGTCAGGAAGATCCTCTGGAGGAGGGCGTGGCAACCCACTCCACTATTCTAACCTGGAGAATCCCATGGACAGAGGAGCCTGGCGGGCTACAGTCCATGGGGTTGCAAAGAATCAGATATGACTGAGCGACTAAGCACAGCACAGCACGTACGATAAACGTGAATCTTTCTGTCTATAGTGTGACTTTTAAAAAAATAAATAAAACCCTGAATAGAATAAATACAAAGAAAGCCACACCTAGGCATAACATAGTAAACCAAGCCTGAATCTTAAAAGCAGCCAGTGAAAGTGAAAGTCACTCAGTTGTGTCCAACTCTTTGCGACCCCATGGACTGTATAATCCATGGAATTCCCCAGGCCAAAATACTGGAGTGATTAGCCTTTCCCTTCTCCAGGGGATCTTCCCAACCCAGGGATTGAACCTGGGTCTCCCGCATTGCAGGCAGATTCTTTAAAGCGGCCAGAGATTAAAATAAAAAGACAAAATACCTTCAAAGAATCAGTGGACATCCAAAGACAATGAAATAACATATTTTTTAAAATGAGGAAGCAGGAAGGTGGGAAGGTAGCCAGGATGGTGGTGCCCTGGCCTCACCCTCCTTTCTCTGACTTCCCTCTGGGTCCACATAAGGTCGTAGCGTGTGTGTAGTTTTTCATCTGAGAATGTTGTTCACCCAAGGATGCTCATTGCTGACCTGCCCAGCAGGAGGAGGTAAACAGATCCTGGATAAAATCTAACAGGCGATTCTCATCGCAAGTCTCACTTTGCTTAGGAGGAGTCACAGGGTGGGGAATTGATTGGAGCAGGGTTTGTTCCAGTTTGGCATGAAGGATCCCAGGGTAATGTGGGGAGGTCCTGTTGGCACCCAGCAAGAAGATTGGTTCAATGGCACACACACATAGAAAAAGCCCCAAAATGTTTCTGAATGCTAACCACCCCCGGCCCCAACATTAAGCAGGGATTACATATAAGGGTTGGAAATGTTGACTCTAAGATGACAGCTTTTTGGTGCCTTGCGAGGAATTGACACAGGGAAGACAGAGAAGGATTTTTATACCGGCCGTAAAGATTTCTAGGGAAAGGACCTGCAGTTACCCAAAAATGTGCTACCGCCAAGAACAGGCAGAGACTGCACCAGCTCCTGGGGTCCCGCAGCACGGGTCTTCCCTAAGTTTTCTCTCTGACGTGAGCAGCCTGTTTAAGTAATCTGTTACTGCTCACAAGGTGTTTTCATTTTATGCAGGTTATAGAAACTACATGTTTATGTGACAATTTGAAAAATATAGGAGAGAAGAAACAATAAGTAAAAACTACTATTCCTTATATTACCTGAAAATCCCCCGAACATGTCTCATATTCCACTTTGTAGAATTCTGTATTTTTTTTATTCAGATATATCTGTGTGCTTATGTAAGATGTTTGTGTTGTTTTTTTTTTTTTAATAAAGCTTGAGCTACACTCTGCACATGGCTTTAACCACCTGCTTTTTTCCCTGAGGGATCGCATGTAGTATATCTCTAGGTGAACAAATGCAGCTCTGTGTTGTTGACAGCTGGTCATTAATTGTATGGGATGCATAGCTTCTCATCAGATAGGACGACCGTGACTTAAAATAAGCAAGTCCTACCTATTGGATATTAGAATTATCTCCCAGTTTTCCACCCTTGAAATAACACTAGGTGTTTATGTTGGATTACTCCAACTTGATTGAAATAGGCATTTTGTAAAAGTTTTCATGTTAGTGTGTAATGTTTGAAATTATGCGTGTGTGTGTGTTTAGATGGAAATGTAGAGATGCAATCTTTCTTATACATGAATATATATGGCTGAGTGCCTTTCCTATTCACCTGAAATTATCACAACATTGTTAATCGGCTATACTCCAACATAAAAAGTTAAAGAGCAAAAACATTCCTTTCTGAAATCTCTGATGATAACCCTTTATAAAAAGATAAGGATAACAAAAACATTGTATACCCTTATATTGAAATTAAACATTCCTAAAATGTAAAAACAGAATTTGAATGATGGCATTAGTCAACAAGTACCTGATAAGGAACCCTTTCTCAGAGGTTGCATGCATCTAGTATGAAGGTAATCATCTGCTTTTTATTTTCAATTTTGGGGTATTTAAGGATAGCTGCTAAACAAACAAAAAAAAATTTAAAATATATTGTATAATCAAAACTAAATACACGAATATTTAAAAAGGTAACCATATATCCTTTCATTTTTATTAAATTTTCACCCCCTGACATTCTCCCTGGCTGACCTGGGGTCATGCTCTTCTTTCCTGAAGAAAGAGAAAATAGGCATACCCCTTTGACAAAATATTTAATTTGTCTGTGTTTTGAGTCAAAAGCCAAAAACTATGGCTTATGGGAAATACCAAAAACTCTGAGTCTTATTCTAAAAATCAGCTAAATCCCAAAACCGGTGGAACAAACAAACAGAACTCCTGTAGACCAAATGGAAATTTTTGTGGGATATAGTGCCTGAAATTAATCATATAAAATTAAATATTTAGGAATATTGGGCTTCTAAACTTCAGTATGTAACTGACAGTGTATGTTCAAACCCTGGAACCCAGATTTATATGTTACGCCTTAAATGCTGACAGAGAACAGATTTTAAAATAACGTCAGGTCTGTATTGCAATTCATAGATGATCACTTGAAAATCTCACGAGTTCTGTGCACAAAAGGAAAATTATTTCAGCTAGGCTTTCAGCCTTTCAAAGCAACTTGACGTGTTTATGTTGACCTACTTGTGTTGACACCATGAAACCTTCCCATGACTATAAAAATATCTGGCACAAGACTCTGGCGACGCAGTACTGGCCTTCACTGATTGGAACAGCGTTGCATATTTCATAGGAACCCGTGAGTCCTGTGCCAAGGCCAGAGTCAGAATATCCCTCCTAGTCAGTATGGTAAAAACTGGCTGAACATTATACATGCACAGCACGTGATACGCTGTTGTTCAGTTGCTCAGTCGTGTCCGACTCTTTGCGACCCCATGGACTGCAGCACGCCAGGCTTCCCTGTCCATCACCATCTCCCGGAGCTTGCTCAAACCCATGTCCACTGAGTCGGTGATGCCATCCAACCATCTCATCCTCTGTCACCCCCTTCTCCTCCTGCCCTCAATCTTTCCCAGCATCAGGGTCTTTTCCAGTGAGTCGACGACTCTTGGCATCAGGTGGCCTAAGTATGTTACATACACACAAAGTATGATACGTATGTGATCATTATAACCCAGATCGGTTAGTAGCACTGATTCACAGTCAACAGCGTATAGTCAATATGCTTTCTGAATAAAGTCACGAGATGGGAATAAATGCTTAAAATAACTTGAAGTTTTAATTGAGTCAGAAATCGTGTTATTTTCGAGGAAACAGTTCCTCTTGAATGCCAGTATCTGCACGCTACCTCTGCTACCCAGCAATAACGATCTGTTTGTTCATTTGCTGAAATATAGTTATGTGTGGGTAATTATAGCTATCACTTACTTTAATTGCCATCTTTTACTGATGTGAACACAGGCTTAGATCTTTTCTCGTATACTTAATTATTCCCTGGACTTGTGGTTATTTATCATTAGATTAGAGAACAGTTTTTAGTGCTAGAACGTTGTCATTATATCAAACAAAATATTGTGAATCTGAAGATGTTTATTTTGTGGGGACAGACCTAACAAATTCTATCTAGGCCATTTTCTGCTGCTTGAATGACTACGTATTTTATCATTGGGCATCGGGGGGAAAAATGGCAATTAAAAGAATAGAGTCCTTACGTTTGGTTTTACGTTTAGCACTCTCAGAAGATTTGGCTTTTTAAATCTGTGCCGTGTTTATCCTCAGCATATTGTAAGGATAATCTGTGAGGATACAGTCCTGGGTGAACACTTCCAGGACCGGTAGCCCCGCATTCTTTGCATAGACTCTAAGGCCACAGTGAACCTAGGCCCCAGTAGGACCGAACCTCACTGCTCTGGGAACCTCGGAGAATGGCTTTTTCTCTTATATTCAAGAACAGATCCAGACCACTGGGGATGGAGCCTTTGCTTGGAATCCATGGAATACACTCGACTATAGGCTTTACAACATCACCTTGTTTGTGAGAATTGTAGAAGATTCTTTGGAACTCATACTGCTTTCTGAGTTAGAGCCTACCTGCCCGGAGAAGCAAGCCTTCACTTGACAATCTGGAATATTGTGCAATTATCTATTCTGAGCAGCAGAAGGTAGTTTTGTAAGGGAAGCAGGCTCCTCAGGCATTCAGAGAGCCCTGCCCCACGCCTTTCCATTTGAAGATATTTTGAAGTCATAATAAGTAATTTCTAGTTGGGACTTAATTTCATTCCGTTTCCCCCACTGGCATTGGGAGGTTGGGTTGAAAATGACCAATGGAAGGGCCTTTAACTCCCGGGCCACCCCCCACTCCACGTCCCCACCCCCACCCCCGCCCTGGCCGAATTGCAGGCCACCCCCAGGATGTGGAATCCTCTTGTGTTCTGTTGCCTTAGCCCGTCCATCCCTTCCAGGCTGGCCCTCCCGCCTCTTCCTCACCTTTTAAAATCCCCTCCTCCTGGAAGGTCTGCAGCCTTTGGCCTCTCCACCATCCCTCTTCCTTTAATTCCTCCAACCACAGTGGATCCTTGCTTTCTCCAGACCCAGTTCAACACCACTCATGCTCCACATAACCTGTAAGCCGTCCTGTTGTGTCCTTTTAAAAAATTTATTAATTGACTCTAATTGGAGGACAGTTACTTTGCAGCATTGTGGTGGTTTTTGCCATACGCCAGCATGAATCAGCCGTGGGTATATGTGTCCCCCCCATCCTGAACCCCCTCCTCCTCCCCACCCCACCCCACCCCTCCAGCTTGTCACGGAGCAGCGGCTTTGGGCGCCCTGCTTGCTGCATCAGACTCACGCTGGTCACCTGTCTCACAAACGGTGATATACATGCTCCAGTGCTGGTCTCAAGTCGTCCCACCTCCGCTTCTCCCGCTGAGTCCAAAAGTCTCTTCATAAAATCTGTGTCTCCTTTGCTGCCCTGCACGAAGGGTTGTCAGTGCCTTCCTTCTAGATTCCATTTCTTAAGAATCATTCCCATTAAGACTTGAGCTCCTCAGATGCAGGACTTCTCTCGGCTTTTGATCGCGTCTCCCAGCGCTGTGACCCAGAGGATACCCTGATGCTCCCTGACTGTCTTCGGCTGGCCCCGGGTGAAGCGGGTCTTGCTGTTGACTTGGTTCTGAGTTTGGATCCTCGCTGAGTTTCTGTCCGGATTCTGCGAGCCATCTTCCAGTTGATAATTCAGTTTTAAAAAGTGGGTCACGGCCCTCTTCTCCCTGCCCAGGTCCCCAGCCTCTGTAAGAAGTCCGGTGAACGGGATTCTCTAGAAGCAGACGTTCATCTCGCTCATCGCGGGCTGCGTGTCCCCATCACACTTTTGCGACCCCTCCTTCACACGCAGCCCAAGCTTTTAGCTTTGCCCCACTCACCTGGTCACACAGTTCATTCCTGACTGTCTGCTCGTCTGGCTGCCTGGAAATGCCAGCCTATGTCTGATCTTAGATTTCCACTCATCCTTCCCCGGTTTTTCTGTGTGTTGTTTTTAGGGTTTTTTTTTTCCCCCTTTCAGTTGCCCTGACCCCACAAATGGGAAAGAGACTGCAACCCCAGGAACCCATTTACCCTCATTGTCCACAAGCTTCTCCTTTCCCCCGTCAGCCTTTCATCAGACTTATTTTCAGCCTCTAGAAAAGCTTCCCTTCTCCCCTTCAGTACTTCCTTGCTCACCTCTGTGCTATTATGACATTTTTTTCTTATCATTCTATCTTTTTTTTGCCAGTACCCTTCCTCTTTGCTTAGCTAAACCTCCAGCAATGCCTCTATTCCCACGCTGCTTTGAGAACCTTGTTATTCAGAGTGTTTACTGACCTTCATTTCAGTCTGCGAAATGCCACTCTTTAGTTTGTTCAGTGAGTTCCTGACTGACTTTACTCGAGGAAAGGACACGCAACCTAATGGCTATGCTGTGTTGCCCTCTGTAGGTTTACCTGAAGAAGATGGATTCTCCAGGCTGTCTGGGGGTGGAGCCTCCTCCTTTCAGAGACACAGAGAGAGTCACACCACTCAGGTAAGGACCCCTCGGTGTTTTGATGCCCACCTTTGCTGTGATAACTGGAGCTAAAAGACAAGAGTTTCGTGAAGGTGTGACCAAGAGCGTTTGTTCCCATTGGACTAGGGGACAGTTTTTTCCAATTCTGCCTTAAGTTTCTTCCCCTCAACATTCTTTCTCCTTTTCTATTGGCTGACTCCCACTTATTTTCTGCTCCTTTCCTGGTGGCTCGGGCAGTAAAGAATCCGCCTGCGGCATGGGAGACCCAGGTTCGATCCCTGGGTCGGGAAGATCCAGTAGTCTTGTCTGGAAAATCCCAAGGACAGAGGAGCCTGGGGGGGTTACAGTCCATGGTGTTCCAAAGAGTCCGGACATGACTGAGACAATAACATTTAAAAGAAGAATGTCCAGAACACATAAAACTTAATAAGTGGCCTTAAATGAAGCATTATAGACGTACTTTACCCGTGGGCATTATAGTCACTGCCAGGTGAGGAGAAGGTTGCAGTCACTGAAGGGTCCTCATATTTCCTGCGTTTGACCTCAGCTGAAGTGAGAAGGCTTTCAGTGACAACATCATGGACATAAAATGCTTGAAGCCCGTGTGGTTTTATGGCCATTACCTCTCAGTTAGCACCTCAAATCCCACATAATCCAAATGCATCTACAAACTATCATATCATCAGAACACTGCAAAATCAAAATGAGTTTACAGCTCACAAAACTGTTTTGATATGCTTCAGTGATTTCACATGTATGCATAATGTGTTTGGCCTCAACAAGTTCACCAAAATAAAGAGGATTATCACTTAAAAATAAACTCTAGCGTTTGTAGAAAGAAAAAGGATTTATATCAATAGTTTAGTGTTCCTTTTATGTTCAATTTAAAAATAAAGTCTTTAAAAAATATGACTTTGCTTTGAAGGTGGTACACAACCAAAAATGTATTAAAGATTTTACTGTTGATATATTAAAGATTATTGCTTTAGCAACAAGATTATCTTGTATGAAGTTGCAGTACAACTTCTGCTATGTCAGATATCTACAGTAAAATTATCTAAAGTCAAGTATCTAGATGTTTCCATGAAACCAGCTATCTATCCAGTTTCCATCAGAATATTTGACATTATATAGGCACAGTTATATTATCAGCTGAGATTTTTGTAAATAACACTGATGAGGTAGTGAGAAAAATCAATAATTTTAATCTTAAAAATAAATCTTACAGTAGGCAATATGCTGAAATCACTTACACTGATATATAGGCATTGAAATAGGGAAAAAAAATGCTGATTGCTTGCAATAATAGATTGTCCTAATCTCCCCTCTGTTCCTCAGAGATGCACTTATTTCACCTTGTAAACATTGCAGATGCTTTATCTACGATAAGTCACGGGGGACCTGCTTGTAAAGAACAGAACGTTGGCTTGACTTTTGTCAAAGGGTTGACCCCTACACGTTGGGGCACAGCAATAGAGACACCCTTCCCAGGGCTTCCGCTGTGCTGTGCGTCATAGAGAAAGAAGGAGCCTTAACAGAGGCATCTTGGCAACTTCCCTGTGGTCTTCCATTGATTCGGTTAAGATGTCAAGAGAGATGGGAGAGGTAACCAGGACTAATTTTCTGTTTTGTCTTTTTCTTTTTAAGAGTTGTTTTGTTTTTTTTTTTTGATGTGGGCCATTTTTTAAATCTTTATTAAATTTGTTACAATACTGCTTCTGTTTTATGTTGGGTTTTTTTTTTTTTTGGCCACAAAGCATGTAGGATCTTAGCTCCCCAACCAAAGATCGAACCTGCACCCTGCATTGGAAGGCAATGTCTTAACCACTGGGCCCCCAAGGAAGTCCTAGGAATAATTTTCCACTCCCAGCTTTCACTGAGAGCTTATTTTCAAAGGCAGACAACCCTGTTATCTCATAGTGCATTTTTTTCAAGGAAATGGGAAACCAGGCTCATTTTCTTGCTGCCTGGTGCAGGCTCTCTCTTGGCAGGACATGTGTGTCAGTGCTGGGTACCCATCACGGTTAGGTGGAGCTCTGCCTTGAATGACCACACATCTCAGCATAAATGCCTCTTGGATGACGTTTATAGAGGAAATATAAACACATCAGGCATCTTGCACTCTAGATTTTCTAGTAAAGCAATTAAGTAAGAATTCTATAAAATCTGCCTTGAACTGATTGGGCATGCAGCAATAAAATTAAATGCTGACAAAAATTGAATTCCTCTTTGAGGATGTCTGTATTTTAATTAACATCATCAGTGATTTTAATGAAATCCCTTTAAGGAAGATGAAATGTCTGGGCATTATTGCAGATAAAGAAATCAAGAAATAGATTTAGTAATTTGCCAGAGATCACAGGGAAAATGCAGAGTGCAGGGTTTGAACGGGTGTCAAGATCCTCTGTCTTGTTTCTGAGAAGAAACTTGCCATAATTCAGTAAAAGTGATGGAGACGTCATCTAGCTTTTACATAAAATTTGGAAGGCAAAGTCTTCCAAAAGACTTGGGTTGAGAGCAAACCAAAAGAAGTTTGGGTCAAGGTAAAAGTCTTAAATAGCTGTAGTGGACATCTGTGGTTGTATTTTTAGCTGCTGGCCACATATTTAAATTTCTCACTGACCACAATGAAAGTTTAAGGGAAGAGACTTCACCTTCCTCCCCTCCTTGGCGAGCTGGGCAGATGCTTGTGACACGCGCTCAGTCTGTCCAGCGTGGATTGTGAGTTAACAGACATACAGCGGAAGGGACGGGGATAGATGTCACCCCCGGGGGCCACCTAGGGGTGGTGGCTCCCTCCAGGGGCCACAGAGGTTAGCCCATGTCTGTGACCACAAGCCACTGCAGTCGCCTTGGGTCCAGCCCACGTGCCAAGCCTGCCTTCTGAAATTCACGCCCAGTTATTTTGCTTTCCAGTAACGCTTCTGCCTGTGAGAGTTAGTTTCTGTTGCTTACAAAGGAGAATTTTGACTGGCACACAAATTTGATTTTATTCTCATTATCTATAAAATTTACTTTGGAGCCACAAGTTTTTTTTTTAATTTTATTTTTCTATTCTCTATTTTGTTTAAATTGAAGTACAGTTGATTTCCAATGCTGTGCTAATTTCTGCTCTACAGAAAAGTGATTCAGTTATACACATATATACATTCTTTTTGAAATTTTCTTTTCCATTATGGTTTATCCCAGGAGATGGGATAGAGTTCCCTGTACTAGCCAGTGGGACTTTGTTTTTTATCCATTCTTTATATGATGGTTTTCATCTACTAACCCCAAACTCCTAGTCCATCTCTTTCCTTCACTCACAGTGATATGGTGTGGTTTACAATCTTTGATTTTCATTTCATTTCTTGCCAAGCCTACTGTTATATCCTTTAGCTTTCATAAAGAGCACTAAAAGTTGTTCTTACTATCTGATGTATTCAGATATTCACTGTAAGAAATCGTAGATGGTTTCTGATAAAATAATGGCCATCCTGTGCCTGAGAGCTTAATAAATATCTACTGCCTCTGGACACAGCCTCCAATGAAAGCCCGAACAGAATCAATATGCAATTGATCCACATCAAGAAACAAATTGTTATGTGGTTTGTTTTACTGAACCATCAAAGGAGCCTTTTTGTAATGTCACATATCAAAGAAATGAAGAGTTGCAGACCACTCAATAAACCCAATGCCTTTCTTTATCCATTTTATTTGTCACGCGGACTGCTTGAAATGTATTGTGACGGGGAAAGAAACAGTGTGTTAGATAAAACAGCAAAATGTAGACACCTATTGTTTAATTGTTAAGGCATGATTCTAAAACACATGCTGGGAATTAGAAATTAGGCAACCATTTCAGACGGAGTCATATGTATCTCACTGATAAGCTACTAACCAAGGGAGATCTAACAGAGAGAGTGCTTCCACACAGCTGAGGCTTCAGGAAATCTGTATGCAGACCTCATGACTTCCATATCATGTGCAAGAAATGAAGGCAGTAAATTAATTGGGTGGTAGAAGTTAAGCGGCAGCGTTTTCAACAGAAGGGACATGTCCTGTATAGATATATAGAAACTCGGAAAATAACAAAAATAAATCCCATATTTTATATGTCTCCTTCATAGAATTGCACCATATGTATATCCTAGATGTTTCAAACACATGATGTTTTTTTCCGGTGAAGACATTGACTGTCATCAAAGAGGAAAATTCAGTTTTAAGAAGTATGAAAGGGATGAGAGAGCAGAATTGTGACTGTGCTTTTGTATGTTTTGCTGCTCCGGCGGGAGTTGGTGATGGACAGGGAGGCCTGGCGTGCTGCAGTTCATGGGGTCGCAAAGAGTCGGACACGCCTGAGCGACTGAAACTGAACTACTGAAGTATACTTGGTGACTGTGTTTTTAAAAGGAGAAAGATCTCATGATATCTCTGCAGGTCACCTTTTTCCTTTTTAAAAACTTGGTCACGGGACTTCCCTGGTGGTCAAGGGGTCGAGACTGCTTCCACTGCAGGGGCTATGGGTTCGATCCCTGGCCAGGGAACTAAGATCCCATGTGTGGCATGGCCAAAAAATAAAAATATAGTCACGATTCTGATTTCTCATTCCTTCAATATTAAAAAAAAAAAAAAAAGAAAGAAGCCAGGATGAGCAGGGCTGGGAGTGACTAGACTGGTGTGGAGGAAGGCTGGGTTGGGTTGCAACTTTAAATCAGATGACAAACAGAAACCGTTCTGAGAAAAGATAAGGTAAGAAAGTCAGAGTGTCAGCCAGGTGGGGTCCGGGGAGCCCCTCAGGTGGGATGAGCAGAGACCCTGTATATAGCCAGCCTGGACCCTGAGATGGTCAGCGAGACTGGGAGGGAGTAAATCTACATATTACTGGACATTTTCACAAAGAGCAATAATTACCATGAGTCACGTGTTAGTGCTAGAAAAGGGGAGCTTTTAAGTTTACATACTCTAGCAAGAGGCTAAATGTAAAATACCAGTTAGGATCATACTGCATTGTCTTTCTTTAAGACAATGAACCAGCTTTGGAAACCTTGGTCTGCTCAGAAAATAAGTAAAGGGCAAGTATTTGCATTTTCTGTAAGTGGAAACAGTAAGAGAAATAGCTCTACTCCTCCCAAGATAACAGAGAATTGGAATATTGACACCTGGGAACCCAGGCCCCAGACGTTCTGACTTGTTAATTGTTCAGTCAGTTTAGTTCAGTCGCTCAGTCCTGTTCAACTTTTGCAACCCCATGGACTGCAGCACACTAGGCTTCCCTGTCCATCACCAGCTCCCGGAGCTTGCTCAAACTCATGTCCATTGAGTCGGTGATGCCATCCAACCATCTCATCCTCTGTCGTCCCCTTCTCCTCCTGCCTTCAGTCTTTCCCAGCATCAGGGTCTTTTCCAAGGAGTCAGTTCTTCACATCAGGTGGCCGAAATATTGAAACTCCAAGATATTGGAGTTTCAGCATCTGTCCTTCCAGTGAATATTCAGGGTTGATTTCCTTTAGGATTGATTGGTTCTACCTCCTGGCTACCCAAGGGACTGTCAAGAGTCTTCTCCAACACCACAGTTCAAAAGCATCACTTCTTCAACGCTCAGCTTTCTTTATAGTCCAACTCTCACATCCATACATGACTATTGGAAAAACCATAGCTTTGACTAGATGGACCTTTGTTGGCAAAATAATGTCTCTGCTTTTTAATATGTTGTCTACTTTGGTCATAGCTTGTCTTCCAAGGAGCATGCGTCTTTTAATTTCATGGCCACAATCACCATATGCAATGATTTTGGAGCCCAAAAAAACAAAGTCTCTCACTATTTCCATTGTTTCCCTATCTATTTGCCATGAAGTGATGGGACTGGATGTCATGATCTTAGTTTTCTGAATGTTGAATTTTAAGCCAACTTTTTCACTCTCCTCTTTCACTTTCATCAAGAGGCTCTTTAGTTCTTCTTCACTTCCTGCCATAAGAGTGGTGTCTTCTGAGTATATGAGGTTATTGATGCTCTGTGTATTAATGGGATCTGACAACTTTGAAAGAAAAATTTAGGCTAAAGGAAGAGAAAATTTTCTGTGGTGCTAAAACATAATCAGCCAACATCAGTGAAGGAATTTATTTTATGACCTTAGAAGACCTCCAGGGCCTGATTCTTCGCTGATCTCTTTGATTACACTATTATTTGAAACTGTCATTTCATATTTCTGACTCTGCCAGAAATAGGTTCTAAAACAGATGAACTATGATATTGGGAAGAAGTGTCATGAAGTCAATGATATAAAAAGCCTAAATTTTGAAGCCCTAGTGGATTTAAATTAATTTTATACACTTGCAGGTGATTTTTATTATCTATTTTGGGAAAGAAGTCTCGATTAAAGAGATTTGCTCTCTTATGTTGCCAACTCTGGCAAAATCTTGTCTCTTTTTCTTCCTAATGCTTCCTGACATCTGCTTTCCTTTCCCTGTTTTCTCTAGCATCTGTACCCAATGGTTTGCCATGATTATATCTTAAAGATGCTGTCACTCACCCCAGACATCGCACCCTGGCAGACGGAGGGCCCACCTAATCCATTTCTTTTGAGGCACCTGGCTGGACTACATTTCCCAGCATCCTTGTGGCTGGGAGCTGTCATGTGACTGAGTTCTAGCCAATGGAAAGGGAGCCACAGTGGTGTGTGCTCTGCCCAGGCATGACCTCCGCAAACCTCCCTTCAGCTACCAGTGTTCTATTTTCTTTCCCATCCAGAAGCTGGCTACACAATATTCCAAGACCCTGCAAGATGCAAAGTGCAGTCACAACGTGTAGAAGGTCACCTGCTGAGCAGAAATACCCATTTTAGCCTTAACATGAGCGATATGCTTCTTTGGGGCCAGTCCATTGGTATTTGTGGTTTGCCTGTTATAGATAGCAACTTGAGTAAAATACACACTGATACCTTTTTAAAAAGTTATTTATTTTTTAACTGAAGGATAATTGCTTTACAGAATTTTGTTGTTTTCTGTCAAACATCAGATGGATAACTTTTATCATTTATTTGGCCTAATGTTTTACATGTTGCTGCTGAGAATTATTTATAGTGCTTAATTAAGTTTAACCTAATTAAGCACTATAAGTAATTAGCTTAACCTAATCTTTGTAAGGGTAAATATTATAAAGTTAAATAATAAGTTTAACCTCCATTATTGAGCAATTTTTATTCTTTAAGACAGTAAAAATCAGCCTGTTGATATCTTCTGATAATAGAATTGCTGGGATGTTACTTACCAGACATTTTAATACGAAATAATGATCATTAGTGCCCCCACCAAGTCATACATATGTAAAACAGAAGCTTGCATTTCTTAACAACTGGTCACTTAGAAATTCCTCAAAATCAATAGACTTGGTTTTAATCAGGGACAAAATCAGCCCCGTGTAATACCCTGGGCACCCTGGAGAAATGGTCCAATGATTTTAGGACCTACTGTGCATTTCATGATTAGAAAGATTTGCCTGTCTTATCCCTCATTCCCAAGCGGGTGGCTCTGTTGGGTAGCTAGACTCGGGAGGGAGACCTGAGGTGGAGGACGGAGATTATTCCGCCATGCAGTAAGTTCACGGTCCAGGGAGTTGCTAAACTATACCCTTTAGCTAATTATAGTTGATTTAAAAAATCTATTTGAATTGGGCTAAAGGTTTTATTAGCATTCAGTTTCATGAAGTGGTTTTTCTCTTATTTAATTATATTTAATATCATAACACACAGATTGTAATTGTTTCCAGAAAAAAAATATTTTGAGAAGTGAATAACTTAACAGGTAATCTGTGCCCTACAAACTAACACAAGTGAAGATGCTGGCTATTTGGACAAGTTGGGGTGAGTGTCCTTGGACTTGAACCCGCATCCTCTGGAGGCTGAGGAGCACTTAGCTGCCACGGTTGAGACCTTTGCTTTGCTTACTTTCACCTGCATCTTACCTCCCTCCTGACTTCCATCTCCACTGCTAGCTTGGAGCTGAGTCTCAAACTGGACATGGCACAGAGTGCTTCGCCGTCTCCCATGTTTTTTGGTCATTGTCACTGTAGATGTGAACAAAAGGATGGACAGGGTTCCTGATCCACTTGACTCAAGTAGCCTTTCTTCTTTTAGTGCCTGACTCATCCTTTCATTCCAGAAGAAATCCCGCAGCCCAGTAGGAATCTCTTGGCCATCCTGCCTTGCCATGAGTCACGTCTCTGCTGTATTCCAGCCATAGTCATTGTATCTGCAGTTTATTGGCCAGTTAATGCTGTGCTTCCTCGTGATGTTTTTGCGCTGATGTCCTGTTTAGGCATGTTTGTTCGTCTCACTCTCTGAGTTTTCCATCTTGTCACTCACTTTGCATGAAAGCCTTTTGAGGGAGCTGGTCATATTGTGTGCTTCCAAGTCCTGTAAGCCCATCACAGCACTTTCTGTCTCGTAACTGTTGAAAGCATGTGCAGTCATTGACTAGCAGACGAGAAAAACTTGGAAGTCAGCATGATTAAGAAGGTTGACTAAACTCAATGTACTTGAATCTGAATCCAGATTCTACCACTGACTGGCGAAGTGAGTTTGGGCTTTAAAGATGAATTTCAACATCTATGAAAAGAGGGTTAACAATCCTTACCCTGCTTATTTCACATGGTTATGAGATTTTACTAAAATAACATGTGACACTGTGATGACCGAGAGGGTGGGATGGGGGGGTGGGAGGAAGTCTCAAGGGGAAGGGGCTATATGTATATATATAGATGATTCACATGGTTGTATACCAGAAACTAACACAACGTTGTAAATATTCCAATTTGATTTTTTTTTAATTTTTAAAAGTTAAAAAAAGAATATAAAACAAGATCACAAAGTTGATGTTTGAAATGGGCTTTTGAGAAGTGCAGAGCTTTATATATCTGGGTGTACAAAACCTGGGGCTGTCACAGAGAAGATTCATCGAGTTACAGAGCATGTTCTGTAATCGGACGGGTACATCTGATTAGATTGGCACAAAGTCTATGTGAAGATGAGTGATGATAAAGCTGGAGTGATCAGTGTGGCCAGGAAATACAGGGCTTTCTGGAACATGCTAAGGTAGGTGGACTTGGCTGTTTAGGCCAGGGAAAGGCAGTGGCATTGAAGATTTTTGAACAAGCAAAGTATATAGACAGACGTCCTTTGGAGAGAGAAAATCCAGTAGACTGTTTGTCCTTAATAATACCTCCTGGTCCTTGCAGTGAGCCTCCCATATAATCCCAAGAAAAATATTTTTAAAGAAATTGTAGCACTCTTACTTTCTATGCTTCCAGTGACATGGATTTATGGTTTTCCATATATTCTCAGTACTTGGACCCATTACTATACGTCATTACTGTAAATGCGCACTAAATATATGTTATTAATTTTTGCTACAATCTTCTCGTCAGCTATACTGGTGCTGCCATGTTTTTTAAATGAATTGAGGTAAGAGACTGAGCTCACACAAAATCCGTATTCTGAAATGTCACAAATTAATTATATCATGAGATGTATAGTCATAAATTTCTATTTTATAACTTTCCATCAGTGGGAACAAACATGCATCGGCTCATCAGAGTCCATTTTTATTCTTAGCTGTGAACTTAAAATCAGCTGCAAAGTGCAAATAAATGTCTGTTTAAATTATATTAAGTGTGCTCCAATATAATATTACTTATTATAAAAGTAAAGGAGAGTGGTTAATTTTTTTAAGAAGTCAACATGCACAGCTAAGGTAAAAAGTTAAAATCCTCTGTTCCCTCACTGCCTGTTGTCCAGACACACTCTTATTTCCAATATAATTTTTTCCTTTGAAGAGTTGTTTTCCCTTTTTTAACCCTTAGGCAAAAAAAGGAAACAAAATAGCAAGAATAAACTTAATTGGATTGCTGTATAAATGACTATTTCTGAATTAAGAAGGATCAACTCTTTTTCTGCCTAAAGGAGAAATGCTGTTTCAATTTCAGATCTTTTTTTTTTTAATTTTTTAAAAATGTATGGAGATATATACCCCTTTAATCAAAGACTTTTTAAAGGGCATTTCATTTTAAGTCATATCATTGGGGTCTATTTAGGTAAACTTTGGTTTTACAAACTGATTTTCGAATTTCATTCTGTATTGTTTTTTTCCTCCAACATCTTGTTAGCATGAGTGGAAATGGGATTTGCATTTGAAACGCTAATATTCCCTATTCAGTCAGCCAAGCCATTTCCTTCTCTTAATTTCCATAAATGTCAGTAAATGCCTCTTTTCACCTTTGGGTGAACAGTCAATAGAAAAATCAATTCTGTGACAAATGAACAGCAACATGATTTTACATATGAATTATTTAATAAAGGTTATTTTTATCCTAGAAGGGGAAGACTTAAGGTAAAAATCAGCCGCAAATTATTAATTTACATTTATTAATATAGTTATAAAAATGCATAGCCACAGGAAGTGAAGAAAATTTGAATCTCATTTTGTAATTAGTTCATGTCACAGGACTCTGTTAATGACACAATAGAAAACCATTAAAAATTAGTAAGTAGATATATATGTAATAAACCTCATTAAGCTTTACATCATGTTGTGTTTCCCTCTGGGTTGTGAGAGATTTTGTGGGTTTTTTTAACCCCTGACAGTAACTGAACAAATTATAAATCTCCTACTTAGGGACGCAGAAACTTGCAAGAAGTCAGTCTTTATATCACTTACATTCCGTCTTCATATCTAATTGGTATCTCCTATACAAAGATGGGCACAATAAAGGACAGAAGTGGTATGGACCTAACAGAAGCAGAAGATATTAAGAAGAGGTGGCAAGAATACACAGAACAACTGTGCAAAAAAGATCTTCACGAGCCAGATAATCACATGGTGTGATCACTCACCTAGAGCCAGACATCCTGGAATGTGAAGTCAGGTGGGCCTTAGGAAGCATCACTATGAACAAAACTAGTGGAGGTGATGGAATTCCAATTGCGATATTTCAAATCCTAAAACATGATGCTGTGAAAGTGCTGCACTCAATATGCCAGCAAATTTGGAAAACTCAGCAGTGGCCACAGGACTGGAAAAGGTCAGTTTTCATTCCAATCACAAAGAAAGGCAATCCCAAAGAATGCTGAAACTACTGCACAATTGCACTCATCTCACACGCTAGTAAAGTAATGCTCAAAATTCTCCGGGCCAGACTTCAACAATACATGAACCATGAACTTCCAGATGTTCAAGCTGGTTTTAGAAAAGGCAGAGGAACCAGAGATCAAATTGCCAACATCTGTTGAATCATCAAAAAAGCAAGAGAGTTCCAGAAAAACATCTATTTCTGCTTTATTGACTATGCCAAAGTCTTTGACTGTGTGGATCACAACAAACTGTGGAAAATTCTGAAAGAGATGGGAATACCAGACCACCTGACCCGCCTCTTGAGAAACCTGCATGCAGGTCAGGAAGCAACAGTTCGAACTGGACATGGAGCAACAGACTGGTTCCAAATAGCAAAAGGAATACATCAAGGCTGTATATTGTCACCCTGCTTATTTAACTTATATGCAGAGTAAATCATGAGAAATGCTGGGCTGGATGAAGTACAAGCTGGAATCAAGATTGCCAGGAGAAATGTCAGTAACCTCAGATATGCAGATGACACCACCCTTATGATAGAAAGGGAAGAAGAACTAAAGAGCCTCTTGATGAAAGTGAAAGAGCAGAGTGAAAAAGTTGACTTAAAGCTTAACATTCAGAAAACTAAGATCATGACATCCAGTCCCATCACTTCATGGGAAATAGATGGGGAGACAGTGGAAACAGTGGCTGACTTTATTTTCGGGGGCTCCAAAATCACTGCAGATGGTGATTGCAGCCATGAAATTAAAAGACGCTTACTCCTTGGAAGGAAAGTTATGACCAACCTAGACAGCATATTAAAAAGCAGAGACATTACTTTGCCAACAAAGGTCTGTCTTGTCAAGGCTATGGTTTTTCCAGTAGTCATGTATGGATGTGAGAGTTGGACTATAAAGAAAGCTGAGCACCAAAGAATTGATGCTTTTGAACTGTGGTGTTGGAGAAGACTCTTGAGAGTCCCTTGGACTGCAAGGAGATCCAACCAGTCCATCCTAAAGGAGGTCAGTCCTGGGTGTTCATTGGAAGGACTGATGTTGAAGTTGAAACTCCAGTACTTGGCCACCTGATGCGAAGAACTGACTCATTTGAAAAGCCCGTGATGCTAGGAAAGATTGAAGGCAGGAGGAGAAGGGGACGACAGAGGATGGGATGGTTGGATGGCATCACTGACTCGATGGACATGAGTTTGGGTAAACTCCGGGAGTTGGTGATAGGCAGGGAGGCCTGCCGTGCTGTAGTCCATGGGGTTGCAAAGAGTCAGACACGACTGAGCGATTGAACTAACTGAACTGATATATTCTTTGTCATTTCCCTGATGGCTCAAGCTGGTAATGAACCTGCTTGACAATGCAGGAGACCCAAGAGACACGGGTTCCATTCCTGGGTGGGGAAGATCCGCTGGAGAAGGAAACGGCAACCCGCTGCAGTATTCTTGCTTAGAAAACTTCATGGATAGAGCAGCCTGGTGGGCTACAGTCCATGGGGTCGCAGAGAGTCAGACACGACTGCGTGCACACAAATGCACAAACACAGACCTTGTTCCTGTTGTTTGTTTTAGTTGCTCGGTCGTGTCCAACTCTTTTGTGACCCCATGGACTGTAGCCTGCCAGGCTCCTTTGTCCACGGGATTTCCCAAGCAAGAACACTGAAGAGGGTTGCCATTCCCTTCTCCAGGGGATCTTCCTGACTCCGGGATCAAACCTTTGTCTCCCGCATTGGCAGATTCTTTACCACTGAGCCACCCGGGAAGACATTAGAAGACACAGAACAGTTTATAATTCTGGAGTTGGTGGGGGGCGGGGGGCGGCTTGAGTCTAGATTCACATCTTAGACTTTTAAATACCAAATCAGCAAGATTTTTCTCAAAAATCGGAAGGAAACGTTATTTTTAACCCCGATACCAAATTGTCCAGATCATGTTCACCAGTGTCTTAGTTAGCACTATTTGCTTTTTTTTTTCTCCCTGTTGAAATTTTATTTGGGAATTTTAGATTCACATGCAGTTGTCAGAAAGACTAGAGAGAGCCCAGTTTCTCTCAGTGGTATTTTTTTTGGCTTTTACTGAAATGCAGTTGACTTACTAAACTACTGTCAGGCGTAATGATTTGCTATTTGCACATATTATGAAAGGATCACCTTGTTAAGTCTAGCAACCATCTGTTCCCCACATAAAGTTTTTAGTTTCACTATTTTCTAAGGATTTGTTTCAGTGAAGGAATCTTCTAGTTAAAAACCCGCTGAAACGAAGAGATTTTGTCCAAGGATGAGGATCCCAGCCCACAGGGAAATGACTTCAGAACGTGATCATTCGTGTGTCAGTTTAGAGTCCTGTATAAGTCACAGCTATGCTATAAATCCAGTATGTCACTCTTATTTTGAGATCTTATGAATAAGGAAGGAAAAGACTATTTTACATTGTTTTCCTTGTTAGTCGCGCAGTTATGTCCAACTCTTTGCATCCCCACGGACTGTAGCCCTCCAACCTCCTCTGTCCACAGGATTCTCCAGGCAAGAACACTGGAGTAGGTTGCCATTCCCTTCTCCAGGGGATCCCCCTGATCCAGGAATCGTACCTGGGTCCCCTGCATTGCAGGCAGATTCTTTACCGTTTGAGCTGGGCCACAAATTATTTTCATGTAACATTATCTGATTGAGTCATGAGGATAACCATAAACCAGAAGGTTTTGGGATTTTCTCAAGTCAAGCAGTTATTAGTAGCAATGACAGTCATAACGGCCCACATTCACAGAGCACTCATTACACTTTTAGGGCACTCGAGTAGCCCGCACCTGTCCTTTGGAGGTGTGATTACTGGGAATTCACTTACAGGTGAGGAAGCCGATGCTCAAGGTTACCTAGCCATCAGGCGGCAGATTCAGGATTCTAGTCCAGACGCCCTGGCTATAGAGTCCTGGTTTGTCAACCATCCCATCCCTGCTGATACCAGAGCCCAGATCCCCATGGGTTTGTGACTCCCTGTTAGAGAATGAAGTTCAGCGTCATGACTGGCGCTTGTCTACATCATCCCCGTGAAAATGCCTCCCCCAGTCTTTTCTTTCCTCCTTTCCTATTGATGCCCCTCTCATTCTTCAAAATTCAGATCGAAAGTTCCCACCTCTGTGGGGTCTTTCCAGACCTTCCTTCATAGAACCCCTTTTCCCATGGAAATGGTAAAAACAAAGAAAAGAAAACTTAATTAAACGTCCCTCTTGTTGACTCCTCCATCTCCACGCCACATGCAGCGTGTTAAGACGCTTACATGACTGACGTGTCTAGAAGTTCCTGTAAAGACAGGGCGTTCGTCATTTTCATGGAGCCCAGAGGTGATGCCACGTAGAACCCAGGGTCCCTGGGTGTGGAACAATTCTTCCACAGCTACAACGCTTGCCTTCTGGTTCTGGGAAAGAGAATGATTTTCTGTGCAAACACTATTCTATACAACATGCCAGATAAGAAAATAAGTAAGGAAATAGCTGTCTGAAGTGGTGGCGTGGATTGGAGATGTGTCTTTTACAGCAATGAGAAACAAGATTTAATTTAAAGGACACCAATACGCCATCCTTTATCCTCCAAACCCGTCAGGATGAGTGAGACCTGGGGTGATGCCAGCTGACTCCAGGTTCCCAGAACCATCAACATCCTTAACCCCCAGGGTCACTTCTCCTGGAAAGAAATGGTTCCCTTTCAACACTGAAGCTAAAATTCTACACAACCATTATTGGCTTTTTAATGATAATACGTGTATTATTCTGTATCATTAATGATATTACTTGTGAAATATCAAATAATGATAAGAGAAGTTATAAGAGTTTTTGTTACTACCAGTAGGGCATGAAATTTAAAGAATGATAAAACAGTGATTTAGATGTTTTCACTGTGCTGGATAACATTGCAGATACTTTGTATTCTTCATGTGTTGCTTGGCCACCATTTAAATAACATTCATAGTTGCATTCGTTCTCTATTCTAAAATATTAAAGCTCCTTCACTGTGACAAATACAACCTTTGTGCCTCATAGCCTGATACACTTAATAAATCGAAATAAGTCAGTTTAAGGATCATTAGACAGGGCGTCCTGTCCTCATCTTCTGATCTTCTGTTTATTGTCTCACGGGTCATCATTTTAAAATGCCCTCTGAACTTTACTGTGTTGAAAGTAGTGACCTGTCACTTGTCCTTACACAGAATTTTAACCGTCATATAAGATATAACCTGTGAAGATTTGTTGTGTGTGTTTTTTTTAAATGAAGATCAATAATGTTAATATTTTAGCATCCCATTTATGCCATCCTGGCAACTATCTTTCTATACCTGTTAGATTTTACTCAATGCCTATTAATCTCTGTGATACAGAATCAAGTTTCATGGGATCTCTCAATAAGAGGGTTTATTCTGAGCATTAGTTGATTATTGCAAACATCAGTCAGATTTTTTGCTTATCAAGGAAGCATAGAAAGCTCTTTGGTGGTTGATTCAAAGATGGTGTTCTTCTGTTCCCACTACATTATTTAGGACATCGATATACTCGTTAAGAAAGTGCTTGCTAATGCTTTGTGTGTGTAGGTTTCACCTTTTATAATGTGCTTGGGAATTCAGATATTTTTAGTAAACGTTGAGAAGCTTTGAAAGGATAGAAAGCTTTTTTTTTTTTTTCCAGTGAAGCAATGACTCAGGGGCTTTAGGACATTTTATGTCAAAATCCCTCCCCACAAGCCTCATTCCGATCAGCAGCCCCCGCACCTCCCTCTCCGCAGGTCAGGGTGTGTCTGGAGTGACTCAGTCTCCCGGTCTTCCCTGTTGGGAAGGTCTCAGCCGAGAGTCACACCTCGCCCAGCTCGTTCGTGTTTGTGGTCATTATGAAAAGCTGCTGAAAAGAGTTTCGCACTGAGATGAGCTATAGAATGGAGGTATTTTGTGCTCGATAGGAGGAGGGGTGTGTGGTAACACCAGCATGAAAGCAAACACAGCTCACGCCAGCCGGCCGCAGGGGAGGAGCAGTGCCAAGTGCTGGGTGGAGATCTGGATCCCGTTGTTCTGCTCTCCTGTTTCATGAGGACTTGGCCTTCATTTATATATGTTCACCTAGATGTATATTCACCTATATATCCACGTATATGTTCACCTAGATGTATATGTTCACCTAGGTATATATTCACCTATATATCCACGTATATGTTTGCCTATATATATATGTTCACCTAGACATATATATAGCTTCTCCTGTATATATGTATTCACCTATACATATATATATAGCACCTTACTTTCTTTTAGGCAATTGAAATTTATTATTTCATATTGATTTGTTAATTACACATTCTATCATTATTCTTTTTGTACATTCACTAGGAAATAAAGCGTGAATCTTGATTTATTTCATCATCGTTGTTGTTCCGACTCTTTTGCGACCCCATGGCCTGTAGCCCACCAGGCTCCTCTGTCCGTGGGATTCTCCAGGCCAGAATACTGGAATGGGTGGCCATGCTCTTCTCCAGGGGATCTTCCCAACCGACCCAAGGATCAAACCTGTGTCTCCTGCATACAGGTGGATTCTTTACCACTGAGCCACCAGGGAAACTCTAATTTCATCTTAAATTGTTTTAATTTCGTCTTTTTCCTAGTACTTCTAGAACCTCAGAACCTCTGAGCTCCATGTGATGCCTCCTCACTTTTGCAGCTATTGTTGGCCTGTTGTTCTACACACAACTTCAAGTCTGTAACATTCCAAGCACATAACTTACGTTTACCCATGGGTTTAATTCCAGGGTCCTGACTTCCTTCTTAAATTTCCATTTTTTTCATCTTGCTTTGTTAAGGTTCACAAAATAGGCAAGACTTGTGATAGCGAAACTTCCTAGTTCCTGTTTGTCCAAAAACATTTTTTATTTCACCTTTAGTTTTGAGGGACATTTGTATTGAGTCTAGAATCCGAGGTTGAATTTCTTTCTGTACTTTAACCTGTGATGCATTGTTTTCTGGCTTCCGGGGTTGCTGTCAGCTTCTCCGTAGGATGCCATTTCCCAGGATAACCGAACTGGGAAGGTCTCCTGGGGGTGCTCAAAATCTCTCCCCAGCCAGCGGAGCGCTGGCGTCTGACGTTGGCCCTGCCCATCTCACTCTTGCGTAGTGTCCGATGCACCTCTTTCTGCGTTCCTCCCCCAGGTTATCCACCAGCTGAGGCTGTCGGAGAACGAGAGCGTGGCCCTGCGGGAGCTCCTGGACTGGAGACGGAGACTCTGCGAGGAGCGGGGGGACTGGCCCCAGATCCTGCCCCCCGGGGAGCCCCGGGCGCCTCCCCTGCCTCCGTGCAGGAAGCCCGAGGGGGCCCCCTGCCGCAGGCTGCCCCCCGAGTTCTGGGACTCCACCCTGTGACGGCCCGCCCGCAGACTCGCGGGGTGAGACCGCCCGAGGGTGCCAAGCTCACGGACAGAGGCTGCCCCCAGACACGCGGGGGGCTGTCTGCACAGACGCACAAAAGCTCAGACAGCCCGGTCAGACACTCGCGGTTCCCTGGGTGTGTGTGTGAGTGTGTGTGTGTGTGTGTGCGCGCGCGCGCGCGCGCTCACCCGTGCTCACCCGTGCTGCGGGGACACACCCTGATCTCCAGGCTCCGTGGTCCTCCGGCCGTGCTACCCCGGGTGGTGAGGGAAAGACCAGGCCCAGCATGGACCGCAGGGGAGGCCGGTGGCGAGGGCGGCCCGCACCGCACACCTGTGTTCATACGTCCCACCGCGCGTTTCTTGTCCTCCAGTCGTTTGCCTCTCATGCTCTCTCCAGGACATAGGGTTTATTTCTGTGTAGGTGTTTGTGTTTTATGGGAATTACAATCCTGACAATGATTTAAATGTTTGTTACTGTATTTTATAATTTTATGCCATGGGTGGTGCTCCCTTTCTTCAAAATACAGATTTAAAAAAATCACTTCTAGAACTTTTTTTTTCCTACATACCTTTTTTTTTTTTTTTTTAATTTTTTAATGTAAAGTACCTGAAATTCCTGAGACCCTGACCCTGTCATTGTTTGAGCTTCGCTGTGGCAAGCTCTGCCGACTTACAGCTCGAGTCCGATGTCTTCTGTTTCGTTCACTGATCAGGAGACGGTTCCTTCCCGTGTCCTGTGTGCCGGGCACATGGATGGTGAGCGCTTCATTGAAATTTCATTCTCTGACTTCAGTAGGGATTACAGGAAATGATGCCCCCCCCCCCCCTTTAATGAGTGCAGCTTCAGAATCGTGGCTGGGGGGTACGCAGGGGACTCACAGCCATTCAAAGGTCTCCACGGTACCGGCAAGCGGGCTGAGACTTGGTCTGAGCAGTGACGCGAAACAAGACTGGTGGTCTCCGAGCTCGGTGGCCGCTCACCGGTGCTAAATCCCGCCCCTCCGGTGATACGCCCGCCTTGCTCCTACGTGCGCTTCTGCTGGCCTGGGACCGGCGTGTCCTGCACCCTGGAACTTTTTAATCACACCACCTTTGCCAAGTTACTCTGCCAATAAAAGGGTGCAACTCTTTCTCCCGCGGTGTGGTGTACGTGCTGTTGTCGTTTTCCACGGCTGCTTTTGCGTCCTGATCGGCGGGGGCAAGGAGATCCCCCTTCCTGCATTCTTCTCACAGCATCTTGCAGACTTCAGAATCAATGGAGTTTTTGTTTGTTTGTGTTACAGGTTTTTTGATGTGGACAGTTTTAAAAGTCTTCATTGACTTTCTTGCAATATTGCCTCTGTTTTATGTTTTTGTTTTTGATTTTTTTGGATGGGGGCTGGTTTTGGCCCCAGGGCATGTGGAATGTTAGCTCCCCGACCTGGGATCAAACCAGCACCCCCTGTGTGGGAAGGTGAAGTCTTAACCACTGGAGCACCAGGGAAGGGCCCTGGTTTGTTTTAAGAGATTTTTGTGGTTATTTATAGACAACTGCTAGATAGGCATACTTCAGTTACAGGCATAGTGTGTTGATTATATGGGAATAATGATAGGCAAGTAAACCAGGAGAGGCCTTCCCTTGAAAGACAGCATGTGTACTCACAGATCGCATACCGGGTGGAGACCATGCGGAGAAGCTCCTGGGTGGGGCAGGAGACGGAGAACAGGAGCTGGGGGGCTGAGCGTTTCCCGGGTTTCCTGGGAAGGAATGCCGAGGGCAGGCGTCCATGTCTAGAAGTGATGGGTTCGGAGGATTTCGAGGCCCTTAGGTGCTGAGGCTGCCCGTGGTTGTCGCCTGCTGGCCCCAAGCAGGGGCACAGTGATCTGGAGTCGGGGATGGGAAAGGGGATGGAGAAGGGGTGGGGTCTGGGATGGTCGTGGGTGTTTCCTGTTCCTGGGACTTGGGCAGCCCGGGGATGGGCCCTTCCTCCAGCCTCCGCCAGACGCAGATGCGGAAGCATCGGGACGCAGAAAATGAAAGGCGGAGTCGAGACGTGGGTAAGAGGCACCAGGGCGGATGACATCCAACAACCTCAGCGGGTGTCACCCAGCCCCACTCCCCTCTCTGGCTCACGCTGTCCCTGACAGCCGCCTTCCGAACCTTGGCCCCTGACAACAGAGACCGCACCCTCCTTGATACACAGGCTTCCCCGGCCGCACCTTCACACCAAAGGCACTCCGTGCCCCTGGTGGGATTAAAGGGGTGAACTGGATCTCTGCCCCTAACACACGGTGTTTTTATTTAGACCAGAGCTAAGAGTGAACGGTTCGGGCATTCGACCTATGAGAACTTGTTTCAAATGTGCCTAGAGCCCTGCTGTGACTGTTTCAGCTGCTTTGCACGTGGTATTCCCATCCTGACACTGACCTATGCCTTCTTGATAATTCTCATCATCTGAGTATTGACCCTGAATTGAAGCTCAGAGCTTTAAGGGCGCTGTCAGAATATAAACCCTCTTCAGGGTTCCAAACCCTGGGCCATTCGAACCTGATATACTGAAACTCTATACTTGCTGTATGGAAGTCTATCTCAAGAAACTTCATTAAAGGGTCTTTTGGAGGAGGCGCTTTGCTGCAGCTCTCTGGTGGAGACCTGTGACAGGGGAGCTGTCCTTGAAGCTAGCCTCCCAGGAGCGTGTGGATCCAAATGATACACTGTCTGTTCTATTAACCTGGTCACAGTTTAGGACTCGTGTAATTACAATCTGATCCTGACCATCACCTGCTCAGGGTACCTGGAGTGACGCAGTAATCAATATTTAATATCTAGTGATCCTTTTGCGCTGAAGAATTGATGCTTTTGAACTGTGGTGTTGGAGAAGACTCTTGAGAGTCCCTTGCACTGCAAGGAGATCCAACCAGTCCATCCTAAAGGAGATCAGTCCTGGGTGTTCATTGGAACGACTGATGTTGAAGCTGAAACTCCAATACTTTGGCCACCTGATGCGAAGAGCTGACTCATTGGAAAAGACCCTGATGCTGGGAAAGATTGAGGATAGGAGGAGAAGGGGACGACAGAGGATGAAATGGTTGGGTGGCATCACTGACTCAATGGACATGAGTTTGGGTGGACTCTAGGAGTTGGTGATGGACAGGGAGGCCTGGTGTGCTGCAGTCCATGGGGTCGCAAAGAGTCAGACATGACTGAGCGACTGAACTAAACTGAATCCTTTTGTCTCATCTAAGGTCATTCATCTTCTACAGCTAAAGGCCAACCCCCTTGAAGATTTTCTGAAACAGTCTCCTGACTCAGTCAGCACAAGTCTTCTCCACACGGTGGAGAGATTTCAGTGTTCTTCACCACCCTACACCCAGCAGGTCGTACCTGCTCCACTCACGTGATGGAAAAATCAGCCAAGATGCAAAACGTTCATAGCCACGATAGTATTATTAATAACAAAATTAATAGTTGTAATAATATGAGATAAAGTCCGAGTCTGAGGGGGTATTAACGGTACTCTCAAAGTGGTTCTCTAGCAATTGCAGCGTTGTCAGGATAATAAACAGGGGTGCTATTCTGGGTAATAAAGCACAGAATGTTATTCCACATAAGCAAGATTTCAACAAATATGTATGTTTGCAGTATGTTTAATGATGGTATTTTAATTGCTATCAGACCATAAGGTATGAATTATGATATATGATCAGGCCTGAGACCTTATGTTTAGCAATATAATTGGTATGAATTATTACCCTGTGTTCAAACACTGCCCAGCCTTATTGCTTTATAGAAATGCTTTATGAGGGGGCTCTAAAAGCTACTATCAAAATGTTCATAGTGGGTTAAAATGATTTAAAATGTATTTTCTACAGTGGAAAAATATATCATTAGTATTCTTAAATAGTGGTATGTAATTTAGTAGAATTATGCTACCCAATAAAAGCAACAGCCAATTAAAATCTTAGATTTGTAAATGAACTTCACATAAGAACATTACAGAACTTAGACAAAACGTATATTATGAATTCCACAGTCCAGAAGATTGGATACATTTCTGGGAAAATTCTATTCCTGCCCAATTTTAGCCAGACATCAAACGTAACTCCAATCATGAAAAAGAGCACTAGGTTATTGCATAATAACATGGGGACTTCCCTGGCAGTCCAGTGGTTAAAACTCTGGGCTCACAGTGCATGAGCCACAAGTTCAATTCCTGGTTGGGGAACTAAGATCCCACAAGTCGTATGGCAAGCCCCACATTCCACAGTGGGACACATTTCACCGCTACAGTGAAAGCCCCTCAGTCATGTCTGACTCTCTGCAAACCCATGGAATGTAGCCCGCCAGGCTCCTCCGTCCATGGAACTCTCCAGGCAAGAATACTGGAGTGATTTGCCATTTCCTCCTCCAGGGGATCTTCCCAACCCAGGGATTGAACCTAGGTCTCCTGCATTGCAGGCAGATTTTTAACCATCTGAGCCACCCTGGAAGCCCTAATTTTGTTTCAATTTTTACATGCATGCCTTTAGTTAGAAGTTTAAAAGTTTGATTTTTATTTTGATTCTCATTGGGAAATTTTCAACAAAAGTCATTCAAAGGTTGAAAAAAAAGTGTTCCAAGTAAAAGTTTGATGTAATTTTATTACATTTTTCAAAGCTGTACATAAAAATCCAGGCAATAGGGATGAAAGCCATTATATTTCCATTTATTGTGCAATGGTAGGTACTCCACAATGCTCATGGTTTCCCAAAACATTAGCACTGCTTCCAAAAAACTGAAAAATATATTCTTAATCCCTATTGTACTTCCTTTACATCTTATTCATAAGCAGTGATTTTATCAAACAAATCCTACAGTGTTCTAAGAACCCTGTGAGTTACAAAGTTACCCACCTAGCAAGGGGTTGTAGCATGCTGAGTTACAGCCTGGAAGAATTACCTTTGTGGTCTTTCTCTTTACCTAAGTACCACAGACCCCTGGGATGTTCCATTATTGTGGTTTCAGTAAGTTTCGCAGAAACCCAGAGGATGCTTTGTAAAACTGTAAAGATGACACTTTCAAAGCATAAGTCTTAATAGATTGCCTATAATACATTTCTATCACCTGTTCTAATTTCTCAGATGACTTTTCAGTTTTTTTTTAATCTATTTATACCTAAAATAGCAATTTTGTATGATCTGACAGCACAATAGCATCTGAATTTTATGTTGTTTACTGGATCATTACAATGGTGGAAGAAAATCTTGATGTCTTCTCATAAGAAAATATCAAAGGTGGATAAACCTATGCATTTATTTCAATTGTTGTTTTATAATAGGAATGCATCGGATGTGTCTTCTCTCTCCTTTAATTAATCATCGACAGACATCCAGGCCTGTCTGCTTGCTCGCGTTTTCCTATAGCCCTGGGGAGCGGACTTGCTTCAAAAGAAGGCTCCAGAGCTGGCCCAGATGACATTCTCCTGATATCACCACTTTGTTTCTAAAGAAAATGAAAAAGAATGAAACTATTGATAAATTCTGAGGGGAAAGATCAAAGCTCTAAAGAAAAATGGAATAATACCAAATTCAACTGGAGGGTTTGATCTTTGAAGATGTCTGCAAACAAAGAGAAAGGGGTCCCTGATCTAAAACAATGAGTGGAAAAGTGTGTAAACTCTGTCACATCACTTGAGGTTTTCCTCATTGAACCTGTCTTGGGGGCTCTATTAAGCTGAATTCCATCCATCGAGGTCTTACATGATTATCAGGAGAGCTGGTCCACCCAGCAGAGTCCCTATTGGGGTTCACCCACATCATTGTTGAATAACATAAGCAACCTTAATAAGAACATATGGAGGATTTTTTGAATGCTTTTGTGTATAAACAGACTGTCTGTACATTTCTGTTGTAGGGGAAAGAATTCTTCAGAAAATTCTGCATTTGGAGAACTGTTGTGATTCCCTTGGGCCTCGGAGCTGTTATAAGAAGATAACGTTCCATATTTTCAAAAGCAAGATAACTTCCCAAGGAGAAGAGAAGCAGCTGGAAATCCACATGGCTGTGATCTCAGCTCCTGAAGGTTGTCGAGGGCAGGTACGGAGGGAATTTGAGGTGCCGCTGCCTCATTGCTGGGCACCAGAAATGCCTACCTTCCAGCCCTAGGTGAAAGGCAAACCCTCCAGAGCCAGAATGCTTAATGCCCAGATGCCCAAACGCCAAAAATTTGCTCACAATGACTCATATTTGTCTTGAGTCTCCATCCCTACATATGTTTTTGGCTCCAGTTGGCTATCTCAGGGGTCCCCAACCTCCAGGATCTAATGCCTGATGAGCTGAGGTGGAGCTGATGTAATAATAACAGAAATAAAGTGTACATTAAATGTAATGTGCTTGAGTCATCCTGAAAACACCCCTTTGCCACTCCTGGTCCATGGAAAGCTGCTATCCATGAAGCCAGCCCCTGGTGGTACCAGAAAGGGTCGAGACCCCTGGAACAGATGAAAAACAACCTACTGGCTTCACATGCTGAACCTGTATTTCTTAGAAAGAAATGGGAACCCACTACAATATTCCTGCCTGGAGAATCCCGTGGACAGAGGAGCCTGGCAGGCTACAGTCCGTAGGGTCAGAGAGCCAGGCACGACTGAGCGACTCAACAGCACCCTCCTTGTGGCATCTCAATGACCAGCATCCTAGTGTTTAGTGGACACTGAGGAAGAAGAGAACTCAATCCCCTCTAACAAATACATCCTTAAAGTATGTGAAATATGCAGTGAACTCGAATGCTCCCAAAGCTTTCCTTATTCAGAAGGGCCTCACCCCCATGACTCAGCTTTAAGGTTTTGCTATTAATTGCAGTGTGCCTGCCCCGCTTAAGGATTTCTCCTTTTTTTTTTTTTTTATCATTCTGAAGCTTAAGAACTCATGACTCACACATTTCAAAATCATCCTCTACCCCCACTTGGCAGAATGATGTCACCCAAAATTTTCCTCCGGGTAAAACAGGGGGCTGAGAGTTATCATCTGCATTAGACACAGAAACCCATGTCTCCATACCTCAGTTCTCATAGGAAGCACCTCATTCCTCATTCCAAACGTCTCCCTAGGCAAAAGTGTCCACTAAAACTCTTAATTTCTATGCATGGACTTTTCAGTCTGGCTTCAGAGAGGGTCACTAATGAAAAAAATAGTCAAAAAAATTTTTTTGTGTATTTGTAATAATCATTGTTTCCTTTTACTCTGATTTTGGGGACCGTAATACTTCTACAGGGGGCTTCCCAGATGTCTCAGTGGTAAAGAATCTGCCTGACAATGCAAGAGACACAGGAGACTCAGGTTCAATCTCTGGGTCAGGAAGATCCCCTGGAGGAGGAAATGGCAACCCACTTCAGGATTCTTGCCTGGAGAATCCCATGGACAGAGGAGCCTGGTGGGCTCGCAGAGGAGTTCATGGGGTCACAAACAGTTGGACATGACTGAATCAGCTTAGCACACACACATACACGTAATAAACCTGAGTATCCTTTCTACATCTGAGTATCTTTTCTGTATAATTTTGATACATTTAAGTGTTTTACATATTAAAACATAAAATTTAATCAAAATAGTAAAAAGTAAATATTGAAATTAAATACAGCTGCAAACTAACCAAGATGCATATCAAAATAATGTGTCTACTAGATCTGTCAGTCCTGCCTGACTCCGTGGGACCCCGTGGACCCGCAGGGTCCTCTGTCTGTGGAATTTTCCAGGCAAGAGTACTGGAGTGGGTTCACTTTCTCCTCCAATCAAAATAACAGCATAATCACATGTTAATTAGAAATTAATTCAGGTAACTTTTGAATGAGTACTAGACGTACTTTACTAGAAAAGAGCCCTTTAAAGCCAAATGAGTTGACCTGTTAATGGGAGTCATAGAGAAACATGAGGAAGAATTCTGTGGTTTAAGATTTGGTTTCATTTTCAAAATAAAACAACAACAACAAAAAAACCCAGCTCTATCCACTGCAAGCACCTTAACAAACCCTGTTAGCAGTGGGTGCAGGGAGCACACAGATCTAGGTTTCTAATTGGTAAACGTCAGCGCTGGGACAGACAGACTAAGTGAGCCTGGGCGGTCTGGGGTGATAGGAATACAAGGAAGCACTGAGATCAACGCAAAACGGGCGCTGGCTTTAAAGGGAATCCCATGGACCAAATGCGAGGCTCTTCTGTTGCAGTTTTAAGAGGAACACTGCAAGGAATGATACAGACCGTTCATATTTTAAACAAGCAGAAGAAAACTTAAGTCGCTTAATCACAAGAGGCAGGACCTGAAGCATCAATAAACAAACCCAAGGCATTGTGCATTAAAAGCCTAAATTAAAAATATCAGAAGTCATAGCAAATATAGACAGATTATATTCCCTTACGGACAGATGGTGAAATTCAAAATGTATTTTTTTTAAAAATCAAAGTATATTTTTAAAAAGGGGAGAGAGAACAAAATTAAAGGAAGAAAGGAAGACGAGGAACCCAGTAGCTGAAACTGAATTCACTCTCAGATACATCTCCTTCCCGTGCATAGGTGTTTGACCCTGAAAAATTCCTTCAGGTCTCCTGACCCCGGATCTGCTCAACGATAAAAGCGGGGTGACGTGGAAAGCCACCATGTGCAGTTGGTGTGAGAATGAAATGGAAAGACACGTGTGACAGCAGTTTGTCAACTGTGCAAACATCAGCCGCCGTGATTTTATCTGGAATTATTGCTTTGGACTTAAACTACTCTATTTCTTCACTCTCTGTAGCTCTTGGAATAGCGGAAAAATACTTAACTTTAGCTTTTCCTAAGTGATCTCAGACAGCCCTGAGGCAAAGAAAGAAAAAGTATAAATATGGGTCCTACTTGTTATTCTATTTTACCCTGGGAAGGATAAAAATTAATAGGCCAGTCCCTGCTATGTGCCAAGCGAAGGAGTCTGATATTGTTCATTCATAAGGAGCACTGGGCTGGAACTATAGGATCCAGGTTCTAAGTCCTGGCTAGTAGGTCGCCTGCCTTTTGGGGTGTGTGTGTGTGGGGGGTGTGTGTGTGTGTGTGTGTGTATGTGTGTGTGTTGCAGAGCAAAAGGATGTATTTGTTGTTTAGTCCCTCAGTCATATCTGACTCTTTTGTAACCCCAAGGACTGTAGCCCTCCTCTTTTCATGGGATTCTCCAGGCAAGAATACTGGAGCAGGCTGCCATTTCCTTCTCCAGGGGATCTTCCCAACCCAGGGATCAAACCGACGTCTCCTGCATTGTGGGCAGATTCTTTCCCATTGAGCAACCACGGAAGCCCCACCTGTGAGGATGCTTAGTAAATCACTGCATGATATTTCTAAAATGTTACGATTCTCATCATAGTAAGATAAGCAACATTTTGGCAGAAAAATAACCACAAAGGATTTTTTTTGTTGCAACCAAAAAATATCAAAGCCACAGTCAGCCCCAAAGGAGGAGGTGGCCTGTCTCCAGTCAAAGAATGAAACCCATCAGAGGCACATAGTCGGTTTTAAGAATATATACATGTTAAAAAATAAAATAAAGCAGAAAAGTGACTTCACTGTGCTGGGAACACGAGCCCATTGTCTTCAAAGAAGGCTGTGACATTTATTCCCAAGATGTGGTGTTTCTTCCTGGATAATGAAAATAGAGATGATTTGGAACTGGAAATAAAGCCCCCCTCCTTAATGATTTGACAGTGTTAGTCCTTGCCTCCGGCAAGCCCAAGGAAGAAGACGAAGAAACACAAGGAATTCAGAGTGCCAGGGTTTATCAAAGTCAAACAGGATCTTTTTCAAAACTGCAAGGAAGGTTTAGAAGATGATTTCTTAGAAAAGAACATCCAACCCGACCACGTGGGGGTGTTACTAAGAGGCGGTCCCGAAATGCACATGTCTTCTGGGTACAGCCACCCTGGTAGATCCTTTGACTGTGGCAAGAACTGTGAAGTGGGAATTTAAAGAATTCCTGTGTGGGTCTCCATAAAATCTAGAAGAATTCTGAATCAAAGCAATGGGAAAGACCCCTAAACTGCTGTCTCGTTGCACATTTTAAACACACGTGTGTGCTCAATCACTCAGTCATGTCTGACCCTTTGCGACCCCGTGGACTGCAGCCCGCCAGGCTCCTCTGTCCGTGGGATTCTCCAGGCAAGAACACTGGAGTGGGTTGCCATGTCCTTCTCCAGTGGATCTTCCTGATGCAGGGATCAAACCTGGGTCCCCCATGTCTCCTGTAGTGGCAGGTGGATTCTTTACCACTGAGTCACTTGGGAAGCCCTTTAACTACTTAGATGGCTATTAAAACTGAATTTGAACTAGGCAGACAGCATAGCTTTTTTTTTTTTCCAAGTAAAACAATTATGTGTTTGCTCGGTCTGTAGTCCTCTTTCCCTCGAGTATCCTGGGGGTGAGGAGAAGAGACAACAACAAAATGAATGGCTCCCTACATCGTCACTCCAAAGAGAGCATCTTTGGTCCTTGAAACAATCAAACAACCCATATTCTTGAGAATTTACTATGTGGTGAGTCTACAGTGGTCCCCAGGGTTTACAAAAACTGAAATTCCAAGGCTCCAGGTCCTGAGAATATAACAATCTCTACCCTTGAGTAATAGTAGCAGCCATAAGACTTAAAGCAAGCAAATCTGGCCACTGTGAGGAGAGGTGGCTTGCAGACAATAATAAATTAATTCTAAGACATGGAGTTATATGCCACCCCCAAACCCAGATTGTTTTACACCTGGAAAAATTCTTCCATGTTGCATGTCAGATACCAAAGGTGATATCCCTTTGAATAGACAAATGCATTAAAATTAATGTTGTAGGGGCTTCCCAGGTGGCGCAGCGGTAAAGAATCTGCCTGCCAACGCAGGAGACGCAGGAGACCAGAGTTCCATCCCTTGGTCTCCAGGGAGACCCCCCTGGAGAAGGAAATGACAAACCACTCTAATATTCTTGCCTGGGAAATCCCAGGGACAGAGGAGGCTGGCAGGTTACAACCCAGGGGGTCACAGAGAATTGGACATGACTGAGCAAGCACACAACGCAAATGTTGTGTAACAGGATCTAACACAGTGTTGGAGATCAGTTATGCTTCAAAAACAAAAAAGCAACATAGAAAAAGAGATCAGATTTGTGTTTACAGAGGTAGGGAGGGGGAGGAGGAACTGGAAGAAGATGGTCAAAAGGCACAAACGTCCACTTAAAAGAAACAAACACTAGGAATGGAATGTACAACAGGATACATATAATTAGCATTGCTCTGTGTTACCCATGAAGATTATTAAGGGAGCAAAGCCTAAGAGTTCTTCTCATAAGCAAAAAGTTCTGTTTTTCTTTTTTTTTATTTTGGATCAGCGTGAGGATGGTGGGTGTTCACTAAACTTACCATGAATGTACCTTTCATGATGTCCGTGCGCTGATTCATCATGTTCACACCTTCAGCAGTGCGGAGGAGTTCCCTGGTGGCCTGGAGGTTAGGATTCTGAGCTCTCACCGCTGTGGCCCCGGGCTCAATCCCTGGTCAGAGAACTGAGATCCCGCAAGAATCATTGCCCAAAAGAAAAAGAAAAACATTGAACAGTGCTGGAGGCTTGGGTTTGATCTCTCTATGAGGAACATCCCCTGCAGAAGGAAATGGCAACCCACCCCAGTATCCTTGCCTGAGAAACCCCACGGACAGAGGAGCCTGATGGGCTACAGTCCATGGGGTCCCAGAGAGCTGGACGCAACTGCGTGACTGAGTACACACGTATGTCAATTATATCTCAATAGAGATTCTTTTCCCCATATTGGCTATTACAGAATATTGAGTAGAGTTTCCTGAGCTATAGGGTCCTTGTTGATTATCTATTCCATACACGGTACTGTGTAAACATCAATCCCAATCTCCTGGTTTATTCCCAGGGAGTCTGAAATAATGGATATACATACATGCATAGCTGAACCCCTTTGCCGTGTTCCTGAAACCAGCACAATATTGTAAATCAACTAAATGCCAATATAAATAAAAATTAAGTTAAAAGAAGCTACAGCCCTATTTTAGAAACAACTGGAATTAAAAAAAAAAACAACAAACAATGAAGGAATGGATTATTTTATGCCATCCCAGGTTATTTTCTTGTAGAGGTTGTCTTCTGTGGTTTCATTCGTTCCTTCGTTTTGGCTGGAGCTGGCTTTGGTACGAGGGGCTGAGTGGGGAGTGGGAGACCCCGCTGCCCTTTCTGAGTTGATCCCAATCTCAACAGAACACAAACGCTCTCTTTCTCACCAGAGGGACATCTGAGGCCGGAATTTCCCGGACAGGCATTTCAACTCAAGGCTTCAGGATAGAGAGGTTCAGATTCATTCTCCTCAGTGGATCAGCAAGACAGCCCCAGGGAAAGCAGACGGCCCCCTCCTGCAATTTGGGTGGGTCATTTTGGAACAGTCACGGGTCGCCCCCAAACTGTTTCCATGAGGTCACTTCTTGTTCGTCATCCACAGAGAGGCTGGCCCACAGGCGGTGGTAAAAAGCACACAGGACAGAAAGGCCTCAAAAGGAGAAAACGAAGCCCAAGAGAGCCAGCCCGCAGAGTTCCCATGTCACAGTCCCACAGCTCACATTCTGTCCTCGCCGATGAGGAAACAGTCTAACATACAGTCCTGTCACCATAGCTACTAATAACCTGGACGGCGTCCAGACCCACACGGGTGCAGGGGAGTAGTCCTCGGCAGCCGCACCAGCCTCTAGGCGTCCTCTTTCTGAGCCCAGGCCTCCGTGTCTCCTGCCTGCCTGCCACGTGTGAACCGTCTAATTTTCCAGTCACACATAAGCCTTGATTAGTGGTGATAAGGACCGAATTTTTTTTTTAAACAAGGCTTAAAAAACCACAAAGAACTCGGAGTTCCAAAAACACGCCATTAGCACTTTCCAGTCCTAGTTTAGAAAACCAAGGGGAAAAATGTAAAACGGAGTGGGTTGGGAAGGTTTTTCATCAAAGTAGAGTTGTAATTTTAAGTGGGAGTTTTGTATTGAAACCCCCTGATGGCGAGCGTGATTAAGAGAAGCTTGGCTTCACTGTTTACAGCAAACCTTGATTAAATACAAACAAGCAAATGAAACAAAAAATTTTTTAAGAAAAGTCCCTTCCAGAATGTTCTGTGGTCCTTATTACCCAGAAGAATTATCGTGGAGGAAAAAAAAAGGAAGGATTCGTGGACCTGACCATCTGTCTCGGGTCCCGTTCCTCCGTATTTGTTTCAAGCCTTGGTCCATCTGTAGAGTTTGGCTTCTCTGGTTTGTCTTTTGAGGTTCAGTTTTTCAAAAAGCAGATACCACGCCAGCTTATTTCATGTTCAGCATCTCTCACTGGGGGCTTTATTAAATGCTAAGGAATAATAAGACTTATAATTACATTTTGACTCCCTGGTATTTTTTTTTTTTTTTTCCTGAAGAAAGGCTGAACATCATGTGTCTTTATTTTCCTCTGAGCCTTAGGTACTAGGAGGCCCAGGGCATTCAAAACGGGACCACTTGGAAGGGGTCGGGGTGACTATACACCTAGTATCTCCTGACCTCCACACTCCATTCCCCCTGTTTCCTCCTGTTCCTGATTCTATAAAAGTAGTAGGCACAGGGCAAGTAACATGTAACCAACATCAGAAAGGCAAGAAGGTAATTCGTCTGAAAAGAGAAAATCTGTCATGACTGCAGAATGGTTACGGCACAGCGACCCGGAGAAGAGTCAGCAGGAAAGCTGGCCAAGGAAACAGTCCAGTGGAGGCGACCTCAGGCTGCAGCTCCTCTCCTCCTTCCCCATCCTTGCCTCCCTTCCGCCTCCTTTTCTCTTCTTCTTGTTCTGAATGAAATAGGAATGGTCCTGCAGGGGGGAGTGGGAGGGTCAGAGGATGTTTTGGTGTGGCCTTCTGCTACCTGGTAGCCCACTCCAGTACTCTTGCCTGGAAAATCCCATGGACGGAGTCGTCTGGTGGGCTACAGTCCATGGGGTTGCAAAGAGTCGGACATGACTGAGCGACTCCACCTCCTCCTCCTCTGCTATAAAACGTTCATTCAGAATGATCTTTCTGAGACTTCCCTGGTGGTCCAGGGGTTACGAGTCTGCTGGCCAATGCAGGGTGCACAGGTTTCCTCCCTGGTCTGGGAAGATCCCCCAGGCCGGCCGCAGGGCAGCAGAGCCCGAGCTGCCATGACTACCCAGCCTGTGCTCTGGATCCCGGGCTCGGAAACAAGAGACAGCCCCGCAGTGAAAAGGCCGCAAACCACAGTGAACAGCCGCCCCTGCTCGCCGCAACCAGAGAAAAGCTTGCAAGCAGCAATGAAGACCCAGTGCAGCCAAAAATGAGCAAATAGATAATGGCCTTTCCAATTTCTGGGACTGTAAATGTGGCTTTGAGTTAAAGTGAACGAGTCTCCAGCACTCTTTTCACTTCTCACCTTGTAGAGACACCCAGTCCTACGCGACTCTGCCGGTGATCGTGCATTTTTTGTTGTTTGTCTGTTTGTTACAATGAGTTCCGGGAACTTGCTGAGTTCAGGTCAGCAGAGGAGACCGTTGGGAGAGGGACACAGAATGGGGCGGAGGAGATGGGATGTCCTGGAACAGCCAGGGCGTGTGGACCCCCAGGGTAGATAGGAACCTTCAGTTCCTCGCTGCCTGGAACCCTCCCCTGTTACTGACAGGGGTGTCCTTCAGGAGAAGCTGACCGATTGTCATGTAAAGAAAAGAAAGCTGATGACCCCGGCCTTAATCCCACACCCACTCTGCTTTCACTTGCAAAGGATTTTTTTTTTTTTTTAATGCTCCCATCTATCAGAATTTGTCTCACTTCTGCCCAACGCTGGTCTTCTACCCCACTATTTTCTTCATCACTCCTTATTCTCAGTTCTTCAAAGTGTAACTCTGACACTCTTTGAGCATGTAAGGATCCAGGCACAGTATAACATGCTTTTGCAACTTTTTAATGTTCTCTATATTAGTGCCTATAGGCTGGTGGGGCCAAAATGGTGTCTCTTTGTTTCATGTCTTTTATTTAGGAAGTGAGAACTCAGTAGACACTTTCAGTCTGACTGGTTGCCTAAAGGCATGGAAAAGTCCGGCAAATGCCTAGCCTGGTGCTGTTGGAGCAGGTGCCAGATTTAGTCTGATTTCCTATCTATGGAGCCAGTGGGATTTGTTCAAAGTAATATTGGAGCGTTTTCTAGATCAATATGGCTAAGTGTTCATTATTAAAATTCCCCTGAACGCCACCTGCAAATCTGAATTGTTGATTTGAGGAAGCTAATTGGTTTCTTTCAAGTTCTTTGAATTAATACTGGCATTATTTTCCAAGTAAAACTCCGTCAATAGTTCACAAGGGCATTTTATGTGCTCATTACAAGACAGCAAAAAAGTGTAACACATTAGAGGTCACTTAGATGAGGGAAAGAGTGTAACAAGAAAATCCAAGCAATCAGAATGACCAGACCATAGAGGGTTTTCTTCTCTGACAACAGGATTTAAAATATCGTATTGAAGATACAACAGAGACGCAGTTGGAAAGGATCAGAGACTATTGAAAGATACATTCTCTACTGAAATGTCTACAAAATTGTTTCCTCCCTCACATTAAAAGTACAATGTGTGGTTCAGTTAAAGGGTCTGAAATGTGATACAGTGATTAAGAGGTACCTGTTAGGAACCTAGTCAGATTTAAAGGAGATACAGATAATTTTAACTCGGAAAGGAAAACAGGTAGCATTTATCTGATTTAAACTATGAACTGTAGCTTTATATATCTTCTTCCTCCTTTACCCAAAGTGCCAAAAATAAAACATTATTTTGAGCAAGAGTTTTGAAGAATGAAAGAAAAACAATGTCGCATCTGTAAAAGTCAGGAGTTGCTCCTAAATGAGACTACCAGCTTACTCTCCAGGCAATGGCTGGAGTCTGTCCTGAGGATGCTCTGGGTCACCTTCAATGCTTACATCTTGCCAGTTGCAAGGCTGGAAGCAAGACCCAAGTACCTTGAGAATATTTCTCACTGCAGATGGATTGACACAGTTTGCTAAATCAGGAACAAAAGGGTTTTTTGTTTGCTTGTTTTTTATATGGAGGTTCTCTCAAATTTGCTAAGCTAAATAGTTCAGTAGTCTTTCCAGAAAATGACCCTTTGTTTTTAGGAAACTTACTCTCTTTCCTGGTGGCTCAGATGGTAAAGAATCTGCCTGCAGTGCAGGAGGCCTGGGTTCAGTCCCTGGGTCAGGAAGACCCCCTGGAGAAGGGAAAGGCTACCCACTCCAGTAGTCTTGCCTGGAGAACCCCTTGGACAGAGGAGCCTGGTGGGCTACAGTCCATGGGGTCGCAAAGAGCTGGACATGATGAGCAACTAAACAACAGCAGCAACATTATTTATAACAGTAAAACATAAAATTCTGATCACATTTACTTTAAAGTCTACATATTCAGGTCAGCAGAGAAGAAAACATTTTAGCTAGATGTTTGATTTGAACGAAATTAATTTTCAGCATGAAGGGGAGTTTTCAGCCAGGTAATCTATTACTTTAAAATAGACAGCTAAAGCAACTTTTCATTATGTAAGTTCTTCCAAAAATCAGGAAAAAAGAACATACATAGCCTACTTTGATGAGGTTTTAGAGGGAGCCAGACCACAGCCATGTGACCCAGGTGCTCTGTCATGCCTGAAAGGTCCTCTGGGCCACGCGAGGTTCTCCCCGGAGCCCCCCTTTAAAAGTCAACTCTGCCCACCAGGGTTCAATCCCCACAGAGCAGCCAGGCCATCTAACCAAAACCTGTTTCTAGTCTATCTCGTGGATTGTGAGTAGGCAAGAAGATTGAAAGAGAATATGCGTTGTAACCAAATGATATAACGCAGACGCGCAGACACTTAGCGATGGAAGGACTTAGGAGCTGTGTCACCTAATGCCTTCATGACGCAGACAAGGAAACTATGTCGGAAGAACCTGAGGCTTCTACAAGGACAGAGCCCAGCCAGGCAGCTGCAGGCACTGACCTCTGTACCCAGTTCCCTGACTCTTGGTTCTGAGCCTAGTTTCTCTCCCTTTAGATGGAACATTGTTGTAACACAGTTTGCAGAGGCTAAATAAACTGGTTCTTTACAAATCTGATTTAAATATGCATTAAACTTTGAATAAGCATTCTTGTCACTGATGGACATGGGAAGTCAACTTTTTGAAAGAATAGGCTAACAAGAGACAGATTACTAAAATAAGAAGAGAAGGAATTACTTAGATTATGTGAACCTCAGTTTCCTCATTAATTAAATGAAGATGATAATAGACCCATGCAGGATTACTGTGACCCCGATCAAGCCTGTAGCTCTAAGGAGGCCCCACCCCACACTACGGTCCTTACTCTGTGGCGGAATAAAAGCTTTCAGCGCGTGCTGGTGCAGCCAGAGGCCTTGAACGTTCCCATGTAAGATGTGGGGACTCACATAGTGTTATTTTATCACCACTTTCAACTTTAAATTTTGGCAAACATCCTGGCAAACAAACTCACAGTGATCTACTTGCTAAACCACTGACATAAACACATTTTCTAGTGAAATCAGCATCATGCATCTTCTAGAAACATAAGTCAACCAAACCCTATCTTGCTTTCATGCCAACTGAATTGCCACAGCAAGCCTCCATATTAAACCTAATTGTTTCAAGGTGGCAAGAAACATATAGAGCATTATTAGTTCAGGCTCTTACCAAAGGAAATACAGACTTCACCATGGGGATTCTGTTATGGAGCACTGAGTGAATCCCTGGTGTGAAAAAGTGTAAGACAAACTTAACACAAAACTCAAAAAACAGCAGAAAGCAACACCCCCACTGTTGTGAGCTACCTGTGAGCTGCAGGCACACGGGCGAAAGGAATCCAGAAACGACCCCAAAACGTACCCTTTCTCTGCCCCTTACCCCCTTCGTTTTAGTTTTGCTTTTTAGTGACAAGAATGTGTTCTTTTACCTAGAAATAAATAGCAAAGCTACAAAGTAATATTTTGTGTTTTAGTTGCTCAGTCACATCTGACTCTCTTCAACCCCATGGACTGTAGCCCACCAAGCCCCTCTGTCCATGGAATTCTCCAGGCAAGAATCTTCCCGACCCAGGGATCAAGCCCAGGTCTCCTGCATTGCAGGCAGCTTCTTTACCTTCTGAGTCACAGGGAAACCCCTATTTTTTTTTTATACCCAGTAAAATAAATGCTATATGCACAGGACACTAATACAAATTTTTTTTAGCATTTTATATGCTCATACCTACAAATATGGAATTTGTTCCTCCTTTGAAAACAACACAAGTTTAATTTTGTGGTTTACAGGGCTTTCCAAGTGGCGCTAGTGGTAAAGAATTCACCTGCCGTTGCAGGAGACCGAAGAGATACGAGTTCAATCCTGGATCAGGAAGATCCCCTGGAGGAGGAAATGGCAGCCCACTCCAGTATTCCTGCCTGGAGAATCCCATGAGCAGAGGAGCCTGGCGGGTTACAGTCCATGGAGTCACAGAGAGTCAGACACGACTCAAGTGACTTAGCACACAGGCAGGACTTAGGTAAGCAATCTGAAAAATGGAAAAGATGTTTGCTAGATTCACAAGTATAACAGAGGCTGGGATTTAACATTTTTTATTAGATTGCTTTAAGTTATGCTTTGCATTAACACTTTAAAATTGTGAGTGATAAGCCAGATCTGGACAGAAAGAGCTCCGACAGAACTTGTTTTCTCAGGGTGGTTTGTGTGTGTGTGTGTGTGTGTGTGTGTGTGTGGAGGTGGAGGTGGACAGACAGACTTCTTTCCTGAGGCACTGAGTCTGACCCGAATTTGACTGTACTAATGCAACCTGCAGAGAGTTAAAACGTGTCCAACCCTTTGACTTTCCAAGTCAGACAGCAAACAAAATCGGTGGGGTTACATCAGCGAGCACGTTAGGGATTCCTGGGTGGAGGGACACTCCTAACTACTCGGATGGAGGGTGAACTCCAGAAGGAAGCTGTGTCATCGCCAGTGACAAATGTTTGTTACGTAAGCCGCTGGGTTCCCGATGAGGACAGTGAATTCCAGTGCATTCCAGGGTAAGCAACCCGAGGCCCGAGACTGGACTTACCCTGGGCCTTGCTGACCCTTCCCACCGGGGTAAGAATCCACGTCTATAATGAAACGGAACATCCACGCTGGCACAGAACTCTGCGAGAGGGCATGTGAGCTCACATAGTTCACGTTGCTCAAGGGAGACAGCCAGAGGCTCGCCGAGCCCTCTGACTCTGGAATGTCGACGTGGCCTATGAATCACCTGACGGGCTCTGCCTAGGTCCATTTAAAGACATTGTGCAAAGAAGCTCCGTCTGCACATCGCTGCCCAAAAAGGAGACTTTTCTCTTCCGAAATTAAGTGAACGTCCCAATCAATTTCTAAGCAGCAAGCGTCACGACTACTGAATGTGAGATGATCCACCGCGTGTTCAGTCCTCGTGGGGAAGCTAGAGGTTTGCAAAGCGCACGTTTCCGAGAGACAGAAACCCTACCTGCTACCGTCTGCCAGGCAGGTGACCTAGAGAAACGGCCTTCTTAATCTCTCTGAGCTCTCATTTCCTCCTTTGTGAAGGAGTCCCTGAATTCTCCTTCCCACAGGACTTCCATGAAAAGCAAAGGAGATCATTTATATGATATTGCTTGATGAAGTCTAATGCATATGTGTTTCAGTTGGGTCCGACTCTTTGCGAGCCATGGACTGTAGCCCACCAGGCTCCTCTGTTCATGGGATTTTCCAGGCAACAATGCTGGAGCAGTCTGCAATTTCCTCCTCTGGGGCATCTTCCCAACTCAGGGATTGAACTCATGTTCAACCGGCAAGCCAGTTCTTTACCAGTAGCGTCACCTGGGAAGCTCCCCTAATACATACAGGCATAACAATGAGAAAAATTACTGTAATATTTTTATTATTATAAAAGCAGTATTTTCTGCAGAACCAAATATGTAGTTGAAGACAAGGGATTAGTGAGACTGTCCAAGAGAACTTCTAGTGTCAGCCAGAAAGAAATACAAGCCATGAGGCAGACTAATACTTAGGAGCAGGACCCAACCAAGAGCCAACAAGGGCTTCCCTGGTGGTTCAACAGTAGAGAATCTGCCTGCCAATGTAAGAGGTGCGGTTCGACCCCTGGGTCGGGAAGATCCCCTGGAGAAAGAAATGGCAGCCCACTCCAGTATTCTGGCCTGGGAAATCCCATGGACAGAGGAGCCTGGCTGGGTCACAAAAGAGTTGGACACGACGACTTAGCAACTAAGCAACAAGGGGGAGTGGGCGTGATGGGTGGCTAGGCTGCCTGGTGTCACGGAATCCAGTGGTGGAGGCTGTGGGCATCGGGCAATGCAACGGCAAGTAGGAAGATCGCGACTGACTCGAAACCTCCGGGTTTGGTCGTTAGGAATCACAGCTCTGTTTCTAGGAACTAATTTTTCTCCTGGTCTTGAGTCACACGTCCAACTTCTCCACACGCCCAGTAATTTTAACCGGGTGCTTGACATGTCTGTATTGTCCAGTGGATGGATTCTTGCTGTCCTTTCCAAAGCACTGGGCTTTGTTCTGGAAGGCAATTAACTTGAACATGAGTTTAACCCTTCTAATTCTTTGTCTTTAATGCTTTGTTAAGGTTTAGAGTAGCTTTTTTCAGGGCTGCTTAGTCCTACTCCTGATGCATGGCCCTTCTGGAGCCTCTACTGAATGCCCTGTTTGTTCAGCAAGGTCTTTCCACTCTCGGTGGAACTCAAATATCCCCCAGCTCTCTGCGAACCTCGGTAGGTTTTCTGTTTGTAGTTTCCTGATAGTGGTTGGTGCTTTAGTCGCTCAGTCATGTCCGACTCTTGCAGCCTCATGGACTGTAGCCTGCCAGGCTCCTCTGTCCATGGGATTCTCCAGGTAAGAATATTGGAGTGGGTTGCCATTTGATAGTGATCTTTCTTTAATAGTTGCCCAGACTAACATTCAGACTCAAGGGAAGCTCTTTCTCTGCATAGCTCCTTGCCCCCACTCTCTGTCCCACAAATCCCTAGTGTGAGTCACTTGTGAAATGACCTGGGAACTAACAACTTCAGCTTTCCAAACTCTGCTCTCCATCACTGTAGATCAGTGGGCCCCACACTCTGTTTGGGTTCCCCTTCCTGGGCCGTGACCCAGAAGAATCTTCCAGGCAGAAAGCCAAGACATCAGGCAATCACCTTGTAAGTGTCTTTCCTACCGTGGATTATGTTCCTGGGCTATTGCTTGTTAGACATCTGAAAGCCATGCATTTTGTACAGGTTGTGTATCTGTTTATGGCTACAGGGCTAGTCTAGAACCGGAAATCAGGAAACCAGCAAGGACCACTGGACTCACGGACAAAAAATTCACCAGTCACCTTGAAGAGGCTTGTACCACCCTGGTGACCCAGTGGTGAAGAATTTGCCTGCCGATGCAGGAGATGCAGGAGATGTGGGTTCAATACCTGGGTCATTGGGAAGATCCCTGTTAGAGGAAATGGCACCCCCACTCCAGGATTTTTGCCTGGAAAATTCCATGGGCAGAGGAAGAGGAGCCTGGTGGGCCGCAATCCTTGGGGTTACAAAGAGTCAGACATGACTGAGTGAGCACAATGGGTAAATCTGAACAAAAATGTAAGATTAACAAGTGCACTAAATTGAAGTACATCAAAGATATTAATTCATGTATTTATAATAGTAAATCTCATTGGCCATATTTAGAGGATGCTAGGAAAACAATTCCTTATTTTGAAGAATAGTAAGTAAGATGATATAATCAAGCACTTTTATATTCTGAAAGAATTCTACCTGAGGGTAATTGAATAATATATGAGGGAAAGACACATTATAGATAATAAATTAAAAAGGAATGCTCAAATTAAGATATCACCATATTGCAACCTCTAAATTACTTTTAACCTATTCTAGATAGGTTATTAATGGCAGCTCTCTTTACAGAAAGAAATATAGCTGGACTCCATGCGCCTCCTGACAGACTTATATAATACTGCCTACGAGATGTTTCTGCATAAAAAGTGGGATAAAATAAAACTATCATCCAAACCTCATCAAAACTCTAGGCCTAACGACCAATTTACAGAAAATACGGGATTCAGGGGAATTACACAGCTGGTATACAGCGAGCGTAGACTGTAAAACGTCTTTTCAGGACAAACAACCGAGATTCTTCAGCAAATAAAATGCAAGAAAAGAAGGTGGGGCTATATTTTTATTTAGAAAGACTTAAAGGTCAAGCAGTTGCAGTGACTGTAACTTGATGGAAATGCTGACTCAAACAAACTGTAAGAGAATAAAAAGAGAGAATTGGGAGCTTGAACACCAACAGGACACTTAATAATAGTAAGGAATTATTCTTCATTTCTGTAGGCAATAATGGTATTGAGGTTACATTTGTAGGATCTTTCAGAGATGCTCATTGAAATATTCACGGAAGAATTGGGATGATGTATGGGATTTGTTTCAGAATAACCAGGGAGGGAGTACAAGCTAGAATTGGAGATGAAGTGAGAGACTATCCTCAAGTCAAGTTTTGAAGCTGAATTGTTAGTTTGTGGAGTTATTATAACACCTGCTCTCTTTGCTTCTTAGCGCTTTGCAATTTCCATAATAATTCTTTAAGGAGTGTCTTTAAAAGTGCCTTACCATTGATATTAGTTTAAATAAAGGAAGTTTTGAGATCGGTGGCAATTTATAGATTTCTTGGTAGTAAGATAGCTGAGAGCTAACCGTCTCTAAATTTTAGAAGGAAAGAAAGAAGGAAGGGGCAAGGGGAGGAGGAAGAGAAGGGAGGCAGGCAGAGAAGGAAGGACACCGTGAAGGGAAGCCATGCTCAACGCAGAAATCTCTTCAGTTTGTGCAGTTTTAAAAACTCATGAAAAATAGCAAGTTTAAGTCACCCCAAATTACTGCAAATTATAATCAATTTTAAAACGTTTTTGCTCATACTTGTGATGAGATGCCCAAGAGGAATAGCAAGAAATCCTGCATAGAAGGGAGAATGCGCACGTGCCTGTTCAGTCGCTCAGTCGTGTCCAGCTCTTTGAGACCCCCTGGACTGTAGCCCCAGGCTCCTCTGTCCGTGGGATTTCCCAGGCAAGAATACCGGAGTGAGCTGCCATTTCCTCCTCCAGGGGATCTTCCCCACCCAGGGATCGAACCCAGGTCTCCTGCCTTACAGGTAGATTCTTTCTTGCTGATCCATCTGGGACATTCAGAGGAGGGATAGCCCCTGAATTACTTTTGATAAGCTGTTTCGTCATCCCCTAGACCCAGCCAGAACGGGCCCGTTTTTCATGGGATTGTGGTCTCCTGGCGGGGGACAGCCCCCCCGACCCCCTGCCCCATGGCGGGTCCTGCCTGGACAGCTTTGCCACAGCAAAGGGCCCCGGCTGCTTATCTACCGTGGGGTGTGCTGGGTGGGGTCCCACTAGTCACATTCCGCGGGACCAAGTTCTCATCTGAAACAGATGGGCTGGCATCCCCATACTGCCCAGATCAGACAGCACTGTCGTCTTCTAGCAAGATCACAAACGGAGAAGCTACGCTCTCTAATGTGTATAAAGACCCCTAAAGATGTTCTGCTTTCCCTTCTGGCCAAGTCTCTAAACCTTTACCAGTTTTACCATGATCCTTTGATTTTTCAGACAAGAGGGTTTTCTAATCTTGCAGACCTGGGTCTGTACATCAACATCCTGTGATCAGCCTTGAATTTTTTCACCCTATTTTGCTGTACTTTCTAAAGTTCTACAGATTATATATTCAAGTTGATTAACAATCTGCTGTTTTCAAAATATAATTGAGAAAATATCGCTTGGCTCAATTATAGAAGACCAGACCATATATGCATTGGCAAATCACTTAACCCTCTTGACCATCAACTGGGTTTATTGTTTAAAGAGGGTCAGGATCCCTTGCTTATCTCTTAAGACTTTTATCATGAGGGTGTGACCACGTGAACTTGTAATTACCCTTGATGTGTGTGACATTGTGGACAGTTGCAGGCGGACGACAAATATCCAGTTGGCATTTAATGAGCACATTTGATAACAGGCATGATTGAGCAATTCTTATGTGGCAGGAGTTATCAGCAGGGCTTTATGTGTATTGTCGTTTAATCCCCAAAGAATCCCACGAGAGAGTCTGAACATCTCTTTTTTTTTTAAAGGTGAGAAAACCGAGGCCATGAAAGGTTAATTAAATTGCCCTGCATCATACTGTTGGTATCACTAGCAAGTGATGGGGTCAGAATTCTTAGCCAGGCAACATGTGTTAAAGCTACATGATACTGAGTATTTGTTTGATTATTGATATTTATTAGCAATCAATATTAATGACTGATATTTATGTGAAAGACCTGGTAGGACAGAGAAAGGGAAAGGCAAGCCCAGATGGAAACAGCTGAGTACCCAGTTCGGTGAGCAACTTGGTCCGTGTGTGTGTATTAGTCACTCAGTCATGTCCGAGTCTTTGCAACCCCATGAACTGTAGCCCTCCAGGCTCCTCATCCATGGGATTCTCCAGGCAAGAATATTTGAGTGGATTGCCATTGGCTTCTCCAGGAGATCTTCCCAACCCAGGCATTGAACCTGGGTCTCCTGCATTGCAGGTAGATTCCTTACCATCTGAGCCACCTGTCTATTGGGCAATAAAGACTAGTGAAACATGCATTAAGAGAAGCTGAATACAGAACAGGGAAAAACAGAAAAGAAAAAGGGCCACTTTTACTGTCCCAAATACTTGACATCCTCATAACTATCAAGTCACCTTAACAGAAGAAAAGCCCTGAAGTTACAAGAGAGAATTTAACTTGTTATTATTCAGGAATCCTCCTTGAAGGAGTCACTTTCGCAACCAACCCAAGTTTTGTCTGGATACTTTTTCTAATCATGTACAGGGACCTTTCAAGTAGCCATGGTGGAGAATAAAATTTTCCCATTGCACTGTCTCCCAGGGATGTTCTGACATTCCCTATAAAGTTCATTGTAGGCAGCTACCCGCCAGACCCTTTATGTGCCCTGAAAGACAGGTCCCCCGCTCACTGAGAAACAGCATCTCACTCAGGAAAGAGTGATAAGCCGCTGACGACGGGCCATGTCCAGAGCTTGCTTTAACCATCAATCCTTTCTCTCGACCCTTGTTCCCAGGATTTGTGGCGTCATCTTCTCCCTCGCCCTCAGCTCCTCCGTCCAGTGGGGTCTTTGGAATTGCACTCACGCCGACTGTCACTCTCTCTTCCTCTGCTTTCCAGGGACCACTCGGTTCATTTGGGACCCCAAGCCCCACCCTGGGGCAGCAGTGGCCAGATGCTCTTCAATCCCCACCCCTGAGGAATTGACCCAAGGCAGCCTGCTAAGAAAAACTAACCGGAAGCAGATGTGATAGTTCGATTTGCTGTATCTGATAATCGACCAAGCAACGGGCTGCAGACAAGGGGCTGAGATGGTTAACACTTACCTGTGGAATTCTGAGGACTGATTATATTTCTGATGACCAATTATGTCTTTAGAGAGTAAAACATTCTGAGTCCAAATAAAAATACAAGTGTGTTTTTGTCTGGCAACTGTGTGGGGAAGCAAAGAAAGCATCCTTAGCCAAGAACAGCGCAGAGGTGGAGAGCACCTTCCCCTCCAGGGAGAAAGAGAGAAAGGTGCATGGGTTACCAGCAGTGCCGAGTCCTGGTGAGTCTCCTCTCATGGAGACAGAAGGGCCACACTCCTCTCATCTCCTCCCAGCAGGTACAACAGCGCAGCATCACCTAGGGAGGGTCTAACACCTCAGGGTTTTGAGGAACGTGAGCCTTCATACCGTCTTCTCTGAGAAATGGCCCAGTAAGCGGGAAAGACACTGTCCCGTCAGAACCCCTGCCCAGGCTAACCCCCGAGGCTTCCCTGGTGGTCTGGGGTAAAGAATCCGCCCGCCACTGAGGGGGACAGGATCTGATCCTGGTTCAGGAAGATCCCACATGCTGCTGAGCAACTAAGCCCGAGAGTCTCAACTGCGGAGCCCGTGAGTTGCAACAGCTGAAGCCCGCGCACCTAGAGCCCACGGTCTGCAGCGAGAAAAGCTGGTGGAACGAGAGGCCTGCATAGCACAGCCAAGGGGCGCCCTTACTCACCGCAGCTAGAGGAAAGCCCAGCAGCAGTGGGGAGCCAGCACAGCCAAAGACAAATGAGCAAGTTTATTTAAAAAGAAAAGGAAAATAGACTACCCCCAGAGCTCCAACCAAGGTGCCTGGTTCAAGGCGGGAAATTAAAATGTAAATCAGCTCCAGTCAAGTGAGACCATATCCGTGTTACTTAACTTTATCTGGAAACTAAGTAGGCAAAGCCCAACCTGGATTATTGAGGAAGGAAGTCCAGAAAGCCAGCGTTTTGCCATGATTATTCAGAGAAAAGAGACAGGGATGGTGATTAGTCTTCAGCTCCTTAATAAAGCAGTGAGCTCGGTGGTCAAATCAAGGTGACCAGATGTCAGGCCTGGACCCCATTCTCTTCCCCGGCCCTTTCTACGTTCACCTGACAACTTGGAGATTCACTTCATTGTTGTGGTCAGTGTCAGGATGCCTCCTGTCCTAGAGAGGGTACGAGGAAGGGAGGACATACTTCCCTTGATGCGCTCACATCTCCCTCTGCGCATTAACGTTCTGACATTTACATCAGTTCCCCTGAGTCCAGACCATCATGGGATGACTGACAGATCTGCTTTCCCGGGAGTTCAAAGCCGAGGGTGAGCTCCTGACCACGGTGACTTTATCTGGGGAATGCCACCCTCTGAGGCCAGCTGGGGTCCGTGGGTGACAGCCCTTTCCAGCACCAACAGGGAGCATCAGGGTCTGTCAGATGTCATTTTTGCTCGGTAAATTTGCTAACTAGCATCACCTCTAGGCATCTCTTTCCTTACATGTACAACAGTGGACTGGCTTTGATGTTCTCAGAACTTCCAATCCCCACGAGGCTCTTCTTCGAAAATACCATTGACTTTCTTGTCTCTGTCTCTCTCTTCTTTTCTTGTTTTTCTTTCACATGTCAAAAAAGCACAGTCTCTTGCAAAACTTAGACCTTGGGGCTTGTGCTTGGGTTTGACATACAAAACAAATGAACTCTTTTCAGCTAATTGATCATGTCCTCAGCTCCCAGTGGAGTGCGGGGTCGTTTACGCATGAGAAAGTCTGCCAGTCTTGACAGGAGGCTGTCTCTCAGGTAGGTAAGACACCTGTGATGAAGTGATCCATTGAGAAAGCCTATTTTCCTGCTGCATAAAAACAGGCCTGAAGACAAGACTACGTGAGCTGTCAGAGGCGGGCCTTCCGAATGCAATTCCAGGGAAGTGACATGCCGCCATCATTCAAGTTAATGTCTATTTGTGCAACGATACTGTTTGAAATAATTGACCAATTCGTCAAAAGAGAACATCAGACTGTGGAGGAGGGGAAGGAGTGGGCTTTTTCAGTACTAATGAAAGAAACGACATTTTTGTTTACCATGTGTCAGCTTTAGCTAGTCAACAAATGCTCATAATGATTACCAAATTTTGAGACATGCTCCAGTTATAAGGATAAGCAATTTTTTAGATTTATGGACAGGGTGTTTCTCCCATAAACATTCAGCTTTGATAATTATCAGGAGGACTATTTGTTACGTCTCAGAAGTTAAGTGCATGATAAATGGAATGCCTCTTATTGGCTGCAATTTTCCAAATGGAAAGAAGGCCTGTTTCCTTGAAAAGCAACTCAAATGCATTAATAACAATTGTAGAGCTTTTCAGGGCTGCATGTTGATAGTGAGGCTAAAATTGTAGACTGCACGATCTATGTATGAAGATTGCGTTCATTCTCAAAGCATGCACAACAAATATCAGAATGGTCTTAGTGCTCCCCGTAATCCTGCCCAGGTTTACCTAATGGATAACAGCTCATAGGGTCAAATATGCCCTCCCAGGAGTCTGCTCAGCACCTCAGCTCAGCAAGCTCCATGGCCACTTAGAATCCCAGCAGAAACCTGGAATCCCAAGAATGTGTTTGCATTATCCAAGACTCTCCCCTCATCTGGGGGTTCACCCTGGGATTCCATTCTAATGACTTTATGGAATGCCACTAGTCACTCATTACTTAGTTCCCAGGATCCACTTAAGAACTTGTTTACTTGTGAACAGAGCATGTGGGCATCTAGCCTTTGGAGTCAACTGAATATCAAAACAAAGATAAACTTCTCTGAAGTGCTCAGAGTGTTCTCGGACAGTTGAGCTGGAGGAAATCAGGAGATCAGGGTTGCCCTCTGAATCTCCAAATAAGCACATGGGGAAGGTCATTGGACAGTCTGCCTGGAAACCCTGCTGCTTGTGAGTCCGTTCATAGTCCCCAGCTGGTCCTGAGATGGTGTCTCCGAGTGTGTTTGCTGAATTGAATAAGTACTGCTTGGGTTTATACTCTTTCCTGCCAGACACCTAGTTGAGAAAGAAACAGAGGCCTGTGCTTCAGCCATTCAAAGCTAGTGAGACGTTTCCTGCTGTGTTGGGAGATGTCTCTCACCATAACATCACCATTAACCACTCTCAGTGGTCAAGCATAACTGCAGAAGAATATACACACACACAGACACACACACGCATACAGACACACACACAGGTAATCTTTTGCAGTCATCACAGGTCACACAGAGTTCATAACATTTCACCCACATTTTATTTGCAATGGGGCTTCCGTGGTGGCTCAGACAGTAAAGAATCTGCCTGCAATGCAGACTACCCGGGTTTGATCCCTGGGTTGGGAAGATCCCCTGGACAAGGGAATGGCAATACACTCTAGTATTCTTGCCTGGCGAATCCCATGGGTAAAGGAGCCTGACAGGCTACAGTCCATGGAGTTGCAGAGTTGGACACGACTGAGCGATTAATAAACTTTTGACTTTCTTTTTTTCTTTAATTGTGAGAAAATGCCTGAGGGACCACACATCCTCATGGACCTGGAACCCATGAGGCGAGATGTTGGGTGGCTCGTGTGTGTGACTGTTTTTGTGGGGACAGCTTCCAGGATGAGGTCTAAGAACCATCCTCTATGATAGATTCTCCAAATAAACACGGTCACTGCCTGGTCTGTGCATCTTCAAAGCCCTGCAGCCACTGGGTCACGTGCATCAAACAAACAGTAGTTCATCCCCAGGCAGTGAGGGCCCTGTGCTGCATTTACTAATTTTATACCAAGAGCACCACACGCTGTTGTCTAGAGAACAGGATAAGAGCACCGGGGCTTAGGAACCGGGAATTTTATTCTGTCTCTCCTGCTAATTCTCCTGTGACCTCCTCCCAGTCCTCTGAATTGTTACTATCTGCAGAGTGAAGATAATGGACAGAGGGCACCCCCCCATCCCAAAGGAGCCCTGCAGATTAATTAGGCGGCTCATTTGAGATTCACAGTGATGTGAACCCACAGGAAGAGCAGTGTGAGAACAAAGGCCGGCTGCAGACCTGGGACCACACCAGAGCCGGCCCGGGAATCCATTTGGTGACACGCCGGAACTGGTTAATTAACGGGCATTAGGAAGGGGTTATGTTTCCCAGGGGGTAACGGAAAGATCGAACTTGCTGAAACGGGCCTGGAGACGTGTGACTCCAGGGCTGCTTTGTTCTGAAAGAGGACTGGGCCCTCAGCATCACACCCAACCTGGATCTACCACTGGTCCTTTCGAAACCTTCTAGAAACCCTAAGCAGGTAATCTGCAGCTGGTACAGTTTTTTTTTTTTTTCTTTTCAGTAAAAAATGAAATCTTCTAATCTTCTGTGTGTGTGTGTGTGTGTGGTATGTGTGTGTGTGTGTGGGTGGGAGGGTGGGTGGGTGTGTTCGTGAAGTCCCTTCAGTTGTGTCCAACCTAGTGACCCTGTGGACTATACCTGCCAGGCTCCTCTGCTCATGGGATTCTTCAGGCAAAAATACTGGAGTGGGTTGCCATTTCCTCCTCCGTGGGATCCTCCCAACCCAGGGATCAAACCCAGGTCTCCCACGTTGCAGGCAGATTCTTTACTGTCTGAGCCACAAGGGAATCCCAAAGAGCTGGCGATCTCAAAGAAGTGGACACGACTGAGCAACTCAGCAGCAAAAATAGCAGATCTCTGAAAAAAGAAGTGTCGGGACTCAAGTGTGAACGTGGGGGTCATCCACACTTTGGGAAGCACCGAACCTCCCAGTGGCTCTGGAGCAGAGTCCCTGCTCTCCTCCTGCCCCCCAGCCTCCCCAACAAAGACCCCCCCCTTCTTTCTACCCTCCCTTCTCTGCTCTGCTCACTGTCTATTGAAAAATTACGTGCAACCTTAAAGTTGAGAGTTCTGTTTTATTTGGCAGGAATTTTTAGGACTTCAAGCTTCAGAGGCAGCATCTCAAGTGACCCTGAAAGAACGGCGCCAGTGAGGTGGAGGTGGGCAGGGGGGATCCAGGTTATATGGGTTTTCAACAAAGGGCAGGTAGTCTGAGAATCAAAAGAGAAAGCCACGTATCTCAAGGATTTTTAGCACTTTTCTATGCATGGAAAGATGCAGGAGTCTGTTGTTCAGTCGCTCAGCCGTATCCAACTCTTAACAACCCCATGGACTGCAGCACGCCAGGCTTCCCTGTCCATCACCAACTCCCAGAGCTTGTTCAAACTCATGTCCATTGAGTCAGTGATGTCATCCAAGCATCTCATCCTCTGTCACCCCCTTCTCTTCCTGCCTTCAATCTTTCCCAGCATCAGGGTCTTTTTCAATGGGTCTGGGCTCACACTGAAATCATTCCTTTGATATGCATCTCAGCTCTCTGTGGCCAGAATCTTGTGTTTTCACACCCTGAGTCTCCTCAGGACTCACCGTAGGGATTGGCTGCTAGACAGCAGGTGTTCTTTCCTTCCTGACCTCCCTTGAGGCTCACCAGCTCACCATTCACAGTGGCTGCAATTGCTGATGACTGCGACATCCTTTTTTTTTTTTAACAGATATGGCAGCAAATATTCCATTTCTCATCACCTACCACCCACTTCTCTGCTTCGTGATCAACAAGGATGGATAAAGGAAAGCCAGGTCTCCTGCCCTGCGGGCAGATTCTTTACAACACATGTATGTGCTTTTCTCTGGGGCTTCCCAGTGACACTAGTAGTAAAGAACCCACCGGCCAATGCAGGAGACATGAGACGTGGGTTTGATCCCTGGGTTGAGAAGATCCCCTGGAGGAAGGCATGGCAACCGACTCCTGTATTCTTGCCTGGAGAATCCCATGGACAGAGGAGCCTGGTGGGCTCCAGTCCATGGGGTCACAGAGTCAGACTTGACTGAAGCAGCTAAGCAAGCATGCTTTTCTCCTGTGGATCTGTCATTTCAGTTTCATGTTCAGTCAGCCAGGGGCCTTAAGAGGATCGTTCCCCCTGCACCCCATATCCTTCATATGAAATGTGACTTGCCGGGTCCTCTGACCTCACAGGAATGTGGGGGTTGGACCGCCCAGCTGTTCCCACCACCTGTCCTGCTCCTTATAGACACTATTAACATCATGTAGAGTCCTTGACAGGCTAACTGGGTCCCCCAGAGCCCGTTTGCACTGTGCACTTGGCTTTGGAGGTTGTTCATGACCCAGCTCTGCCCTGGCCACTTGCAAGTGGTTTCCATCATTTTCCAAAGCCTCCTGGGCCTGGGGCCGGGCAGCCTGCTGGTTTTCCGTGAGGGTCCCCTGATGGCACTCTGCCCCATGGCCCTCAGCTCAGTGATTGGCCTCTCCCGAGTAGGTCAGACCCACTAAATCCTTCCAGCAGGCCTTTGCAGACCTCCCCAAGACTCCTGAAAGTTCCGTAGCTGGGATTTCTGGGCCTTTTATACATCCCAGTCAGTGTCTTTCCTGATCTATTTCTAAAGAAGATACTTCTTGTCATGCTCTTTGCTGTCACCTTGCTCTATTTGTTGTTGCGACCTCTCTCATGGCCTGAATTAATTGCAAGATCATTTGTTAGACAGTTTACCCATCTTCCCAGCAATAGATGTAACCCATGAGGGCCTGGGCATTGTCTGTCTTCTAAAAAACATGTGTCCCCATCATAGAGGACTGGATGTGAGACCCAGTCACACAACCACAGCCACAGGTAACCCCAGGCGCTCCCCATGGACCCCACGGGTCCAGAGCTTTACCTACACTGGTGAATCCAATCCTTGCAGCAGTCTGACTAGGTCCGTGAAGCTATCACCCATTGACAGGTGCACCCACTGAGCATCAACAGGTAGAAACACCTGCCTGGACACACACTGCTCACCTGTGGCCCAGCCAAGATTCAAACACAGAGGTCGGGCTCCAGAGTCCATGCTTTGGCTGACAAATGCTGTATTATAAGGACTTAATAATCACTTGTGAGTAGATAATTCAGTGAATGAAAATTATTTACGTCCCCTGCAGGCTCGTGGTGGAGTGACAGCTGGGAAGGTAAGGGGACCCTTCAGTAAATGCCATGCCCTTGGCTGACTGATCCCATGGAGCTTGGCCTGCAAGGATGAGCTGACCTGTCTGTATGCACACCTAAGGAAACTCTTCTCTATTCTAATAAAGTCAAGGAAAATTTGAGAACCACTTTTCAGGAAGAGCTTTAAAAACAAAAATGTTGCCCATTGATGAGGATTTCTAGTCTTAGGAAGTGCTGCGGCACATGACTTGGAGAGACATGATGGCAACTGAGGTCTCAGAGGCACATGGCCTCAATCCAGGAGCCCAGGACATGCTAAGTGGCCCTGAAAGGGCTTGGAGTGATGTGCACACCAGGTCTTTCATCTGTGAACTTTCTACAACATTAGGTACCTCCTTCTGATTCGCTTTGAACATGGTACGTGCTAATAGACACTAACAATTAAAAATTTTAATTATCGCAAATGGCTCAGTGCTGCTCAGAGGAGACAATGTCAGACAAGTAATTATAATCAGTAATGTCTCAGGACTCTTTAACCCTAAACCTTTATGATTATTTTTACCCACGTTATTAAATAATGCAATTCATTTATTCATTCCACATACATTTACCCAGTGCCTGGAATGAGAATGGATGACCTGTAAGGGTAGGTCTTAGTCATAATTCCTCCTTTATTGTTATTTGGATGTCAGGGAAACACCATGGGCATCCCTAGGAGGGAAAAGGAGCTGTCAATCATAGGGGGGCGGAGTGAGGCAGACGGGTGTCTAGAAACAAAAGGCATGATGATAAAGCAAAGAGTTACACAAATTAGGAAAAGGTTCTCCAAATTTGTGACATAGTGACAGCTTATCCGGGCTTCCCAGGTTGCACTAGTGGTAAACAACCCATCTGCCAATGCAGGAGTCATAAGAGACTGGAGTTCCATCCCTGGATCGGGAAGCTACCCTAGAGGAGGAAATGGCAACCGATCTCAGTATTCTTGCCTGGAGAAGCCAATTGGCAGAGGAGCCTGGCGAGTCATAAAGAATCCATGGGGTTGCAAAGAGTCAGACATGACTGAAGTGACTTAGCACACACACACACAATCTCATCTTAAAAATAGCTTCTTGGAAACCTCTGGAATAATATTTAGACAAAGAGCTGGGCACTCTGGCCCAGCTAACGAGACACCTAAAATTAATTGCCACATCAGGAAAGGCATCTGGCTGGGGCATTGTATTTGAAAGCCTGGTGACCTGGGAGCAATTCACCCAGTGTTCATAGGAATCTCATCCCAGAAGTATGTGTTGAGTCATAAAGCAGAGAAGCAAACCTGTGCACGGCACAGCCCACAGAGTTCAGACGTAGGCCTCTCCGACAGGGAGACCGTCTTCTCAGAACGGGCTGCCTAGAGATGCTTTGCTTTTTCTGTCTTTTAAAACAACACCGACCCCCTGATGAAGAAAGGAAGGCTTCCTCTTTGTTTTCTCCCCTGCTCCCAACAGAACAGCTGCAAGAGGAGCTGTGGACTTGAGAGGGGCAGGGCTTCCTGGAGCCCCTGGATCTGAACTCTCTTTGGATCATTACAGACAAAACAGGCTTTCACAGCCAGCTCTTACTGGGCCACAGGGGACCTGGCTCGGCCTCCCGTTCAAAGGCTAAATTTAGGGGAACGACTCCGGCCAAGACTGAAGTGGAGGTCACAGGAGCGGCCTGACTCCAAGCTCATCTCCCTCTACTGTTTCGCGGTGAGAGGCTTCATGCAGAAAGCATCTAAGTTATCAGGGGTGGAAAGAGCCAAAAGCCAAGGAGACTGTCGTGAAGAAGTCAGAAGACCTTCCTGCAGATCCTGCGTCCCTTCGAGGTGGAGGCTCTGGCCATGGTTTCCTGGCACCCAGTCCTGGCGGCCTCCCCCACCTTCTCCACCTTCACCCACTTGGCTCACAGCCCCGGCCAGGCTTCCTAGGAATCCACCCATCATCAAAACAGCGATTCTGGAGAACAGGCTCATCAACTGGAATGGAGGCTGCTCTCCTGAATCGTCTCTTCCTTGGGGACCTGGGGACGCTAGCGGTTGGCGCTGAGATCTTCCGCCCCAGCCCAGGCCTGCCCTCACTTGCCTTCTGTGGAGGCTGAGAGAGACATTTTCCCTTAGACCCCAGAGGCAGAGGATGGGGCCGTGTTTCCCCGAGTCACACAAGGGAACTGGGGGACTTTGAACTCTGATGAAACTTCGTTGAGGTCTGCTCCTTTCCAAATCACCCACTGGAGGATTTCCCCCCCAGTCAGATCTCCTTTCTTGTCTTACTGAATCAAAGACAATCTGATGATGCTCTGCACTCTGTTCTCCCTCCTGTGTAAGAATAACAGAGAGAGGACCTATTTGCCGGGCAGGAACGGAGACGCAGATGTAGAGAACAGGCGCGTGGACACTGCGGTGGGGGCCAGCAGGAGGAACTGGGAGCCTGGGGTTGATACACACACTAGTATATTAGTTACTCGGTGTCTCCAACTCTTTGAGAACCCACAGACTGTGGCCCGCCAGGCTCCTCTGTCCACGGAATTCTCCAGGCACGAATTCTGGAGTGGGTAGCCATTCCCTTCTCTGGGGGATCTTCCTGATCCAGGGATCGAACCAGGGTCTCCTGCATTGCAGGCAGGTTCTGTAGCATCTGAGCCACCAGGGAAGCCTGGTGTGTGTATACACTGTTGTGTGTAAAACAGACAGCTAGCGGGAACCTGCTATAGAGCCCAGGGAGCTCACTCGGTGCTCCGTGATGACCCAGAGGCGGGGATGCGGGGATGGAAGGGAGGTCCAGGAGGGAGGTCCAAGAGGGAGGGGATGTATGTATACACACACACAGAGGGCTGAATCACACCGTTTTACAGAAACTAACAAACACCACACTGTAAACAGGTCTACTCCAATTAAAAAATAAAAGAATAATAAAGAGCTTCATAGGAGAAGGAGTTTTTTTCTCACTTACTGACAGTCACTTACTGTCACTTACTGACAGTCACTTACTCACTCACTTACAGTCATGTGCCAAGTCCTGTCTTAAGGAATTTGCACTTATTCACTTATTTAATCCCAACAACACCCCATATGAAGTAGACACTAAAGATGGCATCTGGCTTTAGAGCTCACTCTGTGTCTCAGGGGAGATCCATTTTTGGTTGTTTCATAATAATAACAATAATAACAACAGCAATAATACAAAAATCTCTATAAAACTTTAAACTTTAAAAAGTTTAAAAGGTATTATAAGTACTTTAAGTCCTTTATAAAACTTTAAAAAGTATTTTCAGAGAATTCACCCTATTTCCCCTTCATTATTGCTTGTGAGGTCCAGCATTCCTTTTCTTACCATCCAAATCACCCCCATTGGAAAAGCGAGGAATTCCAGACTGGGAGAGGTTGAGGGATTAGCCTGGCCTCACCTGGACTTCCCAGATGGCGCTAGTGGTCAAGAACCCGCCTGCCAATACAGGAGATGTAAGAGACGTGGGTTCGATCCCTGGGTCGGAAAGATCCCCTGGAGGAGGGCATGGCAACCCACTCCAGTGTTCTTGGCTGGAGAATCCCACGGACAGAGGAGTCTGGTGGGCTGCAGCCCATGGGGTCACTCAGAGTCAGACACGACTGAAGTGACTTAGCACGCCGGCACATCAGCTCCAGGTAACAGTGTTTTCTGGAACGTGAAGGTTTGCGCCTTGAACCACCACGCTGCTCCTCTTCCATGGGCTTCCCCCTGGCTCCTTCGGTAAAGAATCTGTCTACAATGCAGGAGACCGGGGTTCAGACCCTGGGTCAGGAAGATCCCCTAGAGAAGGGAATGGCTACCCACTCCAGCATTCCTGCCTGGAGAATTCCAGGGACAGAGGAGCCTGGCAGGTGACTGTCTCTAAATTTGCAAAGAGTCCATTACAACCAAGCAACTAACATTTTCACTTCTCACTTGGATTTCCAGGCAGGCCGTCTGACTGGGTAGCAGGCACTCTGTCCACACAGGCGTAGGTCTGCTTGCAGGCAGCCAGTGCTCTATCAGAGATCCAATCCACGGCCGAGCCTCGGAGTCGACCAGGTCAACCGAGCCAACAAGCAATCTAGGGTCTTCCCTTCCCGAGCCAACTTTCTCAATTCTCCTCGGCTTGTCGTGATGTGATGAGTCTTTGGTCTTCCTGCTTTAAAAGCTGAGAATCATCTTTCATAATCTCTCTCCTTCCCCTCTCACATCCAAACCAAGCCCTCAATGTGTCTTTTTTTTTTTTTTAACAGCTCAAGCAGACAGAACTTTTATTAAACAAATAGATGGTGGTTCAGACGATAAAGACTCTGCCTGTGATGTGGGAAACCAGTGTTTGATCCCTGAGATGGGAAGATCTCCTGGAGGAGGAAATGGCAACCCACTCCAGTATTCTTGCCTGGAGAATCCCATGGACAGAGGAGCCTGGTGGGCTACAGTCCATGGGGTCGAAGAAAGTCAGACACGACTGAGCAGCTAACACACAGACACACACACACACTCCCGAGATGTGGGAGCAGGCCAGCCCCAAAGGAGTGGCCTCAGTGTGTGTTTTGAAAGACACATGTCCGATTGGTGAGCCAGGGGCTAGTCCTGGAGCGTCACATTGTGCCCTGATCAAGAGACACAGCGATGGGGGTCGGGGGGTGTAGAATGGTGATATTTTTATAATCTTATGGAAGAGATGAAACTGGAATGTGGCTCATTATCCTTCAAGATAAGAAATGACAAGGACTCAAAAGAGGGAGGCGAAATGGATGCTCACCCATCATGCGAGGGGCTTCGGAAGACCACTTGCTCACCTCCATTTGGCCAAGACAGAGCAAAGGCAGCCTGGGGCTGAGACGTTCATGACTCAGAAGCTAAAACACAGGGCGGGGCTGGTGCTCAGAAGTCAAAGTCGAGAGGAAGGAAGATCATCTTTGGGTTGATTTTTAGGGGGGAATGAAAGAGCTCTAAGAAACTAGTTCATGAAATTAAAGCCTCTCTGAGATTCCATGCTTCTCCCTCTGGTTGCGCCGTGAAGCCCTTGGTTCAGGCTTTTCTCAGGAGATGCTGGTGGTGATTCCACAGCCCCCCTGCCAGCCAGCGGCAGCCCCCAGCTCCCCTCCTTACAAGGCCACGTGGGGGCAGCTCCTCCATCAAGGTCATCCGTGATCTATTATTTGCTAAGAAAGATGGCCGTGAGCTGGCGCTCACTCGCCTCCTCCCTTGTTACGCAGAAGACCTGTCCCACAGAAGGAAAAGCCTCCTCTTACCCTCCCCTGCCCTGCCTTGCTTGGGATCCCATTTTGTCTCATCTGCTGAGTAATCAAAGGGCGTGATGACTGATAAACAGTTCCCTCCTGTGTATTCAGATCTCCCTCGTTGCTCCTGGGCCCTTCCCGTCATCATATAAATATTCCCAATTAAAGAAAAATCCTCCCCAGAGGTGAAATGGTCCAGTAACTAAGCCCCATCCCCGCCGCACCCAAGCACCTCCATCCTGGCACCCTGTTCAACCCCACCAGTGCCGCCAGCCTTCCCCTGCTCACACCCACTAAACTTCCCATGTTCTCTTTACTTCTCCAGAGTCTTTTCTCAATAATTATGAAACCTGTGGAGACTTGGGAGTAGCAGGGTGACTCCTGGTGATGACGAGTCTGGGAGAAGCTGGCTGTGAAGGCAGACTTGGTTTAGATGTGTGCGAACGTGCGGAAGAAGGGCCATGAGTCAGAAGAGCCGGCCTCGGTCCTGTTGTCTTTTGGCTTAAATCCCCTCTCCTCCTGCTATGCTGGTAGGGACCAGCATATCGTGCCCTTCTTATGGGGCTGTCGGGTTGTAAACCTCTGGTCGTAGGAATCAGAGTTCAAATGTCAGCTAACTTTTGGCTCAGCAACTCCACTGGCAGAAACGGATCCAAATAAAGAAGACAAATTATCAAATATATACATGAGAATGTTCACAGCTTGCTTTTACGTAAGAGATATCGGAAAATGAGCTGACCGTTAATAGAGGCATTATTAAGTTATTAAACACATATTGTAGACATGCACAATATGTATGTGCTAAGAATGTTAAAACAGATTGAAATGTATTGGCATGGCAAATTTATAAGGCATATTTTAAAAAATATATATAATATCACCCTTTAAAAATTATACACACAAACATGCAAACCTGGAGAAAGTTCTGGAAACAAATATTAATATGAAGCAATGATATTAGCTAGAGATTACTGGTGATTTTTTTTCCTTTTTCATAATTTATAGTATTACGGCTATTTTTTTTTTTTTTTTGCAATGGTCACATTACAACTTGCACAGTCAAATAAGTTCTTTTAATCTTGGAAATTTTAGGGTCCAGCCCCACCATGCCTTCCACATTTTTAAGTTATCAGCCTAGCTTTGGGTGGCCTGGAGAGAGCATAGTAACCCCAGGTTCCAAAGCAGCGGCTCCACAGGCCCGGCTCCACCAGCCTGGCCCTCCTGCCCTTGTGCTGACTTGTCCTGGAGGGAGGAAGAGGAGAGGGAGATGAAGACGGGCAGAGGGAGGAAGGGGAGAGAAAGTGTACAAGTGAGGACCCTGTCTGCTGGTGAGATTCAGCCCAGTCTGTAATTGTTGATCTGTGTCTCCAACAATTCAGTTCAGTTCAGTTGCTCAGTCATGTCCGACTCTTTGTGACCCCACGGACAGCAGCACGCCAGGCCTCTCTGTCCGTCACCAACTCCTGGAGTTTACTCAAACTTGTGTCCATGGAGTCAGTGATGCCATCCAGCCATCTCATCCTCTGTCGTCCCCTTCTCCTCCCACCTTCAATCTTTCCCAGTATCAGGGTCTTTTTCAATGAGTCGGTTCTTCGCATCAGGTAGACAAGGGATTGGAGTTTCAGCTTCAGCATCAGTCCTTCCAGTGAATATTCAGGACTGATTTCCACAATGCATGTGTAAACTCCCATCGAAGTATATTATGAAACAGTCTATATGAACACACTCAAGAACAACAGTTAACATGCATTCATGTGCCCCATGCACGATGAGGTCAAGCAAACTGTACTGCAGGGCAAACAAGGAGACTTGGTGGCTCATGCCCTGAAAAGCTCTGAGCTCCCAATGGATTTCTACAAAGCCAGGTGCGGGAGTGGGGTCTCAGGGCGTGCGATCAGCTCTCAGACAGTTCTCTGATTGGCGGGTGGTGTGGTAACAGGGCTGGGTCACAGGGATTAACATTCTCAGTCCTGAGGCTCCAGGAGGCCCAGGGCTGTGCATTCATGACCATCAAGCAGTCAACTTATTCCATTTGGTGGGGTAGGGGTGTCACATCTGCAAAACAACTCAGGAAATGTGCACCAAATTCTGTTCTCTATTCAACAGGTACTTCAGACAGGAGCTAAAGCAGAGGATATGGGGAAGCCCTACCCCTGTCCTGAGAAGGTCCCATAGGGTCCTGTTCGGTTTCACAATCTCTGGATGACCAATGGCAGCGCTGCTCTTGTTTTCCTGTAATTGGGGTGATAGGCAGTTCCTTCCATCTAACTTGTTGTTAATCTAAGACCTTGTTGTTCAGTCACTAAATCGTGTCCGACTCTTTGTGACCCCATGGACTGCAGCACGCCAGGCTTCCCTGTCCATTGCCAACTCCCGGAGCTTGTTCAAACTCATCTCCATTGAGTCGGTGATGCCATCCAACCATCTCATCCTCTGGGATCCCCTTCTCCTCCCGCCTTCAATCTTTCCCAGCATCAGGGTCTGTTCAAATCAGTCAGTTCTTCACATCAGGTGGCCAAAGTACTGGAACTTCAGCTTCAGCATCAGTCTTTCCAATGTATATTCAGGACTGATTTCCTTTAGGATGGACTGGTTGTATCTCCTTGCAGTCCAAGGGACTCTCAAGAGTCTTCAACACTACAGTTTGAAAGCGTCAATTCTTCAGTGCCCAGCCTTCTTTATGGTTCAACTCTCACATCGTACAGGACTACTAGTAAAACCATAGCTTGGACTATAGTCTTGGGTCACTCTAAACATGACAGGTCAGGGCCAATTCAACAAGACACAGCTCTATGTGGGGCTCTTCCCCATTCAAGTGGAAGCTAGTGATGGCTTTCTAGTAGACTTTTCATACATCTTGCAAAATCTCCTCTGGATGGGTTTCTGCATTTGCGTGGTTTCTGCTGTCATCACTCAGAGGAAAATAATCCAAATAAAAAAGGCTGCTAGGGTCCAATATATAGGATTTTTCTGCAATTCTGCCTGTTTCTGCCTCACACTGCCAATCAGCCACCGAGTGCCCCTGAGGAAGAGAGCCATCTGTTCCCAAAGCTCTGACAGTTGAAAGAGAAGAACCCACCTTCTAGCTAAATTCCAACACGTAATAATGATGACGTCTGCCCTGAGACGAAGGCCAGGTCTCTAATACGAGTGAGCTGGCCTCTATCTCAAGCTATTTTCGCCCCTGCGTCTCCTGCTCATTTGGCTGCTTGCTTATTTTTGTTAGAAAGACAGACTTGTTCATTTGCCAGGAAAGCCTCTAATATCCTGCCACCAACATCTGCACAGAATAGAATGCTCTGGAGGATCAGATGGGGGAAAAAAAACAACTTCCCTCTGAAAGGGGTGAGGAAGATAGTGGCGTTTCTGTTTGAAGCAACAGAACGTGTAAGAGAGAGCGCCAGCCCGGCCACACCAAGGAGCCATTGTGAGCGGCTGCCGTGCTGCGTCCCCGGGCCGGGAGGCCGCCCACCGGGATGAAGGACCTGGGATGCCTGTCAGCGCCCGCGGCATCTGCCGGGCAGAACACAGCGCCTTTCTGCTGCTGCTCAATATGTTCCTTGTGCACAAGGGCCTCAAAGGGCACTTTACAATGTGGCTGACATGTATCGCTTCTCTCTTCCATCCGATTGTGGAGTCAACGCAACAGAGTAGGTCCAATAGATGCACCCATAGAGACGCAGTGTTTGCCTCACTGCGGACGCGAAAGAAATTGAAGACAGGACGAGAGCAAAGAGGAAGAGAGGGAGGGAGGGAGGGATGGAGGGCGGGAGGAAGGAGGTAAGAGGGGCATCTGCACCTTCGATCAACTGGCATCCGCTCTTCCCACACATCCTGCTGTTCCAGGCAGCGCCCAGCAGCCCGCCTGGCAGAGAACACAGTGACCAGTGAACGTCTACTGGGTGGAGAACGTTCTTGACTGCTCATGGATTTACAGTGGAGTAAAATGAACACTTACAGTGGGGGCTTCCCAGGTGGCGCTAGTGGTAAAAAAAAAAAAAAACAAACCAGCCTGCCAATGCAGGAGACGTGAGACATGGGTTTGATCCCTAGGTTGGGAAGATCCCCTGGAGAAGGGCATGGCCACCCACGCCAGTATTCTTTCCTGGAGGAGCCCATGGACAGAGGAGCCTGGCGGGCTATGGTCCATGGAGTTAGGGGTGGGGGGAGAGGTCACAAAGTTCAGACACAGTTGAAGCGACTGAGCACAGCACAAAGTGAAGTCGCTCAGTCGTGTCCGACTCTTTGCAACCCCTTGGACTGTAGCCCACCAGGCTCCTCTGTCCATGGGATTTTTCAGGCAGGAACACTGGAGTGGATTGCCATTTCCTTCTCCAGGGGATCTTCCCCACCCAGGGATCGAGTCCAGGTCTCCTGCATTGGAGGCAGACGCTTTACCCTCTGAGCCACCAGGGAAACACAGTACAAGGTCATAGTAAAAAACAAACAAAAGAATGTTAGTGCTGACAGCGTGTAAATAAGTACCTTAAACGAACTGGTTTCATAAAAACGGGGATTTCGAATCCCTTCTGAGAGCTAATTATTTTTTGTCACCACATCTTCTAAGCTCCAGGCACACTTCTAATGTGGAAGCAAGAGGCTGCCCTCAGGCTGGAAGGAGTGCGTGTCGGCAAGCGGCAGGCGGCCTCCCTGCTCCAAACAGGGCCCTCTGCAGACTGAGATCCTTCGGCCGAAGAGACGGCGCCCCTCACTGCTCCGTTGTTTCGCAACACGAAGAACAGGGCACGGTCAGAGGTGGACTGATAGCTCAGTTGGTAAAGAATCTGCCTGCAATACAGGAGACCTCGGTTCAATTCCCAGGTCAGGAAGATCCGCTGGAGAAGGGAAAGGCTACCCACCCCAGTATTCTTGGGCTTCCCCCATGGTTCAGCTAGTAAAGAATCCACCTGCAATGAGGGAGACCTGGGTTCGATCCCTGGGTTGGGAAGATCCCCTGGAGAAGGGAAAGGCCACCCACTCCAGTATTCTGTCCTGGAGAATTCCATGGATGTCTAGTCCATGGGGTCGCAAAGAGTTGGACATGACTGAGTGACTTTCACTTTCAGAGGTAGAGGGGCCCGCTTGCATGACATGTCCCTGGGCTGACAGATGTGCTAAAATGCCTTAGAAGAGAGGAGAAGGGGAGCCAGCCTGAGGGTCTGCCTTCTCCTCAAAGGCAGTTTCGACTCCTCAAAGCTCTACCTCTCACCTATAGGAGGGTTGAAAATCTTACAGATCAAATGCCGGTTTTCAGAGAAATCTCATTTCCTAACTCACCCAAGTAAGTGGGAGCAATGGCTTTGAACCTGGGCTCCAAAGCTTCAACCACCACCATACATAAAGATTTCAGCATGAAAGGTCTCTGGAGCATGAGACATCCTATTCTGAGGATGACCCTAAGACCAATTTTTGCTGCTGTAGTTCTCTTTCTCTTCTTCCTTATTCTCTTTTCAGTTAAATACAGGCGTCATCTGAGCCTTTACAACACCTCACCTACACTTATCGGGAAAAAGTCTAAAATACAGTCTTGTTTGTATCAAAGTCTTCCAAATAATTTAACTCTGCTTTCCCTAGCAACACCTGTTTGCCCTCCAATTTTGCTGCATTTTATCTCACAGTATTTAATTACATGAAAGTGAAAGTGAAGTCGCTCAGTCGTGTCTGACTCTTTGCGACCCCGCGGACTGTAGCCTACCAGGCTCCTCCGTCCATGGGATTCTCCAGGCAAGAATACTGGATTGGGTTGCCATTTCCATCTCCAGAGGATCTTCCCAACCCAGGGATTGAACCCAGGTCTCGCGCACTCGGGGCAGACGCTTTAACCTCTGAGCCACCAGGGAAGACCATTTAATTACATACATATTAATAATTAGCCTTCCCAGGTAGTGCTAGTAGTAAAGAACCCTCCTGCCAGTGCAGGAGATATGAGGGACGGGGGTTTGATCCCTGGGTCAGGAGATCCCCTGGAGAAGGGAATGGCAACCCACTCCAGCCTTCTTGCCTGGAGAATCCCATGGACGGAGGAGACTCTGGGGGGCTACAGTCCATGGGGTCACAAAGGGTCAGACAGGACTGAGCAACCTAGCACAGTGCAGCGCATGTGAGTAATTACAGTGCCGCAGAGAGGTGCGGGCAGAGACACATGGTAAAGACGCCACGCAGGGAGGAAGCAGAAGAACATGGTACCCACGCCAGCAAGGAGACACCGCACAGAATTCATCATTTTGGCCTCGGTGGTATATTCAGCAAAGCCACGGGATCTATGCCCGGAAGTTGCTGAGAGAACTTCTCCTACGTCACCCGGTTTTCCTTTAGGGACCGTCCGAAGGAGGCCTGCAGGGCGGGGGTGACAGCCTGTGCGTTTCCTCACATCTCCCGTCTTTCTTCAGCCAAGATGTTACATTGGCTTCTTGCCGCGCTGCAGTCTCTGTGCTGGGCCTGTGTTTGTTCACTCACTCACGGAGCCATTCCATCACTGAGCTGCAAAACAGGTCATGAACTCACAAGGTACCAACATCCCGAAAGAGAAAACACTTTTATCTCTCCCTTGTGTCCCAGCTAACTAGTCCTCACGCCCACGAAAACACTCACTATCAGCTTCTTACCTCTTCTGGCGCTACCAAACTTGCTTTTCTGGGCCCCTGGGGAACTGAGAGGCAATGTCCGGATGGTCACAAACCCATGAGGTGGATACCTCCTTGTGAGGACACGCTGCCCCTCGCAGTTAGTCGTTCAGTCGTGTCTGACTCTTTTCCACCCCAGTGACTGTCTCCCTCCAGGCTCCTCTTCCATGGGGTTCTCCAGGCCAGAATTCTGGAGTGGGTAGCCATTCCCTTCTCCAGGGGATCTTCCCAGACCAGGGATTGAACCCAAGTCTCCAGCATTGCAGACAGATTCCTGCCCCCCACTAAGTGCACCCCAAAATTATACCACACTTTCCATAGCTCCAACTCAAAGTTTTTAATCCTTGAAAGTTGCTCAGTTGTGTCCAACTCATAGTTTTTAACCCTTGAAAGTTGCTCAGCTGTGTCCAACTATTTGCAACCCCATGGCTTATACACTCCATAGAATTCTCCAGGCCAGAATTCTGGAGTGGGTAGCCTTTCCCTTCTCCATGGGACCTTCCCAACCCAGGGTAATAAACCCAGGTCTCCCACATTGCAGGCAGATTCTTTGCCACCTGAGCACCAGGGAAGCCCAAGAGCATTGGAGCGGGCAGTCTGTCCCTTCTCCAGGGGATTTTCCCGACCCAGGAGTTGAACTGGGGTCTCCTGCACTGCAGGCAGACTCTTTACCGCTGAACCATTGGCAAAGCCCCATCCTAGGTGGGTATGATAAGTAGAAAGCAGTGCACTAAAGATGAAACTCTGTTGTGTGAGACTAAAACTTCTATAGTTAGAATTCTGTTATAAAATCATCTTTAAGTAGTCAGTTCTCACGACTGGCAGGCGCTTGTTAAGATGACAACACTCCACCCCTGAAACAAGTCCCAGTTCGGCACTGGTCACTGGAGAAGGGAATGGCTACCCACTCCAGTGTTCTTGCCTGGAGAATCCCGTGGACAGAGGAGACTGGAGGGCTACAGTCCATGGGGTCTTGAAGAGTCAGACACGACTGGGCCACTAACACACATGGAGTTCCCTAGGATGAGCCACCCAAAATACGCCTCTTTGGCTCAAGGATTAGCTGAACTAAAGGCAACTGAGTCCCAGCAGACACAGGAAAAGCTCTTTACCTCCCACCAGCTGCCCAAAATAGGGAATAAAATTCTCCTTTTATAAAGGAAATTCCCACTGCTAATGGTGTTCTCCTACCAGGAAGAGAGAGACTCCAGACGTGAATCTCATCATCTGAGAGACTCTTACCTGTGTAACAAGACGATCTTCATTCACATAGGTTTTCTCCCCTCATCTTCCCATAACTTGCCTCTTCCTCTTGGAAGTTCAAAACCCCTTTTCCTTCATTGGTCGAAGGTGTGTATACACCTCCATCACCTGGCTGCCTCCTTGAGGCTCATTTCTTTGTGAAGTTTCCTTGCCTATGTCCTTACTTGAATTGGTTTCCTCCCCCCCCCTCCAGTTAGTCTTTTTATCCATCATCAAATCAAGGAAAAAGAGGTAATTGTCCATCCTTAGTATCAGAGATTTGCGTAGGTTGTTCAGTTCATTGCTATGTAGTGGTTTGTGAGAGAATCGTGGATAGAGGATTTTTAACTCGGGGTAATTTGGGGCATAACTTAACAATATTGAGACATACCGGAAGGGTGTTCCCCACCAATAGTTTTGCCTTGGACCCATCAAAGCAGCGTATGAGGACCTTGATGTTCATAGCGGAGGCTTTCCCACCCCTCTGCCTACAGTTTTTGCCACTAGAATCTCTTAATTTGCTCTTACCACTAAGATAGGACTTCCTTGGTGGCTCAGATAGTAAAGAAACTGCCTGCCAATGAAGGACAGCCAGGTTCAATTGCTGGGTCAGGAAGATCCCCTGGAGAAGGGAATGGCAACCCACTTCAATATTCTTGTCTGGAGAATCCCATGGACAAAGGAGCCTGGTGGGCTACAGTCCATGGGGTCTCCAAGAGTCAGACACGACTGAGCGACTAACACACTAAGAGACTTGTTGGTAATGATTTCATTACCCTCCCCCCAAATTATTTTCTCTGTAATTAAGGGAGGTTCCCAAAATGTAAATACTCTTCCAAGAGCTAAAGCAGGGGCCCTAAGCAGATGAACACCCTACCGGCTGCCGCTGGCATGCACAGGGAGGTTGGCCCTCTGCCTGAAATAAGAAGCACTGATATTGACAAATTGGGAATTTTCACACCAATCCTCAGAAATTAGATGTGAAACCCCAGAGGCTGCATTTTCTCCAAGGCAGGGATTGGCAGGAGCTGGGCCATTGGCATCTGTTGGACAACAAGTTTCTGGTCAAGGACTCCATGCTCTTCACCCAGAGACAGAAGTGCCCTCCCTTCATCCCTCTTCTTTGATGTCCAGCCTCAGGAGCGTCACCTGCCTGGCCAGGGGCCCTGGGGTGTGCCATCCCAAAGGAGGGCTTTCTTAGATGAAGAGCAAGCTGGCGGGAGAGTGGACATGGAACACACTGGTCTCCATGCTCCTCCGGTCAGAATTCTGTGATTCCTGGGAGTTTACGATTCGTGGTCCTAGACGATGTCTGTCCTCTTTCTGAGGTGTGGACAGGTCCCCAGAGGGTTCATCAAGCTGAAATGAAAGCAGGTGAACAGTCAAACTGGTTCTCTGAAATCTGAATTTACTTTCCACTAGTCCAATGTTTACTCCAGCAACAAAAATAAAATCACAGAGGAAAAAACTGAAAAGAAATGAAATGCCTGCTTGAAAGTATCGTAACAAGACCTAGCTGACACAATCTCAATGCCAAACCACACTTAGAAACAAGCTCCTTGGTTTCCCCCTGTAACCTATGTGGACTTTTGGGTTTTACTCATTTCCAATTAACCTCCAAGTCATCCCTGGATCTGTATTTCTAAAGCCTGATGAACTTTATCCCTCTCACTGGCAAAATCCATCCCAGCTATTGAATGCAGGCTTCTGAGGTCAGAGGAAGCAGACATTCTGTTTGCTTGCTTGCATCTTGCAAAGGAAGAGTTTTTACTAGATGTGTTGCTCTTATTAGTGGACGTGACTTTCAGCCCAGCCTCTGTGTTTTTTGGTTTTTTTTTTTCAGTCACTAAGGGGATTGTGAGGGAATTGTGCAGGGGAATCAAAGATTCTTTTTTTTTTCTTTAATCAAAGAAGTGGAAATTTTTATTTCAGCCAATTTTGAGGATTATAACCCAGAAAGAGCATCTCAGACACCTCTGAGAACTGTTTCTTACTTCTTCCTTTCAAAGATTCGCACCTATAATAGCAACGGAAATGAAGCAAAAACAATACAAAATACTTTGCTGCAGTTCCGTGACAGAGAGGAACTTGGGGCTGAAGCTCCCACATGAGATGATTCGATGTACTCTGCAGAGCCTGTCGTCAAACTGGTGTGAAGTTAGTGATGCAACTTTACTGCTTGCTAGGAGTTAGCGGGGGTCAGCAAACTGCCATCTGTGGGTCCAAGCATGCCTGTTTTTCCAAATAGTAGTGTTAGGCACTCAGTTGTGTCCAACTCTTGGCAATCCCATGGACTGTAGCCTGCCAGGCTCCTCTGTCCATAGGATTTTCCAGGCAAGAATACTGGAGTGGGTTGCCATTTCCTCCTCCAAGGGATCTTCCCAACCCGGGGATTGAACCCACAACTCTTGTATCTCCTACATTGGCAGGCAGGTTCTTTACCACTAGCGCCACCTGGGAAGCCCCAAATGGAGTTTCCATATAGATTCTGTTGGAATGCAGCTGTGCTCACCCGTTCACCTCCTGCCTATACCTGCTTTGGCTAATGACACAGCTGAGTAGTTGAGATAGAAACCTTATAAACCACCAAGACTGAAATATGTTGAAATTCATAATCCATGGGTTTCTTTTTTTCTAGAATATAACAAAGTTGTTTAATTGGAGTGGATGACTCTTCGCAGAGACGACTGAATGACACACTAGTCATGCGTGTCTTTCTCTCTCTCTTTCTTCTCTTTTTGTTCTTTTTAAAAACATCTTGAATCAGCAGAAGTCCGGTTATTCTGCCCAGTTCTTCTGCATCATTTCTCTGATAGACAATTGCAGGATTTTTTTTTTAAAGCTGTATTTATTTAGTGGGATTGTTTTAGTGGGAATAAATCATAGGGTTTAATGTTAGACAGGAGGAAAGCCACCCTCTCCTTAGTAGGTATGTGAGAATATGCGTGGTCCTGGCTCCAGGTGGCCTCTAAAAGATCCCAGATGATTATAACATGCGTCCAGCCTTGAGAATCTCCTGGGAGCAGGACAAAAGTCAGATGAAGCACCGTGAGCAGGATTCCCTCACTTCAGAGGCGGGCTATAGAAAGTTTGTTCTCACCGTAAGATGGAGGAAAGAACAACCGCAGATAGATAGAGTGATTTGTCTATAGTCACTGGCCTGAACTCTTAGGAACTTGAAAATAAATCTTTGGGCAAAGAAAGCTACAAAGAGGAAGAAAAGTGAGCTCCAACTTATCCCAGATGCTGGCCCTTGAGGGTCTCAGCTCAGGAAAGTGAGAGGAGGTTCTTGGTGGATGCTGCATCCCTTCTCCTAGGGGCTGGGTGAGTGGGGACGGTCACTAGCTCAAAGAACCTGCTGGTAAATTGGTGGCAGGTGGCCACACACTGGGGATAGGCCCCTAGGGTCACCCAGCCCTGAGCTCTCGCAGTTTTGAGAGTAACACACGGCTTTGCTTCTAAGCAGGAAGTAATGTGTCTTCCAGAGAACGCATGCTTTTGGAGCCTGGCATTGCCTTAGGAGAGGAAGGTGCTGGTGTCCACTGGGGAGAGAAAAGCTCTACAGAATCCACACTAGGTCACCGCTGTGCCCTGGGAATCGGGCTTCACATCACCACAAAGCCGGGTCCTGGGACTTGAACCCAGCTTTCAGCAGCCCCCTGGCCCCCGTGGCTGGGATGGACGGTGTGGGCATCCCAGGGAGAACCCTCAGCATCTCTTCAGGACCTGCCTGGGGAGCCCTGAAAGGTCTGAGCATCCTATCGGAAGTGACCGTGCTTATGGCCCTAGAGTCGGAAACAACCATATGCACCACCATCTTGCAACCATCTGTGGCCGAAAGCAGTGATTCTGACCGGAGACGAGAGCCAAACTTCCAGCCAGCTCTTCAGTTTGACCAAGCAGATCTTCCAACCACCTCCAGAAAGTCGGCTGGCCATCTGTGTTTTGCACACGAGGCTGCTTTTCCCTCAAAAGCAGGGGTCTGCTCTGACGCTCAGTCCTTAAATCTTCAGGGCCACACCTGCTGTGAGCCAGCTCTCCTGGGAAACCCCGATCCTCTCAAGAGCTGGAGGCACTCACCCCGGGACCGGCTTATTTTCTGCCCACATTTGGTTTTGTTTAAACCTGGACAAATCTTGTGCTGGGCTTAATTTCAGGAAAAGCAAGGTGGGCCTCACAGTTTTGCAGGAAGGCGGTGGTGGTGCAGAAACCCCCCCAAAGGAAACCATCCCTCCATATTCCCAGTCTTGTACTTACAAAAGTGGTGTGGAGTCGTATGTGACGTTTACGAATAGCCATGTTGGTCTAACAAAGACCCTCAGAAATTTGAGTATCTTCTGAACCATCAGTCCTCACTGGTACTCTCTTTTCTTCTCATCACCAGTTTCCAAAGCTATACACACATCCGTAATAGATACTTCATTATTTATTACAGGCCATTAGAGTTTTATGATATACTGAACTGTCACTGAGTTACAAGATTTTTTTTAAATGCATTTTTTTCCCATCTAAGATAAAAGCAAGGATAGATGTAACAATGTGATTCATATTTATGAAATTTAAATTTTTTATAATCAAGTTTTAAAAATACCCTCAATATCTCTTTTCCTTTTGGTCTAATTAGGTGGGAAAAATTACTGTCCTTAGCCTCTTAATTAAAATAACATTATAATGTTAGCAAAACAAAACAAAAAATCATTTGACATAGTCATGTGGTAATTACATTAAAAAAAGATTACTCTCCATCGGTCTTCCTGATTGTACCAAGCCATCTGTGCTTGTAAAAATAATAATAAACAATGAATTTTATATGCCATATGTACTTTGCTGTTTAATAGTAATTAAGCAATAATCCAGAAGCAATTGCTTGTTAACTATGATAATTGGTTAAAGGTAATTATTTTGTAATAAATGATAATCAATTATTTATAATATTAACAATAGCTTTCTTAATTTTTCGTAATCTTTAAGAATTGCTGTTGGCCATAACCTATCTTACAGCTGTGCTGGAAAATCAGTAATTCTGTTGTGTTAATGACAGATTTTCCAGGTATCAACATTCTAGCTATGGTCTATTAGGTTTGTAATATGTGTTTACAGTATTTTAAAAAATGAGACTGCTATAAATATCTTGCTCACCTTATTATTACAAATAAATGGCTTTAATAAAACTTCCAGGAAATGTAAAATGTGGAGTAATAGATATTACAAAACACAACATGAACATGAAAATAACAGAGCATTAGGGCCTGAATAAGAAGAGGTTGACCGAAAACAAAGTTTTATTTGGGGGAAAAACATTAAATATATCTGCCTATCCACAATTATATACTTTCCCAAATACATCATTACTGATTTTAACTTTAGACAGCCAAGTCATTTCAAGAAATGCTATATGATATAAAAGTGTGGCATTTTTAATAATAGAGAAGTGACTAATTCAGAGATATTTTAGCAATAAGATAATATAGAGCATTTATGATTCAAAGCAACTGTTGTGTTTTATATTTCATACATCAATAAGGAATGCATTGGACGAAATCCACTCTTTCTGAATTTCACACCCAACGAACACTCATCTAGTCATCTCTCCCACCCTTGGTTTTACTTTCAGCAGTTTCAGTTACCTGCGGCCAACCCACAGCTCAAAAACACTAAAATGGGAAGTTTCAGAAATAAACAATTCATAAGTTGTAAACTGCCCATGGTTCTGAGTCACATGATGAAATCTCTCGCTGACCTGCCCCATCCTGCCCGGGATGGGCATCTTCCCATTTACCCTGGCGTCCCTTCGCTCCATCACTTACCAGCCCTTCAGTTATCCCATCTACTGACACGGATCACAGCCCTGGTGTTCACGGGACTCTCATTTTATTTAATAATGGCCCCAAAGCCCAAGAGGAGTCATGCTGGCAACTCTAATATGCCAGAGCTCACTTTCCTTTAAGTGAAAAGTCCAAGTTCTCAATGTCACAAGGATAGGGGAAAAAATCAGTGTGCTTAGACAGCTAAGATCTGCAGTAAGAACAAATCTTTTCTCCACGAGATTGGGAAGAAGAAAGTCATGCTAGTTTTGCTGTCGCACCTTAAATGGCAGATGTTCCAAGCATGGTGCGTGATAAGGGCTTAGCTAAGATGGAAAATTTGTGCAATCAGTTATTTTGGGAAAAAGAGAGATCACATTTATCGCAGTATCTTGTTATAGTCACTCTATTTTATTATTTGTTACTGTTGTTAATCTCTTACTGTGTCTCATTTATAAATTACGCTTTATCAGAGGTATGCATGCATAGGACAGGACCCAGCACACATAGGGTTCGGTACCATCCATGGTTTCTGGACTCGACCAGGGGGCCTGAGAGCATCACCCTTGGATACGGGCGAGGCACTGCGTGCGGTCCTGCCCCCACACCGTGGCTCCCGCACACGACAGGGAGACTCACGGAGCCCAAGTGCAACTGCCTCCAGATTAGAGGTGCCGACGCCGGGGTGACTGTGCCCTGGGGGAACACTGGACGGGTGTCTGGAGACCTTTTTGGTTCTCATGGGCAGGGGAGGATGCTCCCGGCCACCCGTGGGTAGAAACTAGGGAGGCTGGGAGACATCCTCCAGTAAACAGGAACCCCCACAACAGAGAACGATCTACCCCAAGGTATCAATAGTCCTGAGCCTCAGGAATCCTGGCCTGGATGGACTGTTTTTCGGTTAAATAATTCATAAAAAGGGGCTTGCCAAGTGGCTCAGTGATAAAGAATCCACCTGCCAATACAGGAGATTGATTTAGATCAGGAAGATCCCCTGGAGGAGGAAGTAGCAACCCACCCCAGTATTCTTGCCTGGAGAATCCCATGGACAGAGGAGCCTGGTGGGCTATAATCCATGGGATTGCAAAGTGTCAGACATGACTTAGTGACTAAACAACAATAGCAATTTATAAAAGATTTTAAGCATTTCAGCTGTGAAAGTTTCAAAGTGCAGTTAAAAAACCAACCTGCCATTCATTGGTTGATGAACATCGAGATGGCTTCCATCTTCTAACTATTGCAGACACTGCCACAGTGAGCACTGGGGCACATGCGTCTTTTCCAATTATGATTTCCTCAATGGTTATACCCAACAGTGGGGTTGCTGGCTCACATGGTAGCTTTATTCCTAGTTTTTGTTTTTTTTTAAAAGCATCTCCACACTGCTGTATGAGGCAGGGAGCTCAGACCCAGTGCTCTGTGACAACCTAGAGGGGTGCGGTGGGGTGGGAGGGGGGAGGCAGGTTCAAGAGGGAGACATATGTGTACCTGTGGCTGATTCTTGTTGAAGTATGGCAGAAACCAACACAATACTGTAAAGTAATTATGCTTCAATTAAAAATAAATAAACTATTTTTTTTTTAAAAAGGGGGGAGAAAGATAAGCACAAATGGGAAAAAAAGAAAGCCTGGCCTACCAGGAACTTTGCTTCCCATCCTTTCCTCCCAGAGGAAGCAGGAAGTGTCCTAGTAACCAGAACTTTTCCCTTTAAGACCCGGTACCAACCTGCAAAAGTCAAAACCCCACCTCTGTCTACTATGAGCCAAAAAGAAATGTTTATCAAAGAAAATTAAACTGCTCAAAAAATCCTCACGAGGGCTGCTTTAAGAGGGTGACCCTGAGCTCCTGTAAGGGCTGTAAGCTCTGCCACAAGGCAGAGCGGGCCCGACACAGACATTCTTTTCTGCTGCTGCCCCCGAGAGCTGGTCCAGAGATTCAGCCTCTGTGAGCTTCTCTGCAGACAGAGGGCCCTGCGGGGGCCTTTTCTCTCTCTGCAAGCTTCATCAGCATCTGGGACAGGTACGTCTTACAGAGGACCCATGGGGTACATGGGCTCTCGGCTTCAAGGGTGGTCGGGGAAGATAGATACCTACTTCCAGAAGATGGGACTCACGACCTGGAACCCTCCAAAGTGAGTGGAGTTACACAGAAATGACTTGAGACCTCAAACAGCAATGATGCTTCACCCCCGATCTTGGGACTGAGTTGCTGTTTGCTTTTGGAATTAATAGTGTCAGCATTGTTGAATGCCAATATTTTAGAGTTGGAGGAGACGTAAGGTATTAAATATCCGGACCTCCATGTCCATCTGTGTTTAATTGATGTCTCTCGCTTTTTCTCTTTCCTCCCTTACCTCAGTTGGAACATTTATCGGTTGAATGCCTGCATTGTGCTCGGTGCTGTTTTAGAAGACTGCTGTGAGCTAAACAGGCAAAATCCACACATTTATGTTCTCACTTGTAGAGTGCTGTAAGCAAAATAAATACGCAAATTTAGTAAGGATTCCTGGCTTTCCAAAGATGGGAACTGCACATCTACAGGTAAATATTTTGGTAAATCTCTTGTTACCCAAATTCTTGTTACTTGTGATCTGAAATTCAGGCACCAAATAAATTCTGATAATGTCTTACCTCATGCTGTTCAAACTCAGTACCCAACTCAGGAATCAAACAACACTAAAGTGATGCGACTATTTATGCAATTTGTCAGATGGTGATAAAGCCAATGGAAAAGTGAAATAGGGAGCTTGCTAATAACAGTCCCAAGGGGAGAGGAATTGCAACTTTAAACAGTCGCCTGAATGAAAACGTGATACTTGGGAGAATTTCCAAGCAGAGAGAAATAAGTACCAACGTGTCCAGGAAGGGGAGCCTAGTGCTCGATTTGGGGGCCTGCAAGGAAGCTCATGAGGTTTGAAGGACTTGAGGAGGGGAGAAATACAGGACCTGATCATGAAGGGCTTTTTCCATTAGACCAGCATCCCCAGCATTTTTGGTACCAGGGATGAGTTTTGTGGAAGATAACTTTCCCAGAGACTTGGACAGGGGAGAAGGGGATGGTTTGGGGAAGATTCCAGCACATTATATTTATTGTGCACTTTATTTCTCTTATTATTACACCAGCTCCACCTGAAATCATCAGGCTTTAGATCCCGGAGGCTGGGGACCCCCGCACCAGACCATGTAGGGACTCTAGTTTCAGAGGGAAATGGAGACCCTGTGGAGGGTTTTGAGCAGAGGAATGACCATGCGCTGACACATTTCAGAGGAAAGGCTATGTTGAGCGTGTTCTGCAGGAGGGCCGCAATGCACTCTGGGAGCCCAGCTAGGAGGCTAAGGTGTGATCTTGGGATGGGATGGAGACTTAGACCAGGGAGGTCACTGATGAGGTCAGATCCTGGATACACTCTGAACGCAGAGACAGATTAGTTTCTGATGGACTGGATGTGGAATGTGGGAAAAAGGAGAGGTCAAAGATGAGAAAGTCGAATGATGGTGTTCTGAGACGGGAGGGAAGGACATGAATACGTGTGTATTTTGGGGGAAGCAGTAGTTCCGTCTTATACCTGTTACATTCAAGATGCTTCTTAGGCACCCAAGGGGACATACTGAGTGGAATATGAATCTAGGAGTTAAGAGAGGGGTCTTGACCTGATAGGAATTTGGAAGTTCTAAAGCGTGTGGCTGGTGCTGAAAGATGTACACTTGGTTGAAGTCATGGAGTTAATCCATGTAAAGGAGGTGGACAGACCAGGAACAGAGTCCAAGAGCCCGCCCATGTGAGAGAGTTGGAGTGATGGGGAAATCCCCCAACAAGAGAGACACGGAAGGAGCGACCTGGCATGTGGGAGCAAAACCAACATGTCTTCCTTGGTGGATGGAGTAATCAAGCGTGTCAAACCATCACTGGAAACGGAGAGGTGGAGACTGCAAACTATTCATTGGGAGCAGCGGCAAAGAAACCGTCAGCAAACCCTCAGGGTTTGGGGGAAGAGCCCCAGGGAAGAGAGTTCTAGAGGGAATAGAAGGAAATGGGAGACAACAGTACAGAGCCTACGGGAGAGGTGGGGAGGTAGCCAGGGTGCTACCCGGAGGAGGTAACTGCATGTCTGGGTGGCAATGAGAACCGTCCAGGGGAGAAGGAGAAACAATGGCCTAGGAAAGAGTTTCTAATTAGGCAGAAGGAGCCCCCAGGGAACAGGCTTATTTTCTGCTCTTGCCAGGTCACTTCCTACCTGTAACTAAGGTCTCATGTACCTTGTTCCAAAGTCCCTTCCCCATGCTACAACCATCTTTTCGGTTCTGGTTTGACCTGCTGTGATGAGCCTGTGACCTCTGAAGGTGGATGGTCTGGTTCATTTCCTGGATTCTCAAATTGAACATCTACTCTGCACCAAAGAACAAATGCACGATGGAACCACTTTCCCTGAGTCAGAATTGTCTTAAAATGATCTGTAACACTCCTTTATCCAACAACTTCTCTCATGGCTTCTACTGATAGGTTTTCTCTAGATCCTCAGTCTCTCTGCCACATCCCACCGTGGATGGTTTCAAGCTATCAATATGACTTCCCTTAGTACAGATCTGAGACAAGATGTTCACAAATAGTTTTTGTAAGCTGGTAGAAGCTGGTAGAAAGGCAAATTCACCTGCCAAAGCAGGAGACACAAGAGACTCAGGTTCGATCCCTGGGTCAGGAAGGTGCCCTGGAGGAGGGCATGGCAACCCACTCCAGTATTCTTGCCAGAATAATCCCATGAACAGAGGAGACTGGCGGGCTACACTGCATTGAGTTGCAGAGTCAGATAAGACAGAGTGACTGAACAACTGAGCGTGGCTGCGTGCGCACGCGCGCGCATGCACACACACACACACGCCAGCTCCAGCCCACTCCTGGAATAAATAATACTTACTGTGAATACCTTAGATCTTATATCTAAGTCTCTTGCAGAATCAGCCAAGAATAGGATGTGCTCCTATGGCACCCTGGGCAGGGAGCGAGCCCAGAGCAGGGATGGTTAAGAAGGCCAGCGGGTGTGACTGCAGAAGGCTTGTTGCTTCAGCCTGGCCCCTTGAGGGACTGTGGCGTCTGAAATATAACTCCAATGTGTCCCAGTTTTCACACCATGAAACCAGTGGTCTATGGGTGTCACCTACTTTGGTTTGGTGGTGGCAGAATGTGAACTATCCTTCAGTTCAAAATACAAAGGAAAGAGTGACTCCTTACACCGGCATTGGAGAGATGGGGGGAGCAGGATTTTATCACAAAGTTTAACTCTGTGATGGTTTTGACAGGTCCAAAGAGGCTCAGCTGGAAGACAGAACCTTGAGAGATGGAATTTGAGAGAAAACAAAGCTGATGCTTGCCTGGAGGAGTGTCGCTCCCCTGGCTGCACACTGGAATTACCCAAAGCCCTAAAATGCAGGTCCTGCCTGGATGCTGTCACCCAAACAAGAGATTTTATTATTTCAGACAGTGATGTCTGTGGCTATACCATCCTGAACACACCCAGTTGCGTCTGATTCTTTCAGACACTAGTAATCTTTAAAGCTCCCCTGTGATTTATCTGTGTGGTCAAGGTTGAGAACTAGTACAATAACATTTTGAAGCCACACAACATTTTTTTCTGAGTCCTCAAATTATTCAGTGATGCTGGAGCATATAGTGGTATGTGTGTGTGTGCATGTGCAATAATAAAATACCTTAAGTAGCAGTGTTGTATGTGTTATATTCTGTTGCTTTCTATGCATAAATAATTTTTGGCAAAGCTATACACACACAACAGAGGAGCCTGGTGGGTTATAGTCCATAAGGCTGCAAACAGTCAGACACAACTGAAGTGACTTAGCACGCTCACATACACAGACATACAAATTTTGAGCAAATAATTTTGGCAATGCAAACATTCATATTATAATGTATACATGCCCATTTGCTCAGTTATGTCCAACTCTTTGCCACCCCATGGACTGTAGCCCTCCAGACTCCTCTGTCCATGGAATTCTCCAGGCAAGAACACTGGAGTGGGTAGCCATTCCCTTCTCTAGGGGATCTTCCCAACCCAGGGGCCAAACCCAGGTCTCCCACACTGCAGGCGGATTCTTTACCATCTGAGCCGTTAGGGAGGCCTTATATATTATAATACTGAATATTGAAAATGTATGTATCATTGTTAAAATTAATGTATATCAATAAGGATTATTTGCCAAAAACATATATATAGGGAGCAAACGTACCTCAAATTCAACCCCGTTTTTGCCTTCTTTCAAAAAGGCTCTTCTCTTATCCAGTGCTCATTAAACACCTCTCCTCATTAATCAGGTCATATTTATAGTCAGTTAAGTGCTTGACTATCTACTGAATTGTATTATTCTCTAATTACTTCTTGCTCATAAATCTCATCCAGGTCCGAAGTTCCTCCAGAGAGGTGTGATGTGGCACACTTTCTTGTATCCTCCACAGCTGGGTTCCCCACGGAGAGGCTCTCTCTCCTGGGGGTTGATGACAGGGCTGGTAAATTAACCCTGAGATACGTATAAGCTTCCTTGGTCACCATTCACCTCTTAATTTGGTGCATCATGGTCATATAAGGTAATTCAGTGTTATAGAAAAACAGGACTGTGATGTGATGGCTGGACCCCTCCGTCTCAAAGTAATTCGGAAATTAGGTGAAAGTTAGAGGCCTGAATCGCTTGTATGTAACAGGTATAAAGTCTTGCTTGTACATCTGGCCATTATTAAAGGCTGGGCTGTGGCTCTGGGCTTACCAGTCTCGCGCTCTGCTCATTTCATGCTGACCTTGATAATGATCCACTGGGGGAGGGGGCCCACATCCCAACACTGGGTTTACACCACACTAAGTTCAGGGGCGGATAGGCATATGGTTGGATAAGATAAAATGACCAACTACGAAAATAATAAAAAAGAGTCAATACACTTACTTCTTGGTAAGGTTTTCAGAAAGTTTCACTTGTTCCTAGCAGAGGAAAATGATCAGGGCCTTATCCATTATGCCACACACTGACATAAGTTGGAAGAAAAACATGTAGGTGCAGAGGCCACCTGCTGAAAGCCATCAATCGGACATGCAAGGTGAGACAATGTTACTGTGAAGACAGAGGGTCTTAAAGGAGACCCCGTGATCCGCACCCCAGCTCCCAGCATGATGCTCTGAAAAGCTAACACTTGCCTTGACTGGTCTGAGCTTTGTTCAGCAGAAGAGCTCCCTGAAGGAACAGGAGAAGAGAACAGCTCCCCCAATAAGGTAAATGTTGGTGGCGGTGATTTAGTTGCTACGTCGTGTCTGACTCTTGTGACCCCATGGACAGATGAGCCTGGCAGGCTACAGTCCATGGGATTCTCCCGACAAGAATACTGGAGTGGGTTGCCAGTTCCTTCTCCAAGGGATCTTCCCAACCAAGGGACTGAACCCAGGTCTCCTGTACTGTAGGCAGATTCTTTACCAACTGAGCTACAAGGGAAGCCCCAAGCTTGAGATAACTGTTAACTTTGGAATGAGCCCTACTGGAGGACATGTTTAACCACCGGCCAAAATCGCACATCTCTCTAATTAAACAAACCTCCCCATCTCTGCAACATGGCCCGTGGTGAACAAAGCAAGTAGGAATGAGACCAGATTCCACATCAGAGAAAAGCTCTGGATGATCTTCAGGATAAAGCGTGGGAAATGCTCCCACTTTAGGATCACATGCAGGCTTCCCTGGTGGGTCAGGGGTAAAGAGTCCACCTGCCAAACAGAGACTCGGATTCTATCACTGGGTCAGGAAGACCCTCTGGAGGAGGAAATGCAACCCACTCTAGTATTCGTGCTTGGAGAATCCCATGGACAGAGGAGCCTGGCATGCCGCAGTCCATGGGGTTGCAAAGAGTCGGACATGACTAAGCAACTAAACAAAAAACAACAAAAGGGCCACATATATTACTGGTGTGTCATAGAATATTTATAAATAACTGCAACCTTTGTTTGAGGACTTAGGATATGGCAGGACAGTGCTTTACAAATGTCTTATGTTTTAATTGCATCTCACAACCACCAAAAATTAGGAAACCCAGAGGGGCTAAGTGCTCCCTCCTCCGGGAAGCCTCCTTTGAGTGCAGGACTGGAGGAAGTCATCCCTCTTGGCAGCTTCTATGGCCTTTCTCAACCTTCCAACCCTCTGGGGCTTTTCAAGTTCTCTTTATACTTTCCTTTTTCTTTTCTCTCTTTTTTGGATGTATAGCATGGCATTCAGGATCTTAGCTCCCTGACCAGGGATCGGACTCATGGCCAACACTGCTTCTGTATTGTGTTTTTTTTGGCCACAAGTCATGGGGGATCATAGCTCCCTGACCAGGGATTGAACCCACACCACTTGCATTGGAAGACAACGTCTTAACCACTAGACCACCAGGGATGTCTCCCCAGCCTTTATCTTCACAGACATTACTGTGGGGTTATAGGATGGGAAGATCCTCATACTCAAAGGTAAACCAAGACTGATAATATTCATTTACCAAGTGATCTGAGTACACATTTTAAGTCAAAGGAAAAAACTGAAAGCAAAATAGAATATGTATTTGAAAAGAGAGTCCCTTCTCCAAAGCATTCTGTAAAACTCAAGTTTTCAGAGATGAAAATTCAAAACAATTCTTAGTTTCCACTTTGGTTCAGGACAAAGAAATTGATTTCTTTTCCTTCCTCCCAACACTTACCCCAATCGTTTTCTTTTTAAGATCGTCAGTAAATCTGTATTTATTCCCACTTTGTAGAAATTAAATTTTAATGAGCAGGTCCTCAGACTGTGATAAATCTGCCTCCCAAATTTCACAAGCATTAATTTTGTTTCTCTAATGAATCACCCCACTGGAAGCTGAAAATCGGCCAGCTGTCTTCTACTTTGCTGGGAGCCAGGTAAAGAGCATTAGGGCGTTCTCTTCTCCTTTGTGTGTGCGGCGGGGGCTTAGGGGAACGGGGCCCTGACATGGGGTCTCCCGGCCCAGAGACGAATCCTCAGAGCAGAGCTGGGCCTCTCATCCCCCACTGTGGAATTTTCTCCCTGTGGAGAAGCTTTGTATTATGGGATTATCTCTGGAGAAAATGAAAATAGACATATACCCCTGCAAATGAGCCTTGGATCCGGAGTGTGTGAAGATCGTCGTCACACTTGATCCAGGCTGCTCCCTCCTGCTCCCGCCCTGCGTGGCTGAGGGGATCACCTTTTCCATCTGGACGACTGTCTGAAAAAGCCCATTTACTGATCAGAATTAGACAGAATGACTCCAGAGAAAACACTATACCACCAATGGTTGATAACAAGAATAGTCATAAGGGCTATTATTTTGAGCACTGCTTGGGGTGAGGTTCAGTCATTCCAGTTTTTGAAAGAACTTTGAGTTCCCAAGCCCAGGACTGTATTCTGCACTTTTAAAAACTCTTGTGGAAAAAAAAAAAATGGTATGGACTATCTCATTTACAAAGCAGAAATAGAGACACAGACACAGAGAAAAAAAAGGCATGGATACCAAGGAGGGAAAGAGGGTAGGATGAGTTAGGAGTCTGGGGCTGACACATATACGCTGTTGGTAGACAATGCATGTAAAATAGGTGGCAAATGAGAACCTCCTGTACCACACAAGAACTGTGCTCAGCGCTCTGTGTGACCTGGGTGGGAAGGGAGTCCCCCAAAGAGTGGATATATGTACACATACGGGCTTCCCCAGTGGCTCAGACGGTGAAGAATCCACCTGCAGTGCAGGAGACCTGGGTTCGATCCCCAGGTTGGGAAGATCCCCTGGAGGAGGGCTTGGCAACCCACCCCGGTAGTCTTGACTGGAGAATCCCCATGGTCAAAGGAACCTGGCAGGCTACAGTCCACGGGGTTTCGAAAAGTCAGACATGACCAAGCTACTGAGCAGTGAAGACTGAATCTTGGGCCACAAGCCTGCCCTTTCTGAGGCTCAGTTTCCTAACCTGTGAAATGGGTTCAATACTTACTCCCAGTTTGTTGTGAAGGTCCAATGACTCATGTCAAGTTCAGAGTTCTGTGCCTAGTATCTACCTAGAAGACACTCAGGAGATGATGACGTCAGACATTTGGATGGACCTCGTATAAATCATATAGGTTTTATCCAAGAGGCATTGAAAGGAAAACACGCAACACTTGCTCCAAACCGGCTCTTCTTCAGAGAACCAGCTGCAGTAAGTGAAGCGGCTGTGGAGAAGGCCGTGCATGGGGGAGGCCACCGGGGGACAGCCACCACCATAAGAGGGGACGTCCAGCACACGCCGGAAGGCTGTGGGGGCCCCAGTCGGGGGCTCTGGGCCACTGGGAATCCGACATCCACTGAAACTCAGGTAGACCTTTGACACCAAGCTCACCAGCCTCCCGAAGGCGTCCTCTGTGTCTGTTATCACATTAACTGGGAAAACTAAGAAACAGAACTGACTATTCTCTTGTCAACATTAAACAGTTTTAAAATGAAGGAGCTGAGATTTGTATTCAGATTTTTAGAGTAGCAAGTATGCAAGTCCTGGTCCAAAAGGCAGAAGTTCAGATCCACGGAAGAGACGGGGGCAGAAGCAGTGACTGTGCTCTGGGCAGTCATTCCAAGGACTGGAAGCGTTCTTGGTTGGTGTGAATACAGGCGGAGGCAGCCGGGCCTCCCGGCGTCTGCATCGGGGTATGCTCGGTTCTGCTGCAGTCACAAACAGCCTGGGGGTCTCAGAGGTTTGGCAGCAGTTGGTTTGTTTCTCAATCAGCCCATCACTTGGGTGCCTCCTCATTCTGAGGCTGAGAGAGCGGAGACACTGCTTGGGAAGGCGGCAGATGCGAGGCGTGCTTTTCTGGGTGACGGACGCTCAGCCTGACCAGGACTCACAGGCTGCCCCTGTCACACGGCCCTCTCTCCACAACGGGAACCCGGGAGGAGGAAGCTTCCAGGTACCAGAAGCGGGGCTGCCAAGGAGGTTTGGGAAACAGCGCAGGTGAGGCTGTCCGTTGGCTTTACATGTGTGCGCTGGTCCCAAAGCCAGCGACACAGACGAAGGCCAGGGGGTGGGGTGGGGGTGGGGAGCAAGGTGGAAAGTGTGTTGGGAGAATGAAATGTCTCTGCCAGTTTGGGGTGAAGACTTGGGCAATCGTAAGTCAGTGAAGGCTGATCAGTGATGCTTAGGGCCCATCTGCAGACACCTCCAGGGAGTGAACCCTTTGGATGCTCCCCAGAGTCTTCCTTCCCTGGGCTGTGTCACCAAGAACCAACCACAGAAATGCAATCATTTGATTGGGGGAGTCTCTTATGGGAAGTCGTTAGGCTGTGAAATTATAACATCAAACTATCACATATATATTATTAAATTGCAAGCTTGTTGTGTGTAATTTGGGGGTGTAAATATACCCTAGTACAGAGACTCTCAGAGGCTGGTACCCAGAGAGCAGCATTAGGACCGATTAGGAACTTGTCAGAAACTCGGGTTTCTGAGACTCAGGCAAGTGAGTCAGGAGCTCAGAAGATGTTCAGAACATCTCATGAGATGTTCTCAGCGGTGGGAGCCGCTGCCTTTGCTGTTGTAGCTTAGTCTTTTGCAGCCCCCATGGACCGTAGCCCACCAGGCTCCTCTGCTGATGGGATTTCCCAGGCAAGATTACTGGAGAGGATTGACATTTCCTCCTCCAGGGGATCTTCCTGACCCAGGGATTGAACCTGTGTCTCCTGAGTCTCTGGCATTGGCAGGCGGAATCTTTACCACTGAGCCACCTGGGAAGCCCAACCCCTGCCGTAGGACACGATATTCTGGAATGAATGGAAATTTGATGAGTCGAGCTAGTTTTACATCAGTTCTGAAGCTTGGATGCTCTTAGAAATATTTAGAGAGCAAATACAAAGGACATCTGCCTGAAGATTTTAATTCTTTGTGTCTGGGATGGGACTCCCACCTCACGCTTGTAAGCATACATCCCAGGTGACTGTAATGTGCAGCGGAGGTTGAAAGTCACCTATATGCACTGCCTCGTTTTCCTGACACGTAGGAGGAGGCCCCGGAGGCTGAGCAACCAGAGCCCACAGCCTTCAGTTCCTACGCAAGCACTTAGCAAACACTGTGTGCCGCATTATCATATGATATCAAATAATCAAGGCAGGGTTTCAAGACTCACAATCTGTTTTTGACCTGGATGAGTCATAACCGTGCATCACTGTTATGGTTCCAGTTCTTAATTAACAACTGCTTTGCTTTCACCACAATCCTGGATTTTTTTTTTTAATATACAAATTTGTTCATCTAGCAAGATGACAAACTGGTTGATGTCATAATGATGTCAATGAAGGGTACACAGGTCATCATTTTCCCATTACATTTAATCAGGATTCCTTCCTGGGTGTGTCTTATGCAAGTCAATACTCACAGCATCAATATTACGGTTCAAGTACAGAGAAATTCATGGTCCTTTAAAATCAGAGAGTGGATCTGTTTCTGAACCGGATGGCTTGACCCTAAATGTTGCGTTCTTATGTTTTCTGAGACAAATGGATTTTACAAGAAGGACCGGACAGCTTTTTCTTTGCTCCAAGTATCGGCGGTGCCAATGGACATGGTACTTGGAGGCCACTGCATCACTGGGCATCTCTCAGTGTGGACTCTTCTTGCCTCCCCCCCGGGAGTCCCCAGCATCTGCTGGCAGCCCCACCCACTGGGGCCCAATCAGCTCTCAGCCTGGATGCTGAAGCCCATTCGGCAGGAGGCAGGTGGGAAGGAAAGTCAATGTTTCTCAGCCACCGCGTCTGTTCTTCCATCTAAACACAAAAGAAGGATTTCACAGATTGGATATCTTCGTGCCGACATTTACAGTGTAAGGATAATGACTGCAGGGTAGGAAGACAAAAACACAATTGGCGTGTGCTAGTTGGAGGACGCTTGCAATCAGTGTTTGCAAACCTGTGCTGTATCCCCTCTCCTAGCCGCAGAATCCTCCATGCTGGGAAATAGGGCTTTCCTCATTCTTCAGCCTTCACACTGGGCCTGGCCTGGAAAGCTGATCTTTCCTCCTTTGTCCTGCACTGGGTAACCATCAGCTATCTGAAACTGGCTGCAAGTTACCATGGCAACGCTCCCCAAACTGCCCCTAGGTAGGCGGCTCTTGGGCTGGGAAACGTTGACATTTCAACCCCTGACTTTCAGGTTTGGAACCTGACTCTAAATCCACGTATCAGAATACAGGGCATTTCAGAAAGACCTGGAGCTCCAGGTGTTAAGTTTCCTGACTGGACTGAGAAGCCACCTAATGCAGAAATGAGCTCATTATAGAGGCCATAAAACCACTTTCTGCAGCAGCTATGAGGTGCACACCAGCTGCGTGACTCCACTCGAGGAGGGCTCGAGGAGTTTGGGAGCAGAAAACAGAGGACCGGTTGGGCCCACCAGGACTGCAGCGGCCGGGCCTTCAAGAGGACAGCTCAGGGGAAGCAGGCTGGGGAGTCCTTCACGCCCGCCCGCTGGCTTCACTGTCCCGAGAGATGCTGGCAGATCAACTCTGACTCTTCTGTGTCATTTATAAGCCCCTCCCCCTCTTATTGGAGATGCTGTTGCTCTTCACTCACTAAGTCGGGTCCAACTCTTTGTGACCCGATGGACTGCAGCACACCAGGCCTCCCTGTCCTTCACCAAATCCCAGCGCTTGCTCAAACTCATGTCCATCGAGTCGGTGATGCCATCCAACCATCTCACCCTCTGTCGTCCCCTTCTCCTCCTGCCTTCAGTCTTGCCCAGCATCAGGGTCTTTTCCAAGGACTCGGCTCTTTGCCTCAGGTGGCCAAAGGATTAGAGCTTCAGTTTCAGTGTCAGTCCTTCCAATGAATAGTTGGGTTGATTTCCTTCCGGATGGACTGGGTGGATATTCTTGCAGTCTGAGGGGCTCTCAAGAGTCTTCTCCAGCACCACGGTTTTTGATCTCCTACTGGAGAGTCCCTGACATCCCAATACCCCGTCTTCCTTCCTCGGCTGCTAGAAGCATGTTCCTCCACGAGAGCTCTGGGCTCCCATTGCTCCTCTTCCGTCCTTACGTGATGCTCACTCAGTGCCCCGAATCCTGGGTGTGGGGAGAGAAGCGGGACGTGTGGCCCCTCCCAGGGTCATCCCTGCTGTACCCTTACCCGTATGGGAGCTAATTCCCCCAGGACGCCTTCCCTTGCTTGGAGTGACCCCCACCCTGCAGGAGCTGCAAGGATTAAATGAGATAATGAACTTGATGTGTGATCAGAGTGCAGACTCCTGGCTAGAATCAAGCTTACAAGGTCCCAACAGACGACTGCAAGTCACTGTTCAGCCCAAGCTAAGGAGGTCCCCCTCTGGGCTTCCTCTGGCCTCGTCCTTCCGAAGGGCAAGATGCTTTCTTTTCTAGTCCACACTCTGCATCCTCCAGACCCAGGAGTCCTGAGGAAACACTCTTGAGTTCACATTCAAAACCTGTAACAGGTTCCCATTCATCATCCCGAGGGGTCCTGCAACCCCAGGGAGCCAGCACTGTTTGTGGGGAGTGGAAGGAACCTGGACTTGCAGGCTGGAAAGACCAAGGTAAGAAGCCAGATGAGGTGCTGGGTCATGAAGTCCACTCCTGATTCTAGTTTCGAAGCTGGAAGCTTATTTTTGTTCTTTTTCAAAGGGATTTTTAAAAATGTGTAGTGACCAGGTTTCCCTGTGTCTCAGCTGGTAAAGAAGCCGCCTGCAATGTGGGAGGTGTGGGTTCGATCCATGGGTTGGGAAGATCCCCTGGAGAAGGGAAAGGCTATTCCCTTCTGGCCTGGAGAATTCCGTGGACATCCATGGGGTTGCAGAGAGTTGGATGTGACTGAGGGACTTTCACTTTCACTTTCAGTGACCAGCCAGGTAACACTGGAAGGGACATGTGATACACACAATAATATGAAAATTGGAAAAGTGATCAAAAGGGAAGGAAATAGAGATAAAATTTGTTTCTGGTATAACAAACAACAAAAAAAAACCCCACTTCATTCCTCTTTGCTTCTTCCTAAGGAATCTAGAATTTCTAATCCCAAAGGAAATATGACAGCAATGCCGTTGTTGTTGTTTAGCCATAAGTAGTGTCTGCCTCTTTGCCCCCCTGGACTGCAGCACGCCGGGCTCCCCTGCCCTTCACCACCTTCCGGAGTTTGCTCAGATTCATGTCCATTGAGTGAGTGATGCCATCCAACCATCTCATCCTCTGCCACCCCCTTCTCGTTTTGCCTTTAGTCTTTTCCTGACAGCAAAGAACTAAAGATCCATGGTTTGACAAGAAGAGCTTGAAAGCAGTCTAGTTTGGAGGGGTGACTGTTCTGTTTTACTGATTCATTAGAATGCACTTGAATTGTTTTTCGCCCTGACCTGAGGTTGTCTTCCTGTGATCTGAATCCACCCGGCTGAGTTGGATTCAGGCCTAGGATAGGTTTTACAGGAAGAGCAGGTGGTTGCCTAGGGCAGCAAAATGTTTTAGTGACTCTATTATGGGAGGGTCTGTAAGCTGTGAGGGGGTAGGTGGGTTTGTGGCTCTTTTTTCCCCCATCTTGCCTACGGCAGCAAATTTCCAGCACCACCCTAGGGTGTCTCAGGCAGAACATTTGAATATATTTACATCTCTAATTGAAATCGGGGGCAGGGAAGGGGGAGAGGAGAGCAATTGTTTACTATTTCCTGTGCTTCTGGTGAGAATTTAATTCTCTCTCCATCCCCATGCAGCTCCTGTGGCGTCTGCAGGGTAGAGAGAGAGACAGGCTTTTGTACAGGTGACATAAAGGTCACATTTCCCACATGGGTGGAGGGGTAGGTACCAGTCTAGGCAGACCAGAGGGACAGCTGGCACCCCTGTCCACTCCCCTTTCCCCCCCACCCCTCTCTAGAGAGCGTCTACAGCGTCCTAACAACAGGATAGACCTCCTGAAGTCGGTCCAGGTCTGCACCTGCTTCTCACATCTGCCGACACCATCTGCGCAGGTTGTCACCGCAGCTCAGGTTGTCAGGCCCCAAGGAAGCCCCGGCGGGGGCGGGGGGCAGAGCCCGTTCTCAGAGCAGCCCTGACTCTTTTGTGCAGCTCCTTCCCTTTGTGCTGGAGATTATCACACGTCTGGTGGAACCAGAGCCCAGGGCAGCGCCCGGTGCCGCCCAAGGAACGGGAAGACCCGGTGTGGACTCTGAGTCATGTGCCCCGTGCTATGCAAAATGATCACTCAAGACGTTCAAGTTCATTGCCATCACCACGAGGCCGCACCGGGCAAGCAAACAAGCTATCTAGAGGAAATTATGAGACCTGGCCATTAGTTGAAAAGGGACGCTTTTAAGAACTGCCAGGAAAGAGCAGCTTCAGTTAGCCACGCTCCTTGCCAGACACGCTCGCAACTGAGAGACGTTTCCGTTTCCGCTTTAGCCCAGCCTCTGCGTTCCTTCTGGAGCGGTTTCTCTGCTCTCCCCCGGAAGTACGTTGGACACCGCCTGACCTGGGGACTCATCTTCCGGTGTCATGTCTTTGCACTTCTTCTCTGTGTTCACGGGGCTCTTGAGGCAAGAACGCTGAAGTGGTTTGCATTTTTTTCCCCGGGGAACCACGTTTTACCCGGTTCTGACTGGCAGGGACGCGCCCTTCATCCGCTTCCCGTAGCGGGACGACATGCTGGGCGCCCCGGTTGTCCCATGGCTGGTCCTGTAAACCTTCACCCGCTGCCAGGGGTCAGTCTAGGTGCTGACCCGGCCCCGGACAAAGCCCTGCTGGCGTCGCCGGGAGGGGGGTGCCGGGAAGACTGGAGCTGGGGTAGGAGGACGCCCCGGCGTGGAGCGGTCCCAGGCCTCGCTGCGGCCACTGGCCGCCCTGGGGCCGTTCTGCACCTGCACGGCCTGCCGCTGGCTGAGCTCCAGCCCCCTCCATTCCTCTCCTCCGGCTCCTAGAAGGTTTGGTCCAGGCCCACCGGCCCAAACACCCCAGGAGTCGGTTAAAGGCCAGAAGGAAAATATTCTGACTGGAGACTTCAGTGAGGACGTACACAGACAGCATATGCTTGGGTCCACAAGTGGGCCCATGTGGCCAGTGAATGGACCCACCCCCTCCACCCCGCCCTTTATCCATCACAGGCAGGGCGGCCACAGGCAGAATGGTTTTACCCCAGGAGACCATGGCCAGGAGGAACTGGGAGGGAAAGGAGGAGGCTGGAACAAAGGCACATTTCCTTCTGGATTCCTCCTACTGGGAAATATAGTCCTTGATATTATACTTGGGAGCTACAGCTTGGCATTCTTTCAAACCCTATGCTTCCCAAGTCAGCAAAAGATTTTTCCTCTTTCTTTCCAAAGTAACTTTTTTTTTAAAGAAACTACCTCTTATTAACAAATGTTCTCTGCACAGTCCAGTCTTACATCAATGTGTTATGTTAGTCAGTCATTCATGTCTGACTCTTTGCGACCCCATGGACTGTAACCCGCCAGGCTCCTCTGTCCGTGGGATTCTCCAGGCAAGAATACTGGAGAGGGTAGCCATTTGTCCTCCAGGGGATCTTCCCGACCCGGAGTGGAACTTGAATCTCCTGCATTGGCAGGCAGATTCTTTACCATCTGAAAGACCAGAGAAGCCCTCTTGCATCAATATGTCCATGTAATTCACTGTGAAAGGGAATTAAATATTCACATTGATGGAAGAAAAGAATCCTACATAACCTGATGAATAAGCTTCATTAATGCAACATTATGGCTGGCTTTTTCTGAGAAAACATGTTTAAGTCTAAAAGATTCAGGATATATCTGTCAGCAAAGGATGGACACAAACTTAGCCCAAAGGCATTTGAAAGGTAATCAGGGCAGGACCACAGAATCACAAGACGGACCGCTGCCTTGAATTCTAAGGTCTGAACCTTCAGGGAAAACTTGGAACCTTGAAAGGGAAAGGGAGGGAGTGTCCGACTCTGTGACCCCGTGGACTGCAGTCCATGGGATTCTCCAGGTCAGAATACTGGAGTGGGTAGCCTTTCCCTTCACCAGGAGATCTTCCCAACCCAGGGACTGAACCCAGGTCTCCTGCATTGCAGGCGGATTCTTTACCAGCTGAGCTGCCAGGGAAGCCCTGGTCAATAGCAAATAGTTCTGCAGGCAAGTCTCCATTCAGAGAAGAGTGATGAGGACCTTGAAGACCAGGGGAGGACACTTAACAACATGCTGAGCATTGCCACAATAAAAAGGTAACAAAGCCTGCACTAAGGGGCAGTTTCCGCACCATGACATGGCAAAGACCCTTGGAAAATAGCAACCTTGTGCCTCCTGTTTTAGGGTCATCGTTGAAATCCTGGGGAGCTCCTGCAAAAAGAAGAGGAGCACATCTGGACTTTATTTCTATGCACATGAAAATGCAAGATCAACAACATGACAAAGACCAAAAATGGCACATTTGGGGAGGTTTTGCCATCTCTTGAGATTTCTCGTCTGCCACTCTTACTGGCATTTCCTAAGACAACTGTTAAAAGCCAGGGGATGTTACCAGGTGATGAGGAAAAATAGGTTTTTAGCTTTGATGGTATAAACGCCTATGCCTTTTTGGAGAGAGGAAGACTATGTAACAGCAAATCGTGGTGCTCATAGCTTTAACACACCTGTTGAATTTAGGGTCATGCAAAGTTGGCCTTGACGATGAGCCAGCTCATGGGCTGAAAGCCCAGACACGGATATTGATGTGAGTGACTTGCTTAATTGCAGTCTTCGTCTTTTTTTTTCCAGTTCCAGTTGTAGTGATCCTATTATTGGAATTCAATTCATAAAAAGTTACATTTTGGTCCATGGAATTTTTATCCTCTATAGGCTTGTGTTGCCCCTGGGAAGAAGAAAAATAAACAAGAAACAAACCATACAATTCTTTCTCTCTTGTATTTTAACTTGTACAAACCTTGGTGATTCACCACAAATAAAATACATGTGAAATAATTTCTCAAGATGTCTGTGTCAGTGGTTCTATTGTCAATGTGTGAGTCTATACTCATGTTCTGGGTCTCCATAAAAACATATCCCCTTCTTCAAATAGTTTGATTTTGCAGACAGTCATACCAATTAGCCAGTGGGCTTCCCTGGCTAATTGGCTCAACAGTGAAAAATCTGCCTGCCAATGCAGGAGACACAGGTTTGATCCCTGGGTCAGGAAGATCCCCTGGAGGAGGGCATGGCAACCCACTCCAGTATTCTTGCCTGGGAAACCCCATGGACAGAGGAGCCTGGTAAGCTTCAATCCATGGGATTGCAAAGGAGTTGTACACAACTCAGCAACTGAACAATAACATACAAATTGGCTAGGCTTGTTATATGGGAGATGCTTGAAAAGATATCTAATGAAATTCCTGAGAACGGCCTTGGGAGGAAGGCCCCCATGTGAGACACAGTCCTGAGCTGCAGCCTTCCATTCTGACTTCAATATTAAATATGTTTTTGCTAACTTTTGCAGAATTATTTTTATCCACACTACAGTGAAGGATTATTAAATCATTTTTTATATCAGCATGGACTAATTGATATTTATTCTATATCTTATAGGCTTATAATAATACTACTTTATATATTATATTTTTTCATATTATCTTGCCAACATGTAAATATATCAGTAGATTTTTTTCCAGAAGTGGAATTATTGAATCAAAGATTATGTACACTTCAAATCTTGATAAAGGATCAAGCTGCCCTCTTTAAATGTGATTCACAGGCATGTTCTCTGCAGTAAAGTAGAAAAGCAAATGGTTCATGACACCTTTGAGAACACTGTGGATTACAATGTGCAGTGAATTTTACCAAAAAGAATCTCAGCGTGATTGCATCATGTTTGCTGTTTTACAATGAACTCTAACTCACCAATGTGCGTTCGTGTGCTCAGCCGCTTCTGCTCAGAGCCAGACTCACTCTGGGTTTAAGACAGGTGTGTAAAGTCTCCTTCAACTGGTGTAGAGACTCACTTGCAGATCTTGTGGGTGTGCGGTTGGGTCTGCTCCTCAGGGTTACTGTTTGCCGCAAAACTGTAGACTTTGTTGGACTTTTCTGGGACCTGAGACCACAGCGGTCACCTTCCATGACTTCTAAGTTTGACGTCTGTTGCTTTTAACAGACTGTTCTCCTATTTTTCCCCTCCCTTCCTTTTCATCAATAGTGAAATTTACTTATTTCTCTTTTGCCCCTTGTTGTGGAATTATTTCTAATAAGAGAGGTGCCAGCTTCCCGTCACCATGATAAAAGCAGAAATCCTCACCCATCTCGAGTTGATGGGTGTATGCCTTGCTCAGAAGGATTTCTATGGGAGAAGGGTCTGACACTTTGCTTCAGCTTCATGCTGGTGCGTCTGGGTTATTTGAATCTGACACACTCATCTTCTGTAGTAGATTCTTCCTCCCGATCATTAGATCACTCTCTCATTTGAGGAGCATGTTTTCTATGCCTTCAAGTAAGTGAATGATAAAAGTGTTTGACTGAACTTAATCACATCAGGGCCCTTCGCCTTGCTGCTAATAACTTCCTCTCAGGTGGATATCAGTACATTAATCACCTTTTTTTTTTTAAACGGCTATCCACTCCTTTACATTTCATCCAATTTTACTATCAGTCAGATCAGGACATCCTACTGTTCCATGAGCCTTAAAAAGGCTCTGTCACTTGCTTTGATGAGAGCCAGATACACCGTGTCCCTGTCATCCCAGGAGCTGCCAGACTAGTGAGCGCTTCAGAAAGAAAACGAGGCATGACTTGCCGGAAGCGAGCCCACGCTGACTCCTCAAAAATCATTCCTTCTTTATCCGAAGAGCCTATAAATCTATGGTCTAATAATTCACTCTACAGTTTTACCAGGAAGTGTCATCAATTCTGTCTATTGGAAGCTTCTGGTACCCATGACTCTGACCTTTCACCTTCAATGGGATTCTTCAAATGTAGCTGAAATGGGCTTTGTAACCACACATTTGGGCTTCCCTGGTGGCTCAGCAGTAAAGAATACGCCTGTAATACAGGAGACTTGGGTTCGATCCCTGAGTTGGGAAGATCCTCTGGAGAAGGGAAAGGCTACCTACTCCAGTATTCTGGCCTGAAGAATTCCACGGACTGCATAGCCCATGGGGTCTCAAAGAGTCAGGCACAACTGAACAACTTTCACTTGTCTGTTGGAAGCTTCCGGTACCCATGACTTTGACCTTTCACCTTCAATGGGATTCTTCAAATGTGGCTGAAATGGGCTTTGTAATCACACATGTGGGCTTCCCTGGTGTCCCAGCAGTAAAGAATATGCCTGTAATACAGGAGACATGGGTTCAATCCCTGGGTCAGGAAGATGCCCTGAAGAAGGAAGTAGGAACCCACTCCAGTACTCTTCCTGGGAAATCCCAAGGAGAGAGGAGCCTGGTGGGCTACAGTCCATGGGGTCACAAAAGAGTCGAACATGACTGAAAAACTAAACAAAAGCAGCAGCAGCAAAATCACACATTTACGTTCTGCACACTTTGGGGTAAAAGCCCCCTGGACTAGAGACTCCATCCTTCGCGTGGGACCAGCACTCTGCCAACCCTCCCCTTGGCTGTCTGGGTTGCAGCTCCTGTTCCTTCCCCAGCTTCGCTGCAAAGATTGATCCTGCTAACAGAAAAGGTTGGAAAAAAACATAGGATAGGAGGGGCTTTGCCTTCTATCATCTGTTAACTCTGAACCAGAGCCGAAGGCTCCCACTGGTCTTGATAACACATCCTGTGACCATTCCTACCAGGATCCTGTGGCTGTTGGTCCTGCGGCAAGTCCTTTCTGCTCTGGTGATTCAATTCCAACCTTGAAAATGACGATGCTGTTGCTGTGCACTCGCTAAGTCATGTCCAACTCTTTGTGACCCCGTAGACTGTAGCCAGGATCCCCTATCCTTCACCATCTCCCAAAGCTTGCTCAGAATCATGTCCATCGAGCTGGTGATGCCATCCAACCATCTCATCTTCCCTTGTCCCCTTCTCCTCCTGCCTTCAGTCTTTCCCAGCATCAGAGTCTTTTCCAGTGAGTCAGTTCTTCGCATTAGGTGGCCAAAGTATTGAAGCTTCGGCTTCAGCATCAGTCCTTCCAATGAGTATTCAGACTATGAGGATAACCAAAGTGTTAGTAAATACATATTAATATTTACAAATACACCTGAAGCCCCAAGTGGATATGTAAATCATCCAGAGCAGGAACAGCTTTCTCGTGGGCTATGGTCTGAATTCTGCCCCAATCCTGCCACTGGTACCTGAACAGAACCAAAGTTATGGTTTTACCTGCTCTGTAGTTCACAGGGCTCTCAGCAGAAACAAATAATAATGATGGTAAACTTGTTGACATTGTTTAAATGCTAAGCACGTGATTCTTGGTTTTCTATAGACATTTACCAGCAAGAGTTCCCATACACATACTGCCAAATCTGGATAGTTAAGCCATTTCTAATGGTGAAGTATGTTTAACATCATACTCAGAGGATGTTTAAAGGCCCACAAAGGAGCATTTATGACAAAAATTTAAAATATACTTCACATAGCTAAAAATCAATACAGGTTTCTTCACAGTTACTACTAGGTCGTGATCAGAGAATCTGGTGGAGCAGAAAGTGGTCTCGATAAGAGTTGGAGTTGTTGCTACTGTTTAGTTGCTAAGTTCTATCCAACTCTTTGTGACCCCGTGGACTATAGCCCGCCAGGCTCCTCTGACCATAGGATTCTCAGGCAAGAATACTGGAGTGGGTTGCCGTTTCCTCCTCCAGGGGATCTTTCCGACCCAGAGATCAAAGCCGCGTCTCCTGCATTTCCTGCACTATGGGCAGATTCTTTAATGCCGAGCCACCAGGGAAGCCCCAAATATCGCGTGGTATCACATATACTCGGAATCTTAACAAAAGATACAAGTGAACTTATTTACAGAACAGATACAGACTTACAGACTTAGAGAATGAATTTACGGTTACCGGTGGTGGGAGGGATAGACCGGGAGTCTGGGATTGACGTGTACACACTATCATACATAAAACAGATAACCAGTAAGGACCTCCTGGATAGTGCTGGTGACTCTGCTCCCTGCTCTGTGATGACCTAAATGGGAAAAGAGTTTGAAAAAGAATAGACACATGTATATGCATAACCGAATCACTTTCCTGCATACCTGAAGTTAGCACAGTATCGTTAACTACACTCCAATATAAAGCGAAAATTAAAAAGCAAAAAAACAACCCCCTACCCCTACCTTGTCTTCCAGAAATGCTTCCTTTGGACCATATGCGGTTGGCTGTCACCAGTTAGAACTAGATGTAGTGAAATTGTCAGGAAGACTGGAGCAGGCAATATTTCTGGGTCGATTTCTCAAATAATACTAAAAAATTAATAGGATTTAGATGGAGGATGAAATTAATAAATTTAAAAATTACTTTTATGAACAGATATGTTTGACTAATTAAAAGTACTATAAATAGCTATGTTACTGTGTTAAGTTGCTTAATTTCCATATGCAATATACATAGAGAGAATTTATTTGTCTCTACACACGGAAATTTTAAATTGTTTTATATCTACTGAAACTTGGCTAGATATTCTGAAGATCTGAAGCCATTTTGGCTAGTGAAATTCATCCTGAATATATTTAATTAAGTCTTAACCTTTAAAAGAAAAGGTTTGCATGTTAGCAATGACACATCATTCAGATGTTAGAAGGTGAGGCTTAACAGCTGTAAGATGCTTCACTTGTATAATCACAAAGATTGTATCTAAAAAATGTTTCATTGAAGATGATGTTGTTTCTCTCTCTTTTTTAAAGCATTGCCTTCCAGTTTCTCAAATAAGAATCAAAGGAAGAATTTCCTCAGGACTAGGGTTGTACAAGGTGATGTCACTAACACGTCAGTCTGTGGAGAGCTTGAAAGGAGGGTGAAGTTCTGTAAGTGCAAAATATGAGAAGAGAAAGCAGAATAGCCATTCACAATGTTTATGTTGATTACATGTTGACAAAGCTGTTTTAGATCTGTTGACTTAAATAAAGCATCATTGTAGCCAATTTCACATATTTCTTCTTATTTTTGAATAGGTGGCTGCTGAGAATTTAAAATTACTTAGATGGGTCACATTTCATTTTTAGTGGGCATCACTTTTCAAATATTCACCCCTCGATAAAGAGTTAGAATTGTATCTTTCACAAAAATACTTGATTTTTCTGAAATAGGGTTTTCCTCCCTCTGATAACTAGAAGCAATGAGGGTCATTTGTCCAAACAGGAAAAAATAGAACAAAAAAGAAGAAAAAAGCCATTAGAGTTTAATTCCTTTCAATTATTTTTAATATATGATTTTAAAAACATGCCACACAAACACCCCAGCTTTCAGCTTTATGTGGGAAAATTGATTTGAGGGAGGGATTGATCCCTTGTCTACCAACATGACGAGTCCCCAAATGAATAGATTAACCATATCAGCTAATAAGCATGCGATTCCATGGGCCCTCAGGAGCAGATGCTTTCTGCTGTGACACGTTGATAGAAAAACTGACAAGGGACATTTAAAATTCGCTGCTGGGAGACTCCATATTATAATGAATCTCATTAATAGTAATTAGGATTTGTTTCTTCAGCTACCGAGTCCGACACGCTTTCCCTTTTATTGGTCAGAAGAGCTTAATATCGGACAGCACCCTAGCAACTGCCAATATCATTTTGCTTCTTAAGAATATGCTGTAAACTTGAAGCCACCTGTGAGCAGAAAACGTTCATCTTCTTGTCCGAGCGTCCACGTTGGTCTGACGGCAGCTACATCACAGAGTTTTTTTTTTTTTTTTTAAAGCATGACATAGACACAATGTATTTGTCACAGAATCACAGTGACTTTTAATCACAATTACAGACAGACCAGAGGTCAAAGCACGTGCTTTTCCTTCCTTGTCTGACGAGTCCTCTTGGAATTTGTTCCCGAAAAGCCTGACCCTTGTCCTGTGAGCAGCCCCTGGGAAAAAGAGTGTGATGCTTATTCATGTAAATGGGCAAGATGACCTGTTTTCCTGTGCCAGTCATCTTGGAACCCAGTGATCTGATTAGCCCTTCCTCTCGTTTACTCGGGCAGGCGTTTGCTCCAAAGATGGGCAAGGCTGCTTCTCTTGGCTGAGCCTGCCAATTGGAATCCTACTGTATTGGCAGGCTGGTCATAGGACGGCCGTGCTGGCGTGGAGATGGGGGCAGAGAGGGCATGTTCTCTCTCAGATAAAGCTTTCTGCTCCATCACCCAGGCAGCCTGCCCTTCACACAGGCCCCAGCCCCGGTGCCCCTCCCAGACACACAGCTAGCGAATGCTAATGCCAACCTAATTATATATTTTGGCTTCCGTTTTCAAAATAGGCTGTACTTAAGGAAAATTTAGTACTGTCTTATGTGTTCTTACAGCTGGTTAATTACAAGGCATTTCAGTTTTTGGAGCAGAAAATTCATGATACGAAGATCAGCCATTATTTAAAGACAGTTATTTCTCGCTCTTGCAGGAACCCACAACGTGAAAGTGTGCCGGACGCTCTGAAGATGGTCCTGAGCTGGGAGGGAGGGACACATCCTTTTGATTTAAAGTTACTGAGGTTTTTTTTTTTTTTAATGCTTTGGGTCAGTGTGTTGTGAAAGACACTTGCTACAAAAGCATGTCTTTCTGATACTTCCACATAAATCTCCCCCAGTGAGTGATTTGTAGATAGGGGTTGTCTGGGGAAGAGACGGGCAAAGCCAACAGTTGGGAACAGAGAACACGGGTTTCTTTAAAAGCACCTGATGAAGGGAGCAGAATTATAAAGCAATACAGACTGGGAGAAACCTTAGAACTCATCCGTGTAAGGAGTGTTGACGTGCTTCTTTTTTTAAAGTTGAAGCCTAGTTGTTGTTTGCTGTATGGTCTGAGGTACAGCAGAGTGATTCAGTTTTATATGTTTGTGTGTGTGTATTAGTCGCTCAGTCCTGCCTGACTCTTTGCGACTCCATGGACGGAAGCCCACCAGGGTCCTCCGTCTACGGGATTTTCCAGGCACGGACACTGGAGTGCACTGCCATTTCCTTCTCCAGGGGATCTTCCCGACCCAGGGAAGAAAGCGGGTCTCCAGCACAGCAGGCAGATGCTTTACCGACTGAGCTATGAGGGAAGCCCCTATATATATATATATATATATATATATATATCTCCATACTTTTTCATACTCTTTCCCATTACAGTTTATCACAGGGTGTTGAATATAGCTCCCTGTGCTAGGCAGTAGGACCCTGTTGCTTAGCCAACCTGGGTATAATATTGGCATCTGGAGCCCCAAACTCCCAACCCACCCCTCTCCCACTCACTCCCCCCACCTTGGCAACCACAAGCCTGTTCTCTGTGTCTATGAGAATGTTTCTGCTTTATAAATACGTTTATTTGTATCATATTTTAGATTACACATTTAAATAATATCATATTTGTCTTTCTTTTTCTGACTTACTTCCCTTACTATGATAATTTGCAGTTCCATCCATGCGGCAGCAAATAGCATTATTTCTTTTTTTAATGGCTGCGTAATATTCCACTGTGTATCTATACCGCACTGTCTTTATCCATTTTTTGGTCCATGGACATTTAGGCTGCTTCTGTGTCTTGGCTATTGTAAACTGCATTGCTATGAATGTTAGAGTGGATGTATCTTTTCGATTTATGGTTTTCTCTTTACTATGGGAATTATCTGTTGCTAACTTGCAAATAACTCTAGTGACTTTCTGGAAGGTCTTTATAAATCCTCCCTCATAAAGATGAGGCCTCTAAGCCCTAAGTGAAAGCTCCGGTGCTGGAGGAACAGGACACAGGATGTTGGCAATGGTAAGCTGCGTCGGCATGTTACATTTAGTCTAGCATCACTCCATGGTATTCTGTCTTTAAAAACAATTCATAAAAATTACATTAAGGCAATAATTTTTTGTCCAGAAAAGTTTGACAGGCTTATTTATAATTGTTATAAAATTGAACTGCTGATATCTGTTCCCTGAAACATTTAAGGCAATAATTATAATAGAAATATTTCTCTCTTTTCTGACCAAGCACAATACCTTGACCACCCGCCAGTCATCTTCTACTTGAGGAAGCAGAGAAAATAAAAACAACTGACAACTTTGCTCTTCATCTCCTCCTTGGAAAATGATTTCAGATTAAGATTTCCAATCATCGGAGCTCAGTGTTACATGGTTCATCCAAGTTCTTTTGAATATTTCAATAGTATTGGTTTAAAATCCAATGTAAGTACTGGTCTTTTCTTGGTGCTTAAAAAAAAACAGTATTTCAAAGTAATGGCCTCACAAGCATGAAATATTGTAGACCTTGATTAAATTTTGTAGCTTCTGATTACATTAGAGCTGTGAAATATGGCCCCCTCACTAGCTGGCTGTGAATCAGTTGTTAATATATCTGTATCGCTACTGTATTTAGGTATATCCAGAGCCTCTGTCTGTTCAGAGGTAGATAAATGGGGAGTGGTGTCACAACTTGTAACACCGAGGTGTCCAGAGAGCTCAAAAGAGAAACTCAATTACTCACCTAACCCTTCTTACATTTCTACTTTACGTAACGCTTCATCATTAGAAAAGGCCACTAGTTCTTTCTTCACTTTTCATTATAGACTGTCTCATCAAGGACTCCAACGCAAACTACCCATCCAGCCACCAGATTCCAACGTACGTCCAGAAAGAGCTCCAGCTCTTGCTTTCTGCGTAATGAACATGCCCCAGATCTGTCAGAATTTCCCCCTTTATTTGTAGAATCTAACCTGAGCTACTCCAAGACATAACTGTAGCCAGACCCATGGGCAAAATATGACTTAATGTACAGAGAGCATGGTATTTATTTATGTCTTCATATCCCAGACACCTGGTGCTTATCCAACTGAAATGGTCTAGATAGTACATCTAGAAAAGTAAATGTACATCTGAAAAGTAAATGTGAGAACTGACATTCAGCTCTCGCAATTCTTCAGGACATAGAAACATGTTCACAGAAGAAGAAACAGTTTTCATGTCCTGTAATGACATGTGGCCTTGACGTTTCTCAGTGATCCTGAGATCTCCCTTAAACTGAAGTCTCATTCTCTTTCGGCCTTGTCCCTGATCCTTGTTCAGTTTTTAGCTTCCCTGGCCCCTGCCTCCTATTTCTGCTTGTGTGAATCATTATTTCACACAAGGTGGTAATGTTGGGTGGATGTTACAAGGTCAGGCTGGCACCCATGTTTGCCCCATACATGCTGGACACAAGGCCCAGATTAATCAAGGGCAGGACTAGTCAATCCCATTCGTGACATAAGATGTCTGATGCTTTCATCTGGAGACAAAAGAAAGATCTACTTGATACCCATTAATGTTAACACTAGGAAGGAAAGTGGACTGTAGCCCACCTGGCTCCTCTGTCCATGGGATTCTCCAGGCAAGAACACTGGAGTGGGTTGCCATGCCCTCCTCCAGGGCATCTTCCTGACCCAGGGATTGAACCCTCATCTCTGACTTCTCCTGCACTGGCACGCTGGTTCTTTGCCACTAGAGCCCCCGGGAAACCCCCTTCTTGTGTACGAGGGACACAGTTCAACCCAGAATATCTGTCTAAAATAATCAAGCAAATTAATGGCATCATGGTGACCTGGAGTTGGATCTCTCGCCCTGGTATCCTTACAGCCTTTCCCCAGGCAGAGTAGGAAAGAGATGTGGGGATAACAGGGAGGGAGCAGATGGGGGGGACACAATCGCACATTTGACAACTCTGAGCGGCCACAGACCATCAGTCCAGGCTGCCCCGGGAGAGGAGAGACAGCAGCAAACGCCGGGACAGAGGCCCCAGCATCTCTCAGACAACACTTTCTTGGGGACACAGCCGGCCCACCAGACAACACCCAGGAATGAGAAAGAGCAGAGGAGGGTGGGTTCACAGTACGCCCGATGCAGGGAAATGACGCGAGAGTGACAGGGCAGGACCAGGCTCACCTTTGGCCCCGGGCAGCCTGGGCGAGGCTAACTGGGTCACGGCAGGTCCGTCCGTCAGGAGACACACGCGATCTTTTTCACCTCCAGGGCGCTTTGCCAGCCGACATGGTCACAACTTACAAAGAGTGAATCTCAGAGCCTGTGACTGTTCTGAGAGTGGCGAAACTCCCGCTGCTCACCGCCTGGGCATCACACGCTGCTGCCCGCATCCCAGGGCCCCTCCACAGCCACCGCGGCCCCCACCGCGGGCTGTGCCGTCGAGGCTGCGGTCCAGTCCCGCCACGCTGCATTCCAAGGTAGACTGAGAAGTGAACAGCTGAACTCTCAGAGGCTTACAAAGACCGAAACCTCAAGCAACTCTGAGCTCCGTCTTTTCCAATCCAAACTTTCTCTGGTGCAAGAATCCCACTGCCCCGCACTCAGGGACTTGGGGCGGTGGAGTGGCTGGAGGACCTGGCTGGGGGCGCTCGGGCTCGGAGACACCCTCTGTCTGCGTAAACACATGAGGCTGCTCTCCTGTGGCCCTGTGTGGACCTCAGCACTCTCCCCCCAGGTTCTGCCAGTCACTCAGCATCTGACAGCGTGCTCTGCAGTGATGCTCTAGATAGAGGAAAAAGGAAGAAAACCTTCAAGGAGAGCGGCGTGTGGACATCCAAACCCCACTGAACTAAGACATTCTAGCATCAGATCAGGAAGGAATCCCGTGGGGAAGGGTCCACACGCCAGAATTCAGCACCAGGTGATCTGGCCACGCATCGCTCTATTTCCCTTTCACTTTACAGTCAAGTTGCTCACCCATCACTCAGTGAACAGGCGTCTTGCTTCTGTTCTTAAACCTCTGAAATGTGTCACTGTGGATTTCCCCAAAGCCCAGAATGTACCCAATGTCTCTACTGTGTTTGGCATCGAACGCTATTCCAACCTAGAGAAGCCCTGGGAGAATACTGATTTTTCTCTTCTCACACACAAGACCCCCTCTCAATGGCTCTCTTCAGTTTGTTTCTTTGTCTGACTTGTTAGAAACTGGATCTTCCAGGATCTCTTCTCACCCTGCAGACTTGAGTGTGGGTCTTGGCAACTCCGTGATGAGCCTTGCGACCTTACAGCTTCAACATGTAGATTTTGCAGGGACACAACCCAGTCCCTGATGGATGTAAACTGTTTTTATGGCTCACAGTTCCCATGGAGCAGGAGCCTGGACACCCCACTCAGGCTGCAGTCACGATGTCACCCAGCTGGATTCCTGCGTGCTCAGTCACTTAGCCGTGCCCGGCTCTGAAACTGTTTGGACTGTAGCCTGCCAGGCTCCTCTGTCCATGGGATTTCCCAGGCAAGAATACTGGTGTGGGTTGCCATTTCCTTCTCTAGGGCATCTTCCCAACCCAGGGATCGAACCCATATCTTCTGTGAATCCTGCATTGCAGGAGGGTTCTTTACCACTGAGCCACCAAGGAAACATACCCAAGTCTCTGGTCATTGTAAACCCTATTAAGAGGGTCTCCTATAAAGAAAGATGAGCACCGAAGAATTGATGCTTTTGAACTGTGGTGTTGGAGAACACTCTTGAGAGTCCCTTGGACTGCAAGGAGATCCAACCAGTCCATCCTAAAGGAGACCAGTCCATCCTAAAGGAGACCAGTCCTGAATATTCACTGGAAGGACTGATGCTGAAGCTGAAAGTCCAATACTTTGGCCACCTGATGCAAAGAACTGACTCATTGGAAAAGACCCTGATGCTGGGAAAGATTGAAGGCAGGAGAAAAGGGGACGACAGAGGATGAGATGGTAGGCTAGCATCACCGACTCAATGGACAGGAGTTTGAGTAAACTCTGGGAGTTGGTGATGGACAGGGAGGCCTGGAGTGCTGCAGTCCATGGGGTCACAAAGAGTCAGACGCGACTGAGCGCCTGAACGGAACTGAACTTCCTGCTCAGTCAGGGGGTGAACTCATGCCTGAGGCTCCCTCTCTGGCTCTGGGCCTGAGACTGCCCTCAGCACCTTGTCCCGTGGGCCTTGCTAGCTTCATCAGAGTCAGCGAGTGAGGAGGGCCAGAGGAGAGGAGAGGAAGGCAGGAAAGTCAAGTCCTTTACCCACCAACCTCACTAAGCGCTCCTGCTGGGCGTCTTCCTCAGTGAGAGGTGGGAGTCTGGCCATGCTCGGGGAGGGGACACGGAGGCCAACAGTTCCAGGAGCAGGGGACATGAGGGGGAACGCCACCTGCCCCGTGGTCTGCCTGTACAGGTCCCGGGAACGGGGACCCGAGACGGTCCCTCTCGCCGTGTTGAAAGAGGTCATGGAAACCATGAGGACAATAATAATGGCAGAATGGTCCAGTTTGTGTCTCAGTTTAAGCCCAGCCAGTGCTTTCGGAAAGATTATTTCTAAGAAATGGAGCTTCTGGCAGAACATGCGGCCTTAATCTCAAGAGCCCCCGGGTGAAACTGAAGGTCGTGATAAGGCTTGTCCACACGGCGCTCACACCTGCCATCCGGCTGAAGTGGTGCATGTATCGTTCTTCATTCCATTCCGCCTGTGGACAGACTGGGAGCGTGGGGCTGGACGGGGAGCTGCCGGAAAGAGGGGGTCGCCTGCAGGCTGGGCTGCTTCCAGGTAAGATCTAAAGGGATGCTCACATGCTTGCTTCATGAACCCTTTAAACCATCAACGCACTCTGGAGCCCGGACCGTCCAGCCTACGGTCAAGTACGACACGTAGTTATTTTGGGTTATTAAATATTTAATATTTGCCAGGGTTGTTTTTTCTTGCAAACTAATTAGGCACCAAGGCCTTATATTGCCAAGAACTATATGCTGGTAAAACTAATTAGCATCACAGTAATTGCCCCTTGTGTAAGTAGGGTTATAAAAGATCAAGATAAATATTTACTTTTAAAGCTGCTCTGAAGCTCTCCTCGATTGAACAGCCAGCTCTCTCCGGGTCCACGGCAGGTATGTCGGAATAAACGGGGACAGGGAACATGTCCCCGGGGCAGGTCGTGGGCTGGCCAAGCGAAGTTTTCCCTGGGGGCTGTCATGGGTTGAGCAGGCTCACCCCTGGCCCAGCTTCCTAGCTCCCTCAAAAGCAGGTTGAAACCTTAACCTCTAAAACCTCTGAAGATGATAATAATTATCATCTTTATAGAGATAATCAAGGTGAGATAAGGCCATCAGGGTGGAGTCTGATCCAGTAAGGCTGGTGGTCTTATGGAGATGGGAAGTCTGGCCACAGAGAAGCCAAGTGGATGGAGGCATTGCTGGGGCGGGTGTGTGTCCATGCTCAGGAACAGCAAGAATGACCAGCAAACCATCACAAGCTGGGAGGGAGGAGCCGGGGGATCAGAGCCTCCCCTCGCAGCCTCAGGAGGGGCCAGTCCTGCCCAGAACACTGAGCTCAGTATTCTGGCCTCCGGGACTCTGAGAGAAAAAGTGTCTATTGATTTAAGCTGCCCGGTTTGTGACACTTGTTCACAGCAGCCCCAGAAAACTAATACAGCCCCACTGTTTACTAGTCAGTGGCCAAGGCTTTGGAGCTGAAGGCCAGGCTTACTTCGGAACAATCTCTTCAAGCCTGTGATGCCCTGTCACCCTGTTGGAAACCCCAGAGACCCCCACGCTGTGGGAACTGCCAGTTCATCTAGCCCTTCCCTTCCCAGAATTCGGGAGAGTAAATCTCCCAGGATCTGGTCCCCAGGGGCCCTTTCCATCACCTGCCCCCTCATGTTGCTTCACCCTCAGCTTCTCACCGAGACTCCGGACACGTTCACGAGCAAGCACACATAGTGTCAGGAGATGCCCAGAGGAGGTTTACAACCACGGCAGGTCTCTCTGGCCAGGCCCTGAGGGACAAGGCAGTCCAGGGAGAAGAGGGCACCATGCAGGGGTCTGCCCCTGTGCAGTCATAGCCGACAAACGATCTGAGAGAACAGCATTGAAACACGTATATTATCAATTGTGAAACAGATCGCCAGCCCAGGTTGGATGCATGGGACAAGTGCTCAGGGCTGGTGCACTGGGAAGACCCAGAGGGATGGGATGGGGAGGGAGGCAGGAGGGGGCATCGGGATGGGGAACACATGTACACCCATGGCTGATTCATGTCAGTGTATGGCAAAAACCACTACAAGATTGTAAAGTAATTAGCCTCCAACTAATATATAAATAAAAAAATTAAAGATATATGTGATTACTATGTGTAAAATATATAGTCAACAAGGACCTACCTACTGTGTAGCACAGGGAAGCAAACTCTGTTTTGTAATAGCCTATACCAAAAAGAATCTGAAAATAAAAAAAGATATATATATACATATATATATCTCTCTCACTGAATCACTTTGCTAGAGAAAAAAACAACAACAGACAAATGAGGCTTCCCAGGGGGCTCAGTGGGTAAAGAATCTCCCTGCAATGCAGGAGATGTAGGAGACTCGGGTTTGATCCCTGGTCTGGGAAGATCCCCTGGAGGAGGAGATGGCAACCCACTCCAGTGTCGTTGCCTGGAAAATACCATGGACAGAGGGGCCTGGAAGGCTGCAGTCCACAGGGTCTCAGAGTCAGACACGACTGAACACAGAACATAACAGACAAACAGGACTGAGAAAGAAGAAAAAGACAAGAAAACGCAGAGAAATGTCCTCACTTCTGCATCCACTCACTGGAGAAGCATATTTCCAGCAGGAATTTGAAGTCAGATATAACGCTAGCTATTGAGGGTGGGAAATGACAGATGAATGCTACATCGGGTACTTCCGATCTGGTTTTGTCTCCTCTGTCATTTAATTTCTAGATGGCTTCTGACCCCAGCAGGTCCCTGGGAGGCAGAGGGGATGCAGCCTTCCCTCTGGTCCTGGATGCTCTGATTGGGGCACTGATCTCCATCTGCAGAAAGAAAAGGAGCCGTGATGGCATGCTTTGGGCAATTCCTATCCATCCGTCCATCTGACTGAAAAATTATCTCAACTCATTCTCCATTCTGGCTAAATCCATCAGATAATATCTCAGTGTCCCATCCCCTCAGTCTATTCTAAAGTTTACTAAAAAGTCTTCAGAATACTCTTAAATCAACTTTAGTGCATATTCAAAGTTTCTGTCATGAAAGAAAATCTTCTGTGTGTGTGTGTCCCCTGTGTACAAAACCTCTCCAGCTGACATCTCAGCCCAAGAAGTGGGTTAATTTTCAAAGACAGCTGAAATAAGGAAGTCACCATAGTGCCAATTTGTAGTAAACAAGTCCACACACCCACCTCGGTGACGTCGGGTGTCGTTGGCTGGCAGAGGAAAGACAGCGCACCTGAGAAAGGTGTCGATCCTTTCCCTTTCTGATTTCTCCGGTGCCTGATTTTGAACAGACTGTGCCAGTGTATAACATTTGCATCGCCATCTAGGTAGCAAGAACTGTAAAAAGAGTGGAAAATGCTAGAATCTGTCTTCAGCAGCAGGTTCAGTTCAGTTCAGTTGCTCAGTCATGTCTGATTCTTTGCGACCCCATGGATTGCAGCACGCCAGGCCTCCCTGTCCTTCACCAACTCCCGGAGTTTACTCAAACTCATGTCTATTGAGTCAGTGATGCCATCCAACCATCTCATCCTCTGTCGTCCCCTTCTCCTCCCGCCCTCAATCTCTCCCAGCATCAGGGTCTTTTCAAATGAGTCAGTTCAGAGGGCAGACAGAATGAAAGCCACAATCACAGAAAACTAAGCAATCTGATCACATGGACCACAGCCTTATCTATTTCAATGAAGCTATAAGCCATGCCACATAGGGCCACCCATAGGGCCACACATAGGGTCATGGTGGAGAGATCTGACAAAACGTGGTCCACTGGAAAAGGGAATGGCAAACCACTTCCGTATTCTTGCCTTGAGAACCCCATGAACAGTATGAAAAGGCGAAAATATAGGACACTGAAAGATGGACTCCCCAGGGCGGTAGGTGCCCAATATGCTGCTGGAGATCAGCCACAGAGACAGTGGCAAAAATAGAAAAATCCATTGAAAGCAACTGGGTCACTGGACTCAGAATTCCCAAATTGGAACTGACTCCAGGGAGGGCTTCAGGCAGCTCTGTGGCTTCTCCCCGCCTGCAGTCCACGGGACTCTGCTGGGCTCCAAGGGGGTCCTGGCCGGGCCCCTTCCCATCCCTTCTGGGACAGGAGCCTCGGAAACACCACCAGCCTGGAGAAGGGCTTCGGGGGCCTCCTGTTCCTCTCCAAGCCCGAGGGAAAGCCTCCCTGTTCCGAGATCTCCCTGCTTAATTCAGGGGCTCAGCACCCCCGGGTCGCCTCCTTAAGGTGAAACCACCTGACAGTGATGGAGAAGCAGCCGGAAGGTGCAGACGGGAACCACGGGGCCCGCGGTGCTACCTGTGGGCCCTCAGGACCGGAGGGGAGCCCCAAGGCCGGGCAGGGGAAGGATGCGCCTCACGCCATGCGCAGCGCCCGGCTCTCAGCCAGCCCAGCTGCCACCCTGCCCCCGCCCCGGGCAGTGGCTTTTCCCCGCTCCCGGGGGTGAGAGTAAAACCTCCCCCTGCCGCATCCTCACCGCATCTCCCCCCAGATCACCTCCCAGGGCCATGAGCGGCCCCTGCATCCGCCCGCACCCACCCTCACTAGCCCAGCCGTGTTTCTTAGGAAAGCCGATGGGGAACAAGCTCGCCTGTAGGCAGCACCTGTAGGGGGCCACGGGCGCTACCTCTCTGCCCTCAGCACGTCCTCCGGTTCCTGCTCCCGGGCCATCCGGCCGTGTCTCCAAGGGCGACCGGAGCCTGGCCAGGGTCCCGGAGTATCACTCTGCTTGTGGCGACCTCCTCTCTCCAGGCAGCAGACGGACGCAGAGTCTGAGCCCCAGGGCCCCTGGGCTTTCTCATTTCATCGCCCCTGCCCTGCTCGCGTGGGTCATGGCACCCAGGAGGATCGTGCCAGCAGCTTCCCAGCACCTGTCTTCCACGTTTCACCCCGGCACTCGTTCACAGACGTCTGAGGGCAGGGCAGGAGAGCAGGATCTTTGCTAGAAAGCCAGGCTAGGAGGAGGGGGAGCCCTCGCCGTCTGCTGATTCGGGAATGCATCCCGGTTCACAGAAGGGAAGACAGTGACTCAAGCCCGGTCGGTCAAGTCCTCTCCAGGTAGGGGTCTAATCACGTGTCTGTGGGACCCCTTTGCAAAGTGAGTAAGCCTAGAGCTGTCCTCTTGGTGGGCACATCCTGAAACTTCCTAGAGGTTCTTTCCCAGCACAGCTGAGCCTGTCTGCCAGCTAGAAAATCCATCCTGCTGCAGAGGAAGAAAGCGAATTGGAGACCCTCTCTGGGCTGGATGTTAGCCCCCAAGCCGGGAACCTTTGTGCAGGGCAGGTGACTATAGAAATTATCTTTATGGCAATGGGGTAGTGTGTGTGCATGCTAAGTCGCGTCAGTTGTGTCCAACTCTGTGGAGTGTGGAGTCTGACTCTGTGTCCGCTCCTGTGGAGCATAACCCTCCAGGCTCCTCTGTTCATGGGATTCTCCAGGCAAGAATACTGGAGTGGGCTGCCATGATCTCCTCCAGGGGATCTTCCCGACCCAGGGATTGAACTTGAGTCTCTTGTGTCTCTTACGTCTCCTGCATTGCAAGTATATTCTTTACCCGCTAAGCCACCCAGGAAGCCCCAGGGGGTAGTACTGTAACTAATTTACACTCATTAAGAAAAATATTTCAGAAACGGTGTTTTATTGGGTCACAAGGCACAGTTCCAACGTTCTAACAACATTGATATGTTTTTCCATTTTGTAAGAAAACATCTTACATACTTTAAATCATTTTCTCTACATTGTATAACTTTTTACATTTGATACGGTATTTAAAGTATTTACCATATTATTTCAATACTATTCTACCTATGTTTCCATATTTTGGGAATGTTTCCACAGTCGTTAAAGGGACAAAATGGTATTCTGCCGAAAGGATAAATGAATAAGATTTTCATGGCTCCTTCATTGTTTTCCCTGTTCAACTTGTAAACAGCTCCACTAACCTCCACTAACCATATTTCTTCACCAAGAAATATATTTCAGGGCCTGGCTGCTTTGAAATCAGGACTGGGTACAGTTCAGCAGGTTTCCTGGAGGTGGGAATCCCGTCTCCTCTGGGGGCTGCTGTCCTAACCCGCGAGTGCTAATCTCCATTCTCAGCTTCTTCTGCCCTCCAGCTAGAGAAGAGGGTCATCTCTTTGTGTTTGGCCAAGGAGGCCTTCTTGTTCAGCTCAGGCTGCTCCAACACCATCGACTGGACTTACTTCTCATAGTTCTGGAGGCTGGATGACCAAGATCAAGCTGTGGCAGATTCAGTTCCTGGGAGGACCCTCATCCTGGGCAGATTCAGTTCCGGGGGGACCCTCATCCTGGGCAGATTCAGCTCCGGGGGGGACCCTCATCCTGGCTTGCAGGTGACTACCATCTCCGTGTCCGCACATCGCAGCAGGAGCTCTGGTGCCTCTTCCTCTTGTTACGAGGGCACTAATCCCAGGGTGGGGGCCCACCCTCATGACCTCCTCTACTCAGCTCTCAAAGCCCCCGCCTCCTAATAACAGCTCACTGGGGGTTAGGGCTTCAGCGCAGGAATCTGGGGACACAAACTTTCGGTAAATAGCACACTGCTGCTGTTTAGTCGCTCAGTGGTGTCTTGCTTGACTCTTTGTGACCCCATGGACTGCAGCACGCCAGGCTTCCCCTTCCTTCACCATCTCCCAGAGCTTGCTGAAACTCATGTCCATTGAGTCAATGATGCCATCCAACCATCTCATCCTCTCCCCTTCTCCTCTAGGCCTCAGTCTTTCCCAGCATCAGGGTCTTTTCTAATGAGTCAGCTCTTCAAAGTATTGGAGTTTCAGCTTCAGTAACATAGGCTTCTGACTTTCACACTTGCCTTAAGCATTCTTAGCTTTTCACTCTCTTTTAAATTAATTTATTTATTAAAAAAAAAATTTAGTTGCACTGTGGGACACGTAAGATCTTAGCTCCCTGATTGAACCGCTGGCCCCTGCATTGGAAGCTCAGAGTCTTAACCACTGGTCCTCCAGGGAAGGCCCCTGCCTCTCACTGTCCTTAATGCAGGGTTTCTCGGCTTTGGTCCTGTTGACCTTTGGCCTGGTGGTTCTTTGTTTTGGGGGCTGTCCTAGGTGCTGCAGGGTGTTCAGCAACATTCCTGGCCTTTGCCCCTCAGTGTCAGTCAGGAACAAGTGTCCCCTCTTGGCTGGGGCAAGTCTGGCATCGCCAGATACCCCAGGGAGCCGAAATCACTCTCACTGAGAACCTCTGCTCTAACGCATCAGTTCCCTCCTGCACGGACACTGATTCTTCTGTGATTACTGCTCCCGGGGCCTGGAAAGCTGCTAAGGCTGTGAATCGGTCCCCACCCTCCCGCCCTCCAGCCCAGATCTGCCCAGGACCTCACAGCAACAGCAGCGGCCCTGCTGATGCCGGACGCTGGCCATGGCCCAGGGGCCCCAAGTCTCAGCCCTCACAGCGAGCCGATCCGCCACTTTCTCAGGCCACCCTTGACCAGAACACTTACAGGTCAGGTTCCCCAGGAGCAGATTCGACACACATATTTGTAACAGGAAGTCCGCTAGGAACAGCGGAGGGAACAGCACCCGTGGAGGAGCGAAAGCAGGACGGTGTCTAGGGAGGCAGAGCTGGGCGGCAGATGCGCTGAGCTTGCCAGGGCCTTGGAGCTGGGATGGGGCTGGGTGATGGTCGGGGGGGCTGGGTGATGGTCAGGGTGGGACTCGGTGATGGTCAGGGGAAGCTCGGTGATGGTCAGGGGAAGCTCGGTGATGGTCAGGAGGGGGCTGGGTGATGGTCGGGGGGAGCTGGGTGATGGTCAGGACGGGGTTGGGTGATGGTCAGGGGAGCTTGGTGATGGTCAGGGGGGCTCGGTGATGCTCAGGAGGGGACTGGGTGACCGTCAGGACGGGGATGAGAAATGGTCAGGACAGGGATGAGTGATGATCAGGAGGGGGTTGGTTGATGGTCAGTGTGGGGCTGGGTGATGGTCAGGACAGGGCTGGGTGACAGTCGGGAGGGGGTTGGGTGATGGTCGGGACAGGGTTGTGTGATGGTCAGGAGGGGTTTCGGTGATGAATAGGGCGGGGCTGGGTGACGGTCAGGACGGGGCTGGGTAATGGTCAGGATGGGGCTGGGTGATGGTCAGGACGGGGCTGGGTGATGGTCAAGGGGAACTCGGTGACGGTCGGGAGGGGTCTCGGTGATGAATAGGGCGGGGCTGGGTGATGGTCAGGAGGGGGCTGGGTGATGGTCAAGGGGAACTCGGTGACGGTCGGGAGGGGACTCGGTGATGAATAGGGCGGGGCTGGGTGACGGTCAGAAGGTGAGTAACAGGGCAAAGTGTCCATGCCCGCCGTTAATAGCCGTTGGACAGAGGTGAGTGGACTGAATGCTTTCACCTCAGTTCACTGGTGGAGATCCTGACCTCTAGGTGGTGGAATTAGAGAGTCGCTCCTGTGTAGGTCGGGAGGGTGGAATCCCATGCCCTGAGGTAGGGCCCTTGTAAACAGCCCCTGCCGTCTCTCTGGGACGTGTGGACACAGTGGGAAGTCGGCAGTGTGGCACCTGGGGAGGGGCTCGCAGCAGAAACCCGCCACACGGTCCCCCTGACGTCCGAGCTCAGGTGCCCGCCATGCTGTCAGCCCTAGTCAGACTTCCAGCCTCTGGAGGTGTGAGAATTTAAACCCTGATGGTGCCCGCTCTGGGCTGAGACCTTGCGGTCAGAGCCTCAACAGTTTACTAAGACGGGAGGCTGCCAGCAGGAAGGGCTGAACCCGGCCGAGGCCGTTCCGTCCAGCAGAAGCAGTTCCCAAACGGGGCCCCCAGTCACGGGGCCAAGAACACCACCCCCCAGGGCCCTGGGCAGCTCTCAGCGGCCCCCACACCTGGGCCTCTGACTGCACCAGCCCCCCTCAAATAAAGCCCCACCCCATCCCCTGTCTCCTGGGCCTCTGACTGAGCTAGCCCCCCTCAAATAAAGCCATGCCTGATCCCGTGTCTCCTGGGCCTCTGACTGCACCAGGCCCCCTCAAATAAAGCCCCACCCGATCCCCTGTCTCCTGGGCCTCTGACTGAGCCAGCCCCCCTCAAATAAAGCCATGCCCGATCCCGTGTCTCCTGGGCCTCTGACTGCACCAGCCCCCCTCAAATAAAGCCCGACCCGCTCCCGGGTCTCCCGGGCCTGGGTCCTCTCCACCTGCCCCCGCAGCCTGTAGGGCGCGACCTCCTCACCTCCAGCTTCAATCGCCAGCAGGACCCCCAGGCCCCCTCCAACCCAGCTGGTGCCTGCCTCAGAAATAAATGAACCGTCCCATGAACAGCATAGTTTTTGTTTTATTTCCCCCGCAAAATAAAGCCACTCCTCACATATTCACAGAGGCTAATCATGAAAGAGGGAAAGCATGCAGTCTGTCTGCAGACTCTCTCCTGAGCTCCATAGCCGCGTGCGGCTCTTCCCCTCTCTGCACGGGGCTCCCCACGTGAGCTCCCGTGAAGTCTCCGCGGGGACCGGGGCCACGTGGCGATGCCTCTCTCCGCTCTGTGCGTGTCACGAGCGTCCTGGGACACCTTCCTTCAGCGCCACATGCCTGATGCAGGTGTGAACAGAACTTGAGAGTATGACACAAACACGTTGTCTGAGTAATTAACATTCAAAGGCTCTTTGAAGAAATGCTCACGACATGATACGAGATTCTGTGAATGATGAACCGCCAGATTTGGGGTATTCAAACTAGCATACTGAGCACCCCATTTACGTCCAACTCAGGGCGTATCCGTTCAACTCAGCTCCGGGCTCTGGGACATTTAAGAGCAGGTGCTGGAGGTCAGCCCATTTTCCAGTTCCCGCTGGAAGGCTTGCAGGACCCAAAGCTGGACCTGAAGAATGTATTTTTATTTCTAATTAAATCAGGCTATCGGCTGCTTTCTCTTACTGAAAACCCTCCTTGCAAGGACAATGGAAACGTGTTGACAAGGAGCCTTCTGTGGTGGGTGGTGAGACCTGGAGAATGGGGCTGAGAACCGGGGTCCCAGCACACCATGGTCCTGAATATGTTCTCACCCAGACAAGTCCCCAGCATAGCTGAGTGATGAAAAGATACAAGTTAAGGAACCTGATGTGAGAGGTTGAAAAGTTTCCAACTGCCCGAGAAAGGTATGTCTCTGACTTTGGGGACCAGCCACCGGGGAGCCAGACACCCTCTGTCGAAGCTAGTTGAGTTAAAACAAGGGCTTTTGGGGTTCACCGTGTGGGTAGTCGAGTGAGCAGTGTGTCTGGAGACTAAGCAAACGTTCTCCACTGTTCTTGCCCTGGGGTGACCCCAGGGATATCATTGAACCTCCAGCTCTTAAAATATATAGTGTACAAAATGTTGCTACTTTCTCACTTTCTGGGCATGTGGCAATAAGACCATACTCTGCCACCTGTGGAAATACCTGGAGAAAATGACATTGGAGGGACCAAGAAGGCTCTTACCACATTCCAGTCATATTGCATGTGCCCACGAAACACTAATATGGTCTGATGGTGGAGGCACGTGGGGAAAATACGAATGAAAGCCTGGAAGGCTTCCCACTGGCAGTGTGCACCTTCCTGTGTGCCCACAGAGTGAAGTGAAAAATTAGGCCGACTGTACTGTTCATGCAGAAAGAAAAGTGAAGTCCATTTCCCCTTTCTCTTTCAGAGCAGATCACCTCAATTCTCTACCTGACTTTGGGTAACTTCTGAAGGCGAGAGTTGCATTCATCACTCATCGAGACTCCTTGTATGTAACTGTTGATCTTGAGAAGACAGCTTATGAGCCTTGTGAAATGGCAGGATGCTGACAGCTTCTTCATCAGCACACGGACACATCAACCGCTTGACCCTCCATTCAAGTCAGGAGAAGCCAGAAGGGTTAACGCTGCTGTCTGCTCGTTCTCCACGTGACCCAACAAACAGCATAATCAGAGCAAAGTGATCGTCCTCACTTTCAGCTGAAGGACGTTTCCAAATATCTAAGGACCCAAGGGGCTTTGCTGGTGGCTCAGTGGTAAAGAATCCACCTGCCAATGCAGGAGACGGAGGTTTGATCCCTGACCCAGGAAGATCCCTCATGCCATGGGAGCTAAGACCGTGGACCACAGCTATTGAGCCCGTGATCCAGAGCCTGGGAGCCACACCAAGAGAAGGCATCGCGATGAGGAGCCCAGGCTCTGCAGCAGAGAGGCGCCCTCGCTCCCGGCAAGTAAAGAATAGCCCACGCATCAGTGAAGATCCAGCGCAGCCAAAATAAATGGAATGAATACATAACACTATTAAAAAAAAAAAAGGAATCCATCACCTGCTGAGCCCAGATTCACCCCTTTGACTGACAAAAGGGAAAAGACCTTGGAGGCTCCTGCCAGGTCCCATGGAATGGAAGTTTTGCTCTTCTCTTCAGTTAAAGATGCCCGGAAAGACCACAAGACCTCTTTGACACTGGACCGCGATATCGATCTGGGCACATTTGCCTCCCTTTGCAGCTGAAGATGACACCACAGGTGATTTCCTGTCCCCAGACCCGGGAGACATCACTGGGGTGGGGCTGGGTGGCCACGTGGCTTCCATCAGCCCCTCCGGCCAGGCGTCATCTTTCCTCGCAGCAGACATACCCGGGGCCCCACTGCACAGCATCATGAACACTTCCTACCTCCTTCTGAGGATAATTTGCTTTTATTTCCATCAGCGGCTGTAGCATAAACAGAGCATCTTTTTAAAAAGTAAGAATCACAAAATAAACAATCAGACCAAAAAAAAAAAAAAAGAAAAACCAGCCTTCCAGGAGAGCAGACTCACTCAAACTTTGCTCCCTGGGGTTAACGATAGGATTCATACCTGTTGTTCTCATTTCTGGTTCCCGGTCGTGCAGAAAACACACTACAGCTTAGAGAAAAATAAAATACCCTCAGTTCTATTCATCCCTTCCCTGGCAGGAGCAGTTAAACTGTGGAGAAGGCACCCTGAACCTGGCAAACCCATGTAGAGTCCTGGGCAGATAACATTCTGACATTAATTTTGTAACACGTTGTACCTGAGCAAGGGATCTGAAGTAACATAATGGTCTTTCAGGAAATCTGTGTCATGACTAATTGTTACCTTCACCCAGTGCTTTCAAAATATTTTATAAATGTTCAGTGAGTATCTGAGGTTGAATTAGAAAGTTAAATGCTTAGAGTTGAGAATGTAATTATTGGAAGAGACGTCAGTTTGATGTATGCTTTATTTTTTCTATATTTTAATGTGACGTGATATGTGTATTTCTTTTTAGAGGAACTGCAATATGGTATCTGGACTTCCCTGATGGCTCAGGAGTAAAGAATCTGCCTGCCAATGCAGGGCACGCTGGTTCGAGCCCTGGGTTGGGAAGATCCCCTGGAGAAGGGAGGGGCTACCCACTCCAGTATTCTTACCTGGAAAATTCCATGGACAGAGGAGCCTGGCGGGCTACATATAGTCCATGGGGTCGCAAGAGTAGGACATGACTTAGTGACTGAACAACAGCAGTCTGATTTCTACTGTGGTTATAACGGGCAAGTAAGAGAGTGAAGAGAAAAAGAACAACAGCGATGAAAGTGTTAACACTTACGTTGACACCTCAGTCGTGCAACGCCGCGATTTAGAGTGAAACTCAGGGATCGTCTTGTCCACCCACGCCTGCATCTCATAGACAGGGGGTCGGGCACTGTTCTGAGGTGAAGGGCGTCCCCAGAAGGTATGTTCACGTCCCAACTCTCTATGCACGTGACCTGGTTGGGACATAGAGACTGCAGATGGAATGCAGGTAAGATGAGGTCCTAGGATGGGCCTGAATCCAACAGCCGGTGTCTTTATAGGAAGAAGGGCAAAGACACGGACACTGACATGTAATGACACAGACCCTGGAGTGATGTGTCCATGGCCCAGGGGACACCCAAGACTGCTGGCCACCCCGGAGCCCAAGGGACTGGCCTCCAGAGCCTTCACGGCCTGGCCAGCACCTGTACTCCAGGCTCCTGGCCGCCCACGTGGCGAAAGAAAACGTTTCTGCTGCCTTACCTGCACTGGTTAGCAGGGGTCTGTGAGAGCAGGCCAGGAACTTACAAGGGCACCGGGGGGGACCTCGGCAGTGGGAACCGAGGCCAGGGTCTCGTGGGCGCTGAGGCCAGGTCCGGAGGGCAGCCTCTCCTCTGGGCCCTCTGGTGTCTCTCAGCTCAAACAACTGTACAGAAATGCAAACCTTTCCTTAGGATTCCCACCCCACCCCAAAAGTGTTTCCACCTTAGTATGAGTTACCTTAAGGGCAGAACCTGCATTAAGGATTTGAAGAAAGGTTGTTAATGAGAAAGCTTCCCTGGCAGATCTGAAAATCTGCCTGCAATGTGGGAGCTCTGGCATTTCAAAGCCTGAAATGGGTTCGGTCCCTGGGTCGAGTTAATGAGAGAGGCAATCCACGGAGTGTCATGAGGAGGCGGGAGGGTGCAGGTGAGTCCTGGGGCCAGGGGGGCGAAATCCTGCTGGAGAGATGCCCCAGAATCCTCCCAACGAGGGGTGAGGAGCTGGGCGTCTGATCGCTTCGTAAGCGCCTTGTCTGTCCCTTCCCTGCTCTGCCCTCTGCGGGTCTAGCATATTCCTCTGGACAGAGAACGTCCTCAGGCAAAAAAACTCAGCCAGCCTCCAGCATGTCCTCACGTGTATTTGGGGTGAGCTGGGGGATGTTGGAGTGGGGGGATGCAAGTTGGGGGGGCACACCCACAGCAACCTCTGAGCGTCCTTTCCCATCACTGTGTATACAAACAACCAAAATGCAATCATTCTGAATTGGAGACTGAGGGTGGAGAATAAGGAACCAGAAAAAATTTTTTTTTTTTAGTTCCACAAAATTTTTTAAGAAGAGAAAGTTAAGTCAGGAAGGCTGGAATAGTCCTAAGTGAGATAATCGGTATTGGCAAAAAATACATTAGTACAGGAAGAATATAGATGCCTTCGGTGATTCTTCCAGAAGTACAGCTGGGCCTCATTAGTCATGGATTCTGTATTTGCAAATAGATCAGCTTGTAACATTCCTCTGCAACCCCCAGATCAACACTGTCCTCCTTACTTGCTCATGGACATAAACATTATGGGAAGCAATCTGAAGTGGGCCCGGTGGGCGTGTTCCCAGGTGAGAACAAAGAAGGGACGCCCTGCCTTTTCTGAACTGTGGAGTTGGAGGAGACTCTTGAGAGGCCCTTGGACTGCAAGGAGGTCCAACCAGTCCATCCTAAAGGAAAACAGTTCTGAATGTTCATTGGAAGGATTGATGCTGAAGCTGAAACTCCAATACTTTGGCCACCTGGTACAAAGAACTGACTCATTGGAAAAGACCCTGATGCTGGGAAAGATTGAAGGCAGGAGGAGGAGGGGAAGACAGAGGATGAGATGGTTGGATGGCATCACCAACTTGATGGACATGAGTTGGAGTAAGCTCTGGGAGTCAGTGATGGACAGAGAGGCCTAGTGTACTGCAGTCCATGGGGTCGCAAAGAGTCGGACACGACCGAGCGACTGAACTCAACTGAGCTGCCTTCCCGCCCAGCCCTCAGACTGGAGACAGGGGTCCTTTTATGGCATTTAGTGCCACATTTTCCACGTCATGTGCTTTTTTGGGTGATTTTGCTGCTTAAAATGTCTCTCAAGTGTGGTACTGAAGTGCTGTCTGCTCTTCCTAAGTGTGAGAAGGCTGAGACAAGCCTCGCAGAGACAACCTTTGGTAGTTCAGCTTTGTTTGGGGCTGAGTTACAGGGCAGTTGACCACGAGTTCAACCTTATCATGATTGAACCATCGATATCTGTTAAAGAAAGTGCCTTTAAACAGAAACGTACATAAAACAAAGGTATGAATTGGTTGGCTGGTGAAAATGTCGTACGCAGAAGCTTGCAGGAACTACATTCTACAGGAATGATGGTTCCTAACTTTTCCTGAAATTCGCTAATTTTGTATTCATGTTGACTACAGAGCTTAACCACCATGAATCACATAACCATTATCCACTGTACTAGGCAAAGGTTTCAGCAAAAAATAGTAAACTCTCTTTGTCCAACATACCACTGCAAGCAGTCTTTCAATAAAGATAATACTGTCTGGCATATCAGATTCCATTTTATCCTTGTTGTACCATTGATTTTAGGTACGGCAAAGGGTGAGAGCAATTTTCCCCATTTTGTAGAATCTCCCAGGTCATACTGGTAAAGTCCTTGGAACTGATAATAAACCAATGCACAGAGCATACACAAATAATGGTATACTCTTTTGGTTTAGGCACAAGGAAAATTAGGTTAAAAGTCAAGCCATATGTTCACTTATCCCAATTAAGAGAGCTGGAAAAACAACACAGGAATGAAAAACAGTTGATCAATTGGTTGCTTACAGAGGTTATTCCCTAAGAAAACAAACTGTTAAACAGAGGCAGAGAAATTCAGAAAGAAGTCATTGCCAAAAGTCAAGGGCAAGGAGAGGGTTGTGGACATTTAAGACCAAGGCTGTGTTTAATGATAGATTCCACACCTCTTAGATATTTTGCCTCGAAGCTCCCAGTCCCCTCAAGGCAAGGTACTGGCGCTTACTGTTTCTAATTGCTGGTTTCAGCAATTCTTCAGGGGATAAAGGGGATTCTGTGAGCGCCCAGCCAGGTGGAGGCTAACACCTGTCTGGTAATCCTGGGTGTTCACTCAGCATCAACCCCAGCCACGTGCTTGCTAGGTTTCACCTGGCTGGAGAAATTCAGATCACGGGCTTTCTGCACCATGCCAGCCCCCCAAGCTGAGAAAGACAGGGCATCACTGCGTCCGAGAGTGCGCATCCTTACCGACGCACCGAGGAGAATGTTCGTGCTGTTGAAGGAGGTCTCAACACGCAGAAGAACCTTGAGAGTTTTGAGCTTCCGGCTCTGCCAGCTAGAGGTGCTTCTGTGCTTGTTTTTGTTGTTGTTGTTTCTTAAATATTCACCAACAGTTCCTCTCCAGAGGCCACTGTACGTCTGTCCCAGAGTGCCTGGGTGGCTGTGGCGAGGAATACATGCGGGCTTTAATGGACGTGGCCTTTGTTCACCATTTCCCTCTGTAAACTGAAAGCTAGCCCCTGTCCGTGGAAATGGAGCAGCACCAGTGACAGAAAACCCTTTCTTCCACCCCAGATGCTCACAGCACCTGACTCCTCTCCTCCGTCCTGCAGGCCCCCCCTCCCCACGCCCAGCTGAGCCAGAGTAACCCCAATGCAAACTGCTATTTTTTCAGGGTCAAGATAAGACAGAGACAAAGGGCCTGGGCGTGAGTTGAATGAGGATGGAAGGCTGCTAAAAGTTCTAGGTCACCGCTATGGACTGCGGGGCAGAGCTGTGAAGAGTGGAGATCTTTTACTGAGGAACAGTTCTGTGGAGAGCTGCTGAGAATGCAGAGCTGATTAAGGGGCCCATTAAAAAAGGAGAAAATGCAGGAAAGGGATAACACGATCGAGAAGAGCTGGAAGAGATTTAAAGGGTGTGTTTGAGAGTCTGGGAAGCCAGGCCCAGACTCTTGCCTCAGAGTGGCCCTTGGCCAATGAGAGATGAGGACCTGCCAAAGAGGCGACGCCGTCAAGTATTCAGCATGGCATCTCTCCCTCCCTCCCTCCCTCCCTTCCTTCCTTCCCCCTTGCTTCTTCCTTTGTTCCTCTCTTTCTTTCTCTCTCTTTCTCTGTCTTGAGGATAGTCTTGGAAATAATGGCGTGCTAAGACAAAATGGCATCTAGTCCCATCACTTCATGGCAAATAGATGGGGAAACAGTGGAAACAGTGGCTGACTTTATTTATTTGGGCCCCAAAATCACTGCAGATGATGATTGCAGCCATGAAATTAAAAGACACTTACTCCTTGGAAGGAAAGTTATGACCAACCTAGATAGCATATTAAAAAGCAGAGACATTACTTTGCCAACAAAATTCCGTCTAGTCAAGGCTATGGTTTTTCCAGTGGTCATGTATGGATGTGAGAGTTACACTGTGAAGAAAGCTGAATGCCGAAGAATTGATGCTTCTGAACTGTGGTGTTGGAGAAGACTCTTGAGAGTCCCTTGGACTGCAAGGAGATCCAACCAGTCCATCCTAAAGGAGATGAGTCCTGGGTGTTCATTGGAATGATTGACGCTGAAGCTGAAACTCCAATATTTTGGCCACCTGATGCGAAGAACTGACTCTTTGGAAAAGACCCTGATGCTGGGAGGGATTGGGAGCAGGAGGAGAAGGGGACAACAGAGGATGAGAAGGTTGGATGGCATCACTGACTCGATGGGCATGGGTTTGGGTAGACTCCGGGAGCTGGTGATGGACAGGGAGGCCTGGCGTGCTGCGGTTCATTGGGTCGCAAAGAGTCGGACATGACTGAGCGACTGAACTGAACTGAACTGAGACCAACAGGAGGCCAGCGGCTCAGAGTCGCATCAGAAGACTAGAGACCCAACGTGGGAGAAGCAGGGAGTCAACCTGTGAGCACCCTCAATGAAGTCTCAGGGGCCAGAGAACTTCTGTAAATGTGATTGATGAGGCTTCTTTGTGATCTTGGGAAAACAGAGAGCAGAAGGAAAGATGGCAGAAAACAAAAGTGAACAAATGGCATTTCAAAACCCGTATGGAAATGCAGATTCCCTTAAGGCAAAGGACAGGTTGGTGAATTTAAAGTACACCCCTAGAAAGAATCTAGGTTATTATAATAATGGTCTGAGAATAGCTAAACACAATGGTCACTAAGTTCCAGTAAGAGTCAAGAAGTCCCAACAGGGTTACGAAACTCAGATTCATGAGTTTCATAAACACTGAGATGTTTCATGGAGCAATCAAGTGGACTTTGGCTTCTCCAGCGCCTGAGATGATTGATGGGTTTTCTATAGCATCATTGATCCTTATTGTTTAAACACTTGTTGTTTAGGGTATTATTTACTCTTCAAGCAGTGGATAAATGGGTACTTTTGGTCCTTTCTATAACATGGAAGCAGTTTAATCAATAGGGATGGAACGCTGAACAGTACTTGCTGGGGCAGGAGGCTGGGGGGTCTGGTAGGAAGGAATGACAAGCGACCACGAGGAAGCTTTGGAGATGATGATGCATCACCTTCACTGTGGGGGCAGTGACCGGTGTGCACACAGGCCAGATCTTAGCAAGCTGCACACTTTAAACATGTGCATTTTATGATTGCTAATCACGTGCCAATAAATCTATTAAAATCACATCTGCGTTTGTTCTTCTCATAGAATGAGTTGAGTTTTGATATGCACTGTTTGGATCAATCACCGAATATGCAAAATAGCTTACCACATCCACAATCTTGCCAGCATTTCTCCTATCACTTAATGATCAGCTCAGAGTAAAGAGTCCAGAGCTTATCTCGGATGCCGTCACGCTCTGCAAGTCACAGAGCCCCTTTCTCCTTCGTTGCCGTTATAGGTGCCTGATTCATGTTCCAGTGATGCATTCTCAGTTTTACTCCACTATCTCGGGAGCCTTTCGTCAGAGTGACGTGGGATAAAGTGAACAAACTGGTTTCTCCGTATGAACATCCACCTCATTTCCTCTATTTTGGTTCCCACATGAAGTTTCACTCGGTTAGGCTGCATCTATATTAAGTTTACTCATTTCTATTTTAAGCACGGTCCTGACTTTCAAGGAAGAGCCCCAGAAAAGGAAGATGACGTCAGCCATGCAGGAAACCAAAGGCTTTCCACGTGGACCCTGAATCTGATCTCTCTCCGTGGAAGCCACTGATGAGGTCTCAAAGGGACCGGTGACTCAGAGATGCTCTCCGGGTCTGGACCAAAGCTTCTGGCGTCAGTGCGCTCTGAGGGGAGGACCGACCTGGAAACCGCGTCCTCTCGAACAGGGGGTGAGGCAGGCACCAGACACCCAGGCCCTGCTCCCAGACCTCCCGTCCAGGCTCCCACGAGTGACAAGCCGGCCAGCAGGGAGGCACCTGGGGTCTCACAAAGGGAGCCTGGCTACCCCCCCTCGCCGCCCCCGTCATCAGAAACAACTGGGACGCTGAGCGCCCTGTGTGCTCTTTCTGACTTTCCTTACGGAATCTGAATAGAACCAGAACAGGATTAGAAGCAAATATCCAGCTGACTAGGGCTTCCAAATCACCCACTTCCCCTGTTCAGGGAGAAACTGAGTAATTAACTGATATTCAGACCTTGCACTTTAGCCAATCTGGTCAAACTGAAATACCTTCTGCTGGGAAAATTCCCTTTTAAAATGACTATATATAGAAAATATTCCAAGCCTTTGAGCCAGCATTTTGCTTCTGGGAATCTATTTTAATTCCACAATCAGAAACACATTTGAGGATTTATGTAAAAAATAACTTGTGATTTTTCATCAGAATAATATTTGTAATACAGTTATCGTAAATGACAATGTTTACATTATTCACATTAATGGAAAATTGGAAACACTACTTGTTTGCATGACATAAACCTGCCCTGATATATCTACCCCATAAAAGGTACAAGCATTAAAAATTAGGTTTACTATGAATTTTTAAAGATATAGAAAAGAATATATAGAAGAGTGTTTGAAAGTCATAATAAAAAAATTCAAAGTCACGCAGAATTGGATAAATAGCTGAGTTGATGCCAGTACAATATCGCAATAACGCCTGACATGTGCGCAATCAAAGTTCACTGTTATCTCAACCAATCCTCAGGTGCACATTTCAGAAAACCCAGAATGTGAAACAAAGTCTTCAAAACAGTAGCTCAAGTAATCTTATTCTTAATGTGTTGTTTACATTTTCTGCAGAGAGTTTATAGGCCATTTGTAATTAAAATAAAATTTGTGACCAAAAAAAAAGGGGGAACTACATCTGCTTAGTCACACATTCTTTTTTAAATGACAAAGGACGAATTCTGACCTTCACAAGATGGGATTTAGAACAAAAGCAAGCATGCAGTGAAAAAAAAAACGTAATAATACAGCCTCCAAATGGAACGATTGTCTTTCAGAGGTGATTCATTTCATTGGATGACAATTATTCTGATGTTTTATTTAAACTTGCTGATAAATAATAGCTAGACACTGAACGATCCTGACAGTTGTGCCTTTCCAACATTTATGGGTCGGGAATAAATTGCGTACATGTGTGCACGTGTGTGAAAGGGAGAGAGAGCATATACATTCATGCATTTTCTTCCTAACCTGTATTTCACCTGGTTCCAGGAAGTATTGAGGTCAGAGGGATTCCTGAGGAGCTCTCACCAACCACGTATAAGCAGAAAACAAAGTGGCCCGCTGGGAGAAAACACCGCCCTCCAGGTTGCTCAGAGGCCTCTGGGTGGGCGTCTTTGACCCTTGGCCTGATCTTTAACCCTTGGAGCTCTGCAATGTCTGCCTCTTTCGGGGTCACTGTGAGCGTTTAGCGGGGTCACTGACTTTTCTTTCATGAGCGTGCCGATGGGAACACCACTATTCACAGAGCTGCAGGAGCCCCTGAAAGGATCCTGAGGACGCGGTCTGCAGCACCCCCGGGGGGCGGTCTGCTCGTCCTCCTTCACCTCTGTCGGGCGGGTCTCGCTGACGTCACACGGGTGCCTTCCTGAACGTGGCCCTGCCTCGTCCTGAGCGTGTGGTTGGAATGTCTGACCTGAAGGGGCGCGCTGCCCAACAATGACATTGTTACAGACGGAACGTTTGATCCACCCAGCTCCTAGCAATTCTCGGAATACAGGCGGGAGTTTTCTGTTCCTATTTCCATTTCCTGATACTTGCAAAGAGCATTCAATCCAGGGATAAGCCACCCATAACAATTAACCAGACAGAGCAAAATCATTTGTTACTCAAACCTTGTTACTTCAGCCTACATTACTACCAAGGGGGAAAAGCCACTGGCCTCCTGCAGACATTGCTACACAGTTGCAAAAGAGCAAGTGGGTTAAAGTTGTACTTTTTTTTTCCTTCAGAAATTCCATTTGCCAGAGCGCCAGGATTGCACCATCCTTACTGCTCATGCGATCACTCTGCAACACCCAGTGTCTCCACAGGCAAATGGGCTTTTGCAACATCAGACCCACTCTTCCAGATGCTGCTGCCATGCCAACATCGGCAGAGTCAGCAAAGAAGAACGTCTCTGAGGAGCTTTGCAGCATGATCTGTGAGCATCTTTGTGTTTCTTTGGAAAGAATTATACAACCGTGCTTTCTCCACCCACCCTTTAACTAAATCAGTAAATATGTATTGAGAACCTACTGTGAGCAAGGCACTCTGCTGGGTGGGAGAGAAAATGCAAAGATGGAAAGAAGACAGTAGGTACGTTACATACGGAGATGTGCAGGGAATAGGGAAGGTCATTCCCATCCAAGCGAAATCCAGATGAAGCCAGAAGCTCCACCCTCTTGCTGACCCTCCCACACCACCTCTTGGACCCTCCCCCCCATCCATGGACCAAACGTGACCCAACTAACTTCCCAGATGGTCTTCCTCTACCCATCCTTGTTCAAGTCCAATAAACTCTCCTACAGCAATAAGTGTGATATTTTAAACGCCCCAATCTGATCATCAAAATACCTGCATGCAACTCTGAAATAGCTTCCCATTTTATTTTAGAATAAAGACCAACATTTCCTCCACGGCCTGCAAGGTCACAGATAATCTGGCCCTGCCAGCTTCTCCGGGCTCCTGCTAATCATGGGTTTCCTCTGCTCAAGCCGCAGTTTTGGGCTCTTTGACGGTGTGCGTTCTCTCCTGTCTTAGAGTGTTCGAAATACTGCTGCCCCCAGCCCACCCCTCCTGAGCTCAGCTCCAAGTCTCCGACCCCAGACACTCTCCTCTGAGTTGTTGGCCTGCGTGACATGATGCATTCCGAGAGCATTCTGCATTTCGGGCTGTTAGCGCTTATTTTAATAAGACACAACTGAATGTGGCAGAAAAGTTGACATGCCAGTGGCTTAATACCATCAATTTCTTATTTAAAGCATCAGGAGCTGAACAGGGGGCTTCCTGGGTGGCTCAGCTGGTAAAGAACCCACCTACAATGCAGGAGACCCCGGTTCGCTTCCTGGGTCAGGAAGTTCCTCTGGAGAAGGGATAGGCTACCCACTCCAGTATTCTTCTTTGGAGAATCCCACAGACAGAGGAGCCTGGCGGGCTACAGTCCATGGGGCTGTACGGAGCCGGACACGACTGAATGGCTAAGCACAGCGCAGAGCTGAAGAGAGCCAAAGAGATGTCAGGATGCACCAGGGAGCCAGGGTCCTTCCAGAACCTTCCTCTGAGCAGACTCGGCATTGGGCTCTACAGGGCTGTGTGTGACGGCTGCTCGAACTCCGGGAGCCAAGGCTCCATTCTAAGCAGCAGAATAAGGAAACAGAAAGGATAAACAGTGAAGCTCATGCCTCACGTTATGGCTGCATTCCATAAGCGATACACGATGCTTCTTCTTATAAACTATGGGCTAGAACTTACTCACACACCACAGCTAGCCAAAGGGAAGTCTGAAAAATGTATCGGACCATGGGTGAGCCCTGTCCAGCTAAAAACAAAGGGATGGACCATTTGGTTCTCTTCTTAAATGCCACCTCCCTCTGGGAGGACCTTTCCTGGGTCTCTCTTCCTTAGCTGTGCTCCCTGGCAGCTTTCAGCTTCTATCATATCACTTGTTTTTCCCCAAGCCTTAATAGTACCTGATTTTGTTTGTTTGTTTGTTTCATGATTTAATTACTGAACCTGTCATTTTGGGACTCTACTTCCATCCCTCAGAATAAACAGCAGGGGATTTATCTGATACCCTCATGGATATAGCTTTATGCTAAGAGCTGTGTTTTGTGCACAATCTGTGTAAATATAACAAGTGTGTTGGGGAAAGAGGAAAATAAAGACTACCGGTGATCATGCTGCCAAGCCCAGAACCATTAGCAGCTTCTAAGTCAACAGCAACAACTAGAAAAGCTTAGGAGACTCGAATATGTTTCTACCACTCTGTCTGTCATTTAGAATCACCTGTTAGGACTTACTTAGTCTTAGATTCAGAGCTTGGCCCCATTTTATGATCTCATAAATGACAGGGGATGGTGGATCCAAATTAAGTACTTATCAAATCAACCTTTACCTGGAATAAACATCCTTAGAAGATGGTTATAAAATCTGAGAGAAGTCATGATCTGGGGGGTAGAGAAACCCCCACTATAATTTTCATTTCAACACCTTCTCTTTTTGGTGTGAAAGGGGAGACCATTGGTAATGACAGTGAGGCAACAGGTAGGCAGCCAGGACTATTGTAGGCACCATGGAAGGTTCCAGTAGGGAAATTAGAAACACCATTCCCAGGTGGTGTCAGTGGTAAAGAACCTGCCTGCCAAGGCAGGAGACATAAGAGTTCTGGGTTCGATCCCTGGGTGGGAAAGATCCCCTGGAGGAGGGCATGGCAACCCACTCAAGTATTCTTGCCTGGAGACTCCCATGGACAGAGGAGCTTGGTGGGCTACAGTCCGCGGGGTTGCAAAGAATCAGACACGATTGAAGTGACTTGGCATGCACGCACGAGCAAAGAAAAGAAAGACAAGGGTGTGGTGAAACATCTTGAAATAATATTACCATGAAATAGCTAGTGGAAAAACAAATTCGTATGGAGCACACAGGTTGAACCGCATTGTAAAAAGATGGAGCAAGGGCAGAAAGGAAACCAAGGCGCTGGCCAGCACTGGGAGAGGAAACACCTCTGGAAATGGGCCATCGCTGCAACCACAGGGCAGAAAAACAAACAACAAGTGCGTGCGTCCTCTCGGTAGAAAGGATAACAGGTTCAGAGTAATTTATTCCCACCGCCTAGAGCATCATCTTGGCGTGAAGGGCGCGTACATTTCTACAAACAACAGGGTGGATGACATCCCTGACACGCCAAGCAGAGAAGCGTCTTTACAGACATTAATCCTCGGTTCATCTTGAAACATTAGGCGACAATTTGTTTTCTGATGATTTACCTAAGTCAACTCAGATAGAAAGCCACAGACAGCTTCCAAAGGTATGGATCATCGTCCGATGAGAGGCGAAGTCACATAAACAAGGAACTGATGAACGATAGGAAATTGCAAACCAACCAGAGAGGTCAGATGACAACCCGCCACGGCCACGGCGGGGGTGGGGGGCGCGGGGGGTGCAGGGAGCGAGCATCCTCTCCTGAGCCCTTGGCTGTATTGATTTTTCTCCTCCTGACACAGGAAAACTGAAGGAAGGCAAAGGGAGGGACTCCAGCAGCTTTTTTTGTTTTTGTGTTTTCAAATTTGATCTGAGTTAAATCCATCAGGGCTATTCCATTGAGCGTACAGGTCAGCAGGTGGCCCTTTCATTCAATCACAACATTATACCTGCATCGTCTCCTTTATGCTGTGGGAAATAGTGGTCACGAGAATCCCTCAAGGGCTTCCCTGGGGGTTCAGCAGGAGATAACCCACTTGCAATGCCGGAGACACGGGATCTACCCCTCGGTTGGGAAGATTCCCCTGGAGAAGGGAATGGCAACCCACTCCAGTACTCTTGCCTGGAGAATCCCATGGACAGAGGAGCCTGCTGGGCTATAGCCCATGGGGTCGCAAGAGTTGGACGCAACTGAGAGAGTAAAGAGCAAGAGCAACGAGATATTTAATGCAACGCACGGAGAGCTTCCTGAGAAGAGTCGTCTCAACAATCCTGATGCCCTGGTCTACCACAAATGCTTAAGACACTGTTTTTATTCCCCACGTTTAATTCTGGACTGAATTTTTTAGATATGTTCCTCTGAAATGACTAAACCCTGATGATACTGGGTCACTTTAGGTTTCTAAATATATTCTTATTTCCATCCTTATTTTATTATCTCCTAAAGGCTTTGGAAAAAATAAACATCATTCTGAGAAAATAAAGAGAAGTCATCAAAGCAGGTGGCTCAGAGCTAAAGCGGACGCTTTAAGGATAGCATGCACGTCCCACGATGTTTTCTCTCTTTTTTTCCGAATCTCCGCACAGAATCATGTGGCTCAGCCTTCCAGCATTACCTGGCACAGAGGCAGAGGACAGCAGACTGACTCCAGACAGCCCCGAGGAGCTGTAAGCCCCATGGAAGGGCCAACACTTGATGACACCGAAGGGAAATCATTCTGTCATCGGGTATCAAGCAGGCCTCCAAGACGCCCTGTACCTCAGTTTCCCCTACTGCAGGGGTTGACCTAGATCTTCAAGGAGCTCGGCAACACTAAAATCCATTATTAGTGCCTCTGGAACTTGTGGGAAAGTGCATTTTCTTAGACAAGATTCACAAATGAACCGTGCGTGAGCCTGGAATCATCTTATATTGAGATAAGGCCAATCCTAAGACAGGACACAGAGAAACGGAAGATATAGTCACCTGTCTAATACCGGTGGGCTCCTCAGGTGGCGTTAGTGGTAAAGAATCTGCCTGCAATGCAGGAGATGCAGGTCCGATCCCGGGGTTGGGAAGATCCCCTGGAGAAGGGCATAGCAACGCACTCCAGTATGCTTGCCTGGAGAACCCCGTGGACAGAGGAGCCTGGTGGGCTACAGTCCGTGGGGTCACAAAGAGTTGGACACGACTTCACGAATGAACAACAATAAAAGGCCTGAACGATCCAGCCCAAACTGTCTCTCTGATAAATGTTTTAACACCGCACTTCTCGCCAGCCCCATTTTCCTCTGAATGAACTTTTCAGATGTCTCTGGGGAAGAAAAGAAGATGTGGACCAGAACTCAGCCCCTGGGATCCCTTTGGCACCTTACTTTGAAGATCCGTTTCTCTGAAAGTGATTCTGATGAGACAGCCTCCCTGGCCGCATTGTTGTAAGGATCAGAGCTTTATCTTGTGTTTTCCTAAGCTCTCTTCCCACAAACGCATTAAGAGGCAATTGCAGCTTCCTGGCCTCAGTCATTTAAAGGGGAGGATGCTAAGGTTACCGAGCTTTTGTACGAGGCACTCTGGTTGCACAGAAGCAGGGTGCAGTGGGCGTGATGAGTGGGTCTTTGAAACACACAGTTGATCAGGCTGACGCCTGGCATCAGATCCCAAACACCCCCTGCCCCGTCTTCATCCTCTGCTCCCCCTCATCTTCCTCTTCCTCCGGAGCAGAGGGTGGTATCTATCCGCCCAAACATGCTTTCTCTTCTCCTGACGTGAATATTCTAAACAAACCAATGTATTACATCAATCCAATCAATGTACTCTGAGTCTCCTAACCATCAAAGTTATGGAAATGTATTTCATACCTCTTCCGCGTTCAGCTAAAAATCAATAAAAATCCATTATCTAATATTTCAACGGCTACGCACCACAGAAACGGTGAGAAATAAATCTCTCCGAAGGAAAAAATTAAACTGTCTTACACGATTACTAATTATTGACATTTACTTCTTATAATCTCATACCTGGTGGGCAATTATTGGTAATTAAGTGCATAGAAGATCAGTCTCAAAGGAAAATAAATGTTAAATAGCGAGACTGAGACGCTCTGTCTGTGTTGCTGGCTTTTTCAGTGAATCTTCAGAGTTTAAGAGATACATACCAGTTCAGGATTGTTGGTGACTGTTTCTAAACATTGATTTCGTTTCAAAAGGTGTAACTGGGCATCACAGATAGCTAACCTTAAGTTGAGGAAAATAAAATACCGACGACAGCAACCTGAACTACACAAAGGTGCTGAGCTGTTTGAGGAAAAACACCGAACAAAACGTACCCAATGGGACTGAGAACCCGAAGGAAATTGTTGAGATCAGATGACCTGTTTACTGGGAAGAAGAAATTCTTAAGCCGAGAGTGGTTACAAACAGATGTTTGTAACTGTAACAAACAGTTGGTTTCTTTACGGCTCCCACCCGACCCAAAGAGATGGCCGCATAGTGTAGGCGTTTTATATATAAACCTTACAGACATGTTTCAGAATGAAGAAATGGGGGTGCAAAGACTGAACGGTTAGACTGAAGTCAAGCAGACAGTCGGCCACCATGCGAGCCCTGTGTGACGCTCAAGACTTAGGCTTTTCAATCTCTTTGGGGGTGGCCTTCCTGTCCAACAATTCTGTCTGAAATTTATTTGCATTTCGGTATCATTTATTATTACCTTAGGCCTGTAAATATGGGGCAGCTGCTCAAGAAACACATGGTGTGTCCTGAAATTCACAATGAGGGGTCATATTTGGCCTCTTAATGGTTTCCAAACCTAGTTACTTGTAGTCTTAAACATGTATTGAGAATCCCTGAGATGGCTGGATGGTATCACTACTCAGCGTACGTGAATCTGAGCAAACTCTGGGACACAGTGAAGAACACGGAAGCCTGGCGTGCTGCAGTCGATGGGGCTGCAAGGAGTTGGACATGACTTAATGACTGAACAGTAACAACCTCCATTCATTCACTCAATAAACATCTACCGAGTATCAACTCTGTGCCAGGCGCTACAAAGAAGGCTGGAAACAGCACAATGAATTATTAAAAAAAAAAAAATCTGCCTTTAAAGAGCTCTAGATGAGGAGCAGAAAACAACGGCTGCAGGGAATTATTTGGGTGTGATAAACCCTGGAGAGGGTCCCAACTCTGCTCAGACAAGTCTTTCTGGAGGAGGGGACAACAGGTCTGAGTTTTGAAATGAGAAGTGGGAGTTTTGTCAAGTGGATAATGGAGCAGGGCGTTCTGGGGAAAGGGCTGCATTCCCTGCAAACGTGGGTTTGAAAACATGAGGCTCATTATAGAAACAGCAAGTAATTCAGTACCCTAACAGCTCAGGAACTCCAGCGTGCGGAGATGAGTGTGCGGAGGATGAAATTTGCTGGCTGGACCAGGGTGTCTGAACTCATCTCAGAGCAATCTGGGGCCATCGAAAGACCTGACAGAGAGGGATGGCATGATCAGAGCCAGTTTTTTAAAGGCGTGACCCTGGCAGCCTTGGGAGGAAATAAGTTGGTAGCAGATGAAGATGAGCCCGAAGTCTAGGAAACCAATCTAGAGGCCCCTGGCAACGGCGAAGGGAGAAAGCCCTGCAATTGGTGGACAGGCAGGAACTGATGGCGTTGCTGAGGGTGGGTTTAGAGGGAAGTTCAGGTTTCCCGTCAAAGTTCCCCCACTGGACTGCTGCATAGAAAGGGGTTGGGTGAGGCAGGTGAATGCCGCTTTGAGGTTGGAGTTTCGGGGGTCCTTGTGATGTGCCTAAGGGATTCCACCGAGGGGCTGGACAGTGTGGGAGGCTGGCTGACCACTCGGGTGTCATCGAAGCGGTCAGAGTACAGAGAGTTGAATGTGCTGGGATCAGGGGCATGAGATGAGGAGCCCTGGAGATGGGCCCCGGGAGCAGTGAGCCCAGGACTGCCCGAAAGCGTCGGGTGTGGAGGAGAATGGAAAGAAGCAGCATGAACCCAGGGGAGGGGGCGGGAGGAGGATGCTTTCTCTCCAGCCGAGCAACACACAGTCTCTGTTTAAACTAAGTACTCCTAAGGTTTCTCAATTAGCACAGTCTACTGTCTGAAACGTAGAAAATGTCAAACCTCATACAGAAGAAAGTAGTTTCCTTAGAGCCCCAGCCTTCCGAGATAACCCCTTTGCACACTTTTCCCCGTGTCTCTCAATTAGATGCCTCCCTTAAACCAGTACAGGCTTCCCCGGCGACTCAGTGGTAAAGAATCCACCTGCCAATGCAGGAGATGCAGATTTGATCCCTGGGGTCGGGAAGATCCCCTGGAGGGGGAAATGACAACACACTCCAGTATTCTTGCTTGGAGAATTCCATGGACAGAGGAGCCTGGTGGGCTACAGTCTGTGGGGTCACAAAAGAGTTAGACACGACTTAGCAACTAAACAACAAAACAGAAACCCAAACTAGTACAGACCTTGAAAAAAACCTGAAATATCCAAGCTGGGAAGGATTTGCTTTTTGGTTTTTTGTGTTTGACGACTGTACTTTGACATACATATAAGGCTGAACACTTATAGTTTTTGAGAAAATGCATTTATTATTTTAGTGCTCAATATAGAGAATTGAGAAAACTTTCCATGGAGAAAACTACATGGTAGATAAATTGTTTCTTATCTGTAGAAAATGACTTTGACAGTGGATGTTTTTCTACTCAAATACACTAAAATATCCTTCTTAAGGATATAAACATCAAAACTATAGTTTAAAGTTTGTAGATTGAGATTTAAAGAAGCCAATTTTCCAGCTTTTCTGAGTTAGATATAACCTTTCTGTACTTTTCAAACTGGTATTTGAGGTTCAGTTTCAGTCCAATAGCTTTTTCTTGTGATTTGTGGAATATAGCTGTTATTGGGGATCTTCCATGGTTTTCACCATTCTGTTTGTTTTTATATCTTTCACCATTCTAATAACCTACATCCAGGCAACCTTTCTTTTGCAAGGACAATTTTAGATTACACATCAAGCATAAAATTAAGTGCTGGTCCACACGTCCAGAGTGCACAGAATGGACTAAAATAGACCCTGGTAGCCATCTGCAGCTCGGGGAGCCGCTGGTGTGTTCGTGCAAATCCTCAGCTTGTCCTTGGCTGGACTCTGGAGGGAGAGGTGACCCAGGACAAACACAGAACCAGCAGGCAGGCCACCAGCCCCGAGGCCAGGGAACTGTGCGGCCACGTGGGAGGCGGATCCTCTTCCTGGGGACCGAGTCGAGGCCGCTTCCTGGGCACGTGGGGCGCACCCTCTGCCCCTCTTCGCCCCGGTCACCTCCTCCAGGACCTGGCGAGGCTGCCCTCCTGCGGGCTCATGTCTGCATGCCCACCGCGTCTCAAAGCCGGCGGCCAGTTCCTCTGTGCTCTGCGTCACAGAACCTGTGCCTGCCTGGCGGTGAACTTGTTCACTGACCCCAGGACTGCTGGGGGGAGAAGGCCACCTCCCTCCAAAAGCCGCCACTGGGCTCCCTCCTGTCCCCGGACACAGAGCCACAAGATGGCATGATGCCAGCTCTGTTCCTGATCACAGCTTCTTTGACCAAGTGCATCCACTGGGATACAACAGGAAAGATTTCCTGCAGGAAGCTTTCAGCAGAAGCACCTGCCCGTGAAGACTCAAAATTGCACCTGGAAATCACAGTTCTTATCTTCTGAAATCTGAAGATATTTCAAGTGAGCATCTTCGGGACTCTGGCCAAGCCCCACGGCCCTATTTCCGGCAGTGTTTCTCAGATCTTGTCATCTCTGGACAAAGGAGATGAACTGCACTGGTCTGTAAGCAGAGGAATCCATTTCCATCACTTAAAGGGACCAATCAGAATAAACTCTTGAGACTCACTGTGACTTTTCTCTCCCTGAACAAAGCAGCACACTTAAGTTATTTAAAGCCAAGTACATTTTACTGTGCTCTTAAAGCAGAAAAGTATGCAAAAAGGGACTAAATTGCCATTCTCTCTGATCTTCGGTAAGGGATCTACTTAAGACAAAGTAAGACCTTAAGGATTAATGTACCCCAAGTTCACACAAACTTTCTTTTGGGTCTCCTAACATTCAATAGTGATTCGGGATGATAAAAGGGTGCCTGTGGCCCAGGAAACCCATGGGACCCCCACAAGAAAGCTAAGTCATCATTGACTTTTATGGCTGTGAACCAGGTGAAAAATGAGGAGAAAAGTTTTTTTTTTTTTTTGAAGTGTGCAATTTACCACATTAAGATTTAAAAACATGCGCACTCCAAATGATACGGATTTTGAACCATTGTTTTTTTTCTTCTGAACACAAAATCCAAGTATATGTTAGATGTTGACAATACCATGGCTGAAATTCTGAGTTTGAAAACTGATTTTTAAATTAAAATAGTGAGACCGAATTGTGTTTTTCCATTAGCACCAATCTGGGGCTCAGAATAATTTGCTGTGTGCACTCACAGCATTTACAGATCCACGTGGATTGCGATCGCCCTGGGCTCGTGTCTGAATGTGTGTCCAAGAACGTGAGCCTCGTGCCGAGAACCACACACACTCTCTCTCTCACACACACACACACACACACACACACACACACACACACACACGCTGTCTCCCTGGTGGTCCTGTTAATTATCCCGAGGACACAGCCTCACACCAGGGCATCACAGTGCTCTGGGCACTGTGCTGCTACATGGACTGTCTGGCCTGCGGAGACCTTTCTGTCTGGGACAGTACCATTCTGTCTAGACAGGGAGAAAACACATATTTTGGTTGTTTTTCTCAACACCAGAAGCGGCCTCCTATAACCCTCCATGGAGACGTCCTTTAAAAAAAAGAGAAAAAACGTTCAAATTCCAAAAGCGCTTGTGGCTGCGATAATGCGAGGGTCACCACGGGATTCCGGGGTGGTGTGCATCCCTTTCTTTTGCAGAGCACTTGGCCTTGCCCGCCAGGGAGCGGCGGGCTGCCTGCAAAGCCTCCCGCAGCACTGCTGTTATCTGTGAAAGAGCCGTTTGCTTGCAGGCGATGAGCACGGTTTTCCTTGTCGGGTGGGAGAGTGAGCCTGATTATCCAAAAAAGACAGGGGCAGGGGTAAAACGCGGTGGTTCTAACACAGTTCGAGGTGCCCCATCCCCAATTAAGCCTGGCTGTAAATACTCCAGCTTTAACCTTAAAAGTCAAAACCTTAGATGTGCCCCGTGATTCCAAAAACCATGAAACATCAAATAGAAATATTATAATCCACACGAAGCTTATGACTCTGCAGGTGTTAACCCAGCCGTTCAAAGTGCCTTCTCCTATTTAATGAAGGGAATTAGCTCCATAAAAGTTTATATGCTGCGTGCTCCCCATATTGTGTGTGCATTCTTTCTGTCATGTGTTATTCTACTTGCTATAATGAAATCTTCAAAGAACGAAAATGCCCCGTGGCTAACAGACTTTCCAGATCAGACACCATGGGACGAATAACTTGCCTTTTTTTTTTCTGACTGTTCAGAGTGAAAGAGTTTTTATTTTAGTTTTCATGGTACTTAGACAAAAATTCAGAACTCAGACTTTTTAAAGGATCTCTCAGGAAAAAGAAACTATGGCCTGTTCCCTTTGAACTCATCATAAATTCCTATTTCAAAGAACTAACTAATATTCCCCAAAAGGTACATTTTGAAGAGATATTTGGCATAAGACATCTTGTTATGGCTCCTAGTGAGCTAAAAATAAAACCTACTCCACAGAACTCATTTATTTTTCTTAGAGATAAATTTTAAAGAGAGGTCTTTTCTTTTTCACTTAGAAAAAAGAGCCAACTAGCTCCCTTTATGTCAGGAAAGGATAAGAACGTGTAGCCCAGTAGGATCCAGGGTATCTAATTCCTTCTCTACATTTGCAAAATTAATTTTAAAAAATCACCATGTGGGTGCATTTACATATCTTCTTAGCTAGTCTTTCTCATATATGTATGTGAATCACTACAGGTTTGGTCAACTTATTAAGTATTTGATACTTGCAGATGCCAAAGTGAAGTCATTTGCTTTTTTTTTTTACTCCCATCAGACTGATAATATGCAGAGAGATATATGGTTAGGACTCAGGATTATGCAACCTGTTTGAAAGAACAGGAAAGACTGTAACTTTTTGTTCACATACTAAACTGGTACATCCTTGTTTCTGTCAAATCTGGATAATAAGCATAGTAAAAAGTATTCTTGTCCTGACTTGTTCTTTGCACTTTGCTGGCATTTAATTGCTTGTGTGTGTGTGTGTGTGCGCATGCATGTGAAAGGAGTGGGACATGGGGTAAGAAGGAAGGAAGGGAGGAAGGGAGGGAAGTAAAGATGGAGACTATATAACAGTACTTGCTGGCCAGTTTTTCCAAGGAGCAAATTCTTGGCTAGTCACTGTCATTTGGTCTAACAAAATGACATCTCAGGGATACAAAAGAGCTTCTTGCAGAAACTGCCTTTTAGTTTGGCACCTGTTATGTTGTCTTGAAGAAAATATCAATTTAGCTGACAGTTTGGGGAAGAAAGTGGATATCGTCATATTTTAAAATTCCCAAATATTCGCACGTACTCAAGCTTGGCTGTCTTAGAACATGCTCAAACTGACCCCATCCTGAGAAACTTAGTCAAAAAGGGAGCTCAAATTATTTGCATAAAATCGAGAAAACATTGGGAAAGGAAAGGCCTTTCCAGAATTTTCGTTTCAGGGCACTTGATCTTTTAAGCATGCCATACCCAACATAATTTTCATAGTTTATCCTGAGACTTCTTTTCCTTCTTCTGTTTTAACAATAAATTTCCCAGGAAATTGCCCTATAACTGCCACATAAGGGAGACAGATGTTCCAAAGAAAAGAGCAATTTTATTTTGTAAGATATCTTTTAACATATGCATGTGACGTCTCATAAATCGTCAAAGAGTAGCAACATTGAGTAAAAGGTAAGGCTGTCACAGAATTCAGAAAATGTGACTCTGTGAAAAGCTAATACAATATAATTATGTGTGCCTCTAAAGATCGACATTTATCAGAGGTTTTGAGTTTCCCTAGTGGCTCAGACAGTAAAGAATTTGCCTCTAATGCAGGAGACATGGGTTTGATCCCAGGGGCGGGAAGATCCCCTGGAGAAGGAAAAGGCGATCCACTCCAGTATTCTTGCCTGGAGAATCCCATGGACAGCGGAGCCTGGTGGGCTACAGTCCATGGGGTTGCAAAGACTCAGACATGACTAAGTGACTAACACTCACCTTTTGAGTACCCAGGGCGATGATGGGCCACATGCCTCATTTCTCCCAAATATAACCTCTCAAACTTGGTTTTCTATCATCAAGTATGATCCTGGTCACTTGAAAAAAAAAAAAAAAGATTTCTTTCCTTGATCATAAAAGTAAAAACATTTTGGAAAAAAAGAAATAACGGTGTAAAAGAAGCAAGAATTTCTCACAATACCATCCCTTGACTAAAGCCCAGTATTAATGTGTTGTATTATTTCCAGTTCTATTTGTTCCTAGAGAAATAGGAGTAGTCTGAGAAACATAAACACAAACATGTTGGGTATCTCTTATTTTCCCCAGTGAGACAGTCACTGGAGTCTCCCCAAGATACAGTTGCCTTGAGGAATCAAAGATTTTATATCAGAGATGCCCAGAAAAAGATGTAGCTTCTCACATTCAGAATGGAGCCCCACCCCCAGGAGACACTGCAGAGAAAGACTCCGATTTTGTTTGTTTTCATCTCAGGCTCAGAGGGATGGGTGAATCCCTCTTCACAAGTTCACGGGGAGCTTTCATCATTGTTCCGCCCTGAGACAGGGTTTGCTAACTCCCGCAGCGTCCTCCCCTGAAAGGTCAAGTGCCTGCCTTGGTGGACTGGGGTTCAGATTTGCAGCGGAGCCCCTAGGCTCCAGATAAACAGGAGATTCTGGTGAGGTCCGCGGGAAAAGAAGTAGACGATCAAAAGATCCAAGAGCTGAGATCGCCAAGTGGGGAGGTGAGGACTGGGAGCCTGGGTTTAGCAGATGCGAGCCGTTATACACAAGACGGATAAACAAGGGCCTACTGCAGGGCCCAGGGAGCTGCGTTCAGTACCCTGCGATTAAACCGAAAGGGAAAGGAAGATGGGAAAGGATGTGTGTGTGTGTAACTGAGTCACTTCGTTGCACAGCAGAAATGAACACGTTGTAAATCTACTGTGCTTCAATAAAACTTAGAAAGTGGAGCGAATCAAACGGCTGAGAAGGAGGGACACCCGTTTTCCGCCTCTCTGCGTCCCACTCTGCCTGGAGGCTCATCAAGGGTGACCGGATGGACCACGTCAGAGCGCATCCTCGCCCCCCGAGTCAGCGATGAGAGAGTGCGGAGGGCGAGGCGGCTCTCTGCTCCCGGAGTCCCGCCCGCCCGCCTCCGAGGGCTGAGGACCACTCCGCCCTGACCGCCGCCGCTACTGGCGCCACGGGCGCTGGGGTTCGCCGAACACAGCAACTCAGCAGAAGACCTATTTACTAACGAAACAGATCTGAACATTTTCAACTTATTTTTTATCTTTGGATGAGTGTTCTTTTGAGGCTCTCAGACTGGTTTAGGATTTCTCTGTGTATAAAACGTCGTCCACCCAGCTCCCAAATATCATGCCATCAAATAATATTTAGACACAATTTTTGTTGTTTCTATGGAAGTCTGGATGTAAATTTACTGCATTTATATGAAAATAAAAATACTGTTATGAAAACGTTTGTAATATGTTTTTTTGCCTGCAACTCTGATTATTTCTTTAAGAAAATTATACAGAAGAATGAAGTAGAGAAATGCTGAAACAGTGTTAAGCATCTTAAAGGAGATCAATAAACTATTTTTAAAAAGGTATGTTGTTTCCGTTTCTTTTTAATTTTTTTAATTTGTTGAATTTTAAAAGTTGGAAAAATACTACAAAGAATTCCTGTACATCCTTCATCCCAATTCTTCTTATGATAATAGCTTAAAAAAATTAGGAAGAAAAGAGCACTGATACAATACTGTTATCTAACTTACATATTTCATTCAAATTTCACCAATTGTTACACTGATGTCCAGTTTCTGGTCCAGGATAAAATTTAAGACAGCAAGTTCGGTTGCATTTAAGTTGCCATGTTTTGTTAATTTCCTTTAATCTGGATCTTTCCTGGGTCTGTCGTCCTCAGAGATCTTGACACTTGGGAGGAATAGTGGTCAGATATTTTATCTAGTATTCCTGTTTGGTGTGCCTGGCATTTCCGCATGATGGCATTTCAGTTTTAAATTCTTGACAGGGGAGATGTTATGTGTTCGGGGCACCACACCTAGAAACATGTCTCCTTGCTCTGTTGCTGATGGTAACTTTGATCATTTGGTTAACGTGGCTTCTGCCTGGCTTCTCCACTGTTGGAAAAAATCTGTCTTCTCAGTAAAACCCCAATGATTACAAGTAGAAGGAAAGTTAGAAATAGAAAATCACCATTTGGTGGACCCCACTGGGACCTCCCCGGTGGCTCAGATGGTGAAAGAGCGTGCCTGCAATGCAGGAGACCTGAGTTTAATTCCTGGGTCAGGAGGATCCCCTGGAGATGGGAACGGCAGCCCACTCCAGTATTCTCGCCTGGAGAATCCCATGGACAGAGGAGCCTGGCCGGCTACAGTCCATGGGGTCACAAAGAGTGGGACACGACTGAGTCATTGATGCAGCAGGACGCTACTGTATAGGTGGTGATGTCTGGGAGGTTTCTCCACCAATGGAGATGTCTGACCTTTCAGTAAAATCCCAGTTAATAAATATAGGGGGAAAAATGATGAATGAAGAAAATCTCTGTTTGACAAGCACCACAGCAGATACTGTTTCAAGCAAAAATCATGGCTGGATCCTAAAAGTAGTTCCCAAAATGCGATAAGAATCGAGTTATTTCCATAATCTCAAATTATCTCTCTATGTGATACTTATTGATCACAAAAGGGGATAATAGTAACTTTATAGTGGAAAGCATAGCAAATCACAGCATATTTTTGTAAACGTCCTCAGGGGAAAACAATCTTATTAACATGATAGAAAAGTTGCTCATTTGAAAGCAAAGGCAAGATGACTTCACACATATTGGTTCAAAGCTTTTCCTTTAATACACTGCTGGTTCACATTCTTTGCCAACTTCCCTTCTAGGTGCATTACTGTCTCATCTATTGATTTATACCCTGTTTTTCTGCATAACAGACATTAATCTAATGTTTGCCATGTTTGCTGCAGTTCTTCCTAGGTTGTTGCTGCCTTTTAATATTATTTATGCTGATTTGTGAAACAGAGGAGCTTTTTATGAAGCTGACGGTATTGATTAACCATCACGCTCTCTTCCGTTGCTTTGACTGTAAAATTCTTGACCGTCGTGAGAACAGAGAAATATTCCCCTTGCATTTTGCACCATATGTAAAGATAGACTCTGATCTGGTTTTGTTTTTGTTTTCTCAACAGATAATACATTGTTTCAAAAAATTGTAATCCTTCTGTGTTTCCTAGCTTCATGATGCTATTATTATTATTTACTGCTTTTGCAATATGTCCCTGTGTTTCTTTCATTTTTTTGGCCACACTGCATGCCTTGCATGATCTTAGCTGCCCCCCACATCCCACTCCCACCACCAGGGATCTAATTCTCTCCTCCTGCAGTGGAAGTGTGGAATTTTAACTCTTCGACCGCCAGGAAAGTCACTATGCCATGGTGTTTCTTATTCGTCTATTTCATCCACTGATCCCTTCTCCACGACCAAAGTGACTTGTCTATCAGAGCTTTATGTCTAGGCAAAAATGCTTCTCGCATCTTTATTTCAAAATTTTACTGTTCAATTTCATGTGGCTGATCTTCTTGATCATTTTCAGACTCACTTTGCCTATAACCCCAGCCCAAGTTTTCCATGGGGAATTTTGTTTGCGATTGCACTAAACCAACAATTTTTGATATATGTATTCAGCTTTCTGAACTTTCAGCTGTTATTAATTTAAGTTGTTTTATGTCTCTTTCTGGGGAAATGGTGTTTTATTGATTGACTTTTAATTGAAGGATAATTCTCTACAATGCTGTGCTGATTTCTGCCCTACATGAATCAGCCTCCGGTGTACGTATGTCCCCTCCCTCTTGACCCTGCCTCCCGCCTCCCACCCCATCCCACCCCTCTAGATTCCCTGACTCATACAGGGAATGACATCACAAATTTTAACTGTTATGATCATATGAATTACATACATATTAATCCATATGCAAATCAAAGAGTGAAAAATACGTCTTTATCCATTAACTACTTGAATTAAACTACACGTATTTTTAAAGTGTTTATCATGTGATATTTTAGCATAACTTTCTCCCACATGATCACACTAATTTCCAAATTATTTGTTGATAGGTGAGGAATTGTTTCTACGATCTTTTGACACTGCAGTCATCAGATCGGGGGTGGCCCAGTCCATTGTGATATGACAGAACTGACTGCATCAAAACCTTCCAGGGGCACCTCTGATCACTGGACAGTCGTTAGATTACTTGTGGCCTCAGCAAGCAGAGAATTTATATTATCATCCACGTTATTCATCTCACTGATCAATCCTTACTCTCTCAGATTTTTTTTCCCACAAACAGTGATTATACGCAAACTATTTTCTAGCCTCAGTTGTATAGTCTGAGGTTTACATAGAATATTCAGCAGCTCAGTTATCAAAGTCACAGTCACTGTTTATCGGGATGCCCCATCCATTCATTGACTTAATTTTATTAATAGATCACTCTCAATCCAAAGAGATTTGCAGAAATAGATTGGCCCTGATGACTGAAAACACTTCTTTATTGTTAAGTCAAAGAGAGTAACTTTAATGCTTTTGGACGGCTATTAACAGAAAGAAGTGGCTTTACAGTGTTAAAGAAAAAATAGACAGTAACATCTTTTTCATAAGGAGTTTTAACAAAGTCAAATATAAAAAAGAATTATTAATATTTTCTGATGTTTAACTGTTTCCACATTCAATTACTCTTAAAGTGAGTATAAAAATTGTGATGCAATTTTCAAATTACTTTTGCAACTTTAAACCAAATATACTATCAACATTGAATTGTCTTCCAGTTTTCCTTGTTTAAATCCCACTTGTTTCAGATATATTATTAAATTTTCTCTAGCGCTTATTTGGCACATCATACAAACATGAGATTTATCTGGAGTAGCAAACAGAAGACTGACAATCTGCACCTTTTATAACGCGTTCAGAATAGTAACCTTATCATGGCTTTGATGTCACCAAATTTAAAAGTGTATGTTTCTAAATTTTAGCTGAAACTTCAGATTTTCTCCATTACTTGGTCTGGGTAACATCTATACAAAAGCCAATAAGTTTTTATTGTAAGCCTCTTTATTTTTTCCACGTACAAAGAACAAGGTTTGATTTTTTTTTTCCGATAACACCTCTTACAGCTCCCAAGATCACTAGAAAACATCACTAAGTTAAAAAACATTGAATCTCACTTGAAATTATTAAAAGAGCTTTAGGTGAAACCTTGCCATCAATAATGATTGAAATTTTACTGCCTTGATTTTTATGATTTTCAAAAAACTTACTGTGTTATTTGGAAAGATCAAAGTTTTGTGATAACAGGGCCCATCGCTCTAATTTTCAATGAAACACTCTTATTGATACTAATCTTTTTTAAAGTTCTATTTAATATTTAGTGTTTAAGACACACAATCATTTCTAACTATTAAATAGTGCAAAAATTCTGGTGGTTCACTCTATTTTCATTTGCTTCATCAAGTTTTTTTGATAAAAGCTTTCAGGAGTTTTGATTCTTCAAATACTTTATAGTATCGAAATGAGTCATGGTGTTATGTTAGTTAATCCTTGTTTGGGTGTCTTGCTTTACTGGAAGATTTTTGCCAGCAGATAAGAATGAAGGAAAACATAGCCCCTCACATCTCGTGTGCGTTTGTATGTGGTTCACACGGTGGATGCTATTTGGATTTATTTCTAGTGAATAAACTCCAGAAAGAAAAACCATTACGCAATTCATTAGTTTTCAAACCATGGAAAGATCCCTGCTTAGATTCCCAGGTGGCGCTAGAGGTAAAGAATCCACCTGCCAATGCAGGAGGCAGAAGAGACGCAGGTTTGATCCCTGGGCTGGGAAGATGCCCTGGAGGAGGGCATAGCAACCCACTCCAGTGTTCTTGCCTGGAAAATTCCATGGACTGAGGAGCCTGGCGGGCTCCAGTCCATGAGGTTGCAAAGAGCTCGACATGACTTAGATCCAACTCTTAGATCCCATAAGATCCACGCTTTCCAAGTGTACCTCGCGTGGTTCCTAGGACTGTCACAGAGCTGGGTAAACATCACAGCTCCCTACCCAAAGAAACCGAATGTGTGAGATCTGACTCCTCAGCGACCCCTTCAGCTCCTGGCAACCACGAATCTGTGTATGAGACTCTTTGAGGCCCCATGGACTACAGCCCACCAGGCTCCTATTCCCTTGGAATTTTCCAGGCGAGACTACTGGAGTGGGTTGTCATGCCCTCCTCCAGGGGGTCTTCCTGACCCGGGGACAGAGCCCGCGTCTCCTGCATTGGCAGGTGGGCTCTTTACCACTGAGTCACCTGGGAAGCCACTACTTCCTGACTATGTGTTTACCAGCTCTGGACACCTCACATAAATGGAATCATGCAACAGAGGGTCTTTTGTGACCGGCGAGTGTTGTCACGGATCATCGGTGTTGGGGTGTGTATTGCTGCCTTCCGCCTTTTGTGACTTAACACTCTCCTGCCTTTTCATGAATGCTTCCATGGGGAGATGGTTGTACAGGAATCAGGGGGGTCAGTTAATGCTGACTCATCTCTGACTCGGTCTCCCATTTGTTTCTGATCACTGTTGAGACAATGATTCAGACAATAAGCACCCTTCACACATACGGGTTAGGGCCTTGCTGACCACCAAACACAAGGGTCAAGTCAACGCTCTCGTTTGTCTCATTAAAATGGATATAAGTTGGATGACCATCCTCCACAAAGTAAGTCAGACAGAGAAAGATAAATACCATGTGGTACCGCTTATAGGTGGAATCTAAACCAGGACACAAATGAACTTCTGCATGAAGCAGAAGTAGATTCACAGACACATGGAACAGAACTGTGTTTGCCAAAGGGGATGGTAGAGGAGAGGGATGGACTGGGGGGATGCGGTGAGAAGATGCAAACTTGTGTGTGGGATGGATAAACAAGGTCCTGCTGTCCGGCACAAGGAACTATATCCAGTCTCCTGTGATAAACTGCAATGGAAAAGAATGTGAAAAAGAATACACACACACACACACACACATATAAAACGGAATCACTGTACGGCAGAAATCAGCTCGGCATTGTAAATCCACCATACTTCCATCAAACAGGTTCTTTAAAAATGGGGATAAGCTGGAAAGCAAAGCCAACATGTACAAGCAGTTCTTAGGCACCGAACACCGTGATTTCTAGGCACATCTCACGTGAGTGCAATTTCACCGACATACGTGTGGTGGAGGAACTGCTATTCTCTTCATTCCTCAGCTTAGTGGGTGTTAAGGACCCAACCCAGAGTCAGCCAGGAAATGATGGAGCTGGAATCCAAACCTACGAATGGGCCTCTGCCTAGGACGGAAGAGGAGGAGGTGGCGCTGAAGGATGAGGAGGGAGGAGAAGGGACAGGCAGGAAAGCCCAGCTCGCCGCTGACTGCACTCACCCTCAGTTGTCCAGGCTCCTTAAGCACTCCTGAGTTACACACACAGGTAGTCCCTCTGACTCCTTAAACACTCAAATAGCACCACTCTCAGAACAGAGGTTAATTTTTCTATTTCTTCCCTCTCTCCCCACTGGTCCCAACATGACTTTCTTCTCTGTGCGGATAAATAAATGATGTTGACAAACAGCCCAGGTAGGCAGGAGACATGTGTTGGCTCCAGGGTGTTGTATTAAAAACGAGAGCCGCACCGGGCCGAAACGCTCGGGCGTTTAAAACCGTATTCTGCAATTTATGAGTTGGTGCTTAAAAATAACAGCCCCAAAATGCCTCCAAATATGCGTGCACCAAACAGATTCTCCCCCTCTGAATTTATTGTAGGGTAATAAAAATGTACAGAAAAAGGGTTTGACGGCAAATAGTCTTATTAAACCTCGAAGCCACGAAAACAGCCGGGACATAGCAGTGGGCCACATAATGCACCCCCAGCTATAATTCTGTCAAAGAAGCCACATAAACACTCTTGATGGAATTAGAGGCTTACCCGGGATGGTAAATGGACCTTATTGTTTATAAATTTGATGCCAGATTCAACTGCAAGATGGCCATCGTGTCTGACTTATCAGAGGCAGAAAGATATATGGAATTCTTTCATTTTTCTTAGGACATGTGAGAGTAAGATGCTAAATGTCATTAAGGTGACAGGTGTGCACACAGCTGAGTGCAATGATCGTGATGGGGAAATTTTCTTTGAGGGAAATATACAAGTAATACAAAATTGCGAGCATTAAAAAAGATTAGCTCTGACATGGGTAGGGGGATTTTTTTTTCTTTGTCATTATTCAAAGCTGAATAGCAATAAGATTGTAAACTACAGTGCTTCATAATAGAATGAGGCCCCCTTGTATAATGAGGTTCATTATAAATGACATGCATAATTCCACTCCTGTTCTGTGTTGATTCCATCTTTTGTTGCTGAGACAGACGGCTTTAATGGGTCCAAGGAACCATGGTGCACTTTAAACACACTTAAAACTATTTTGCAAGAGTATTTTGTTTTCTTTCCTTTTTTCCAATAGGTCAAAATTTAGACAAAAACACCCATCTGAAGAGAGGGTCTTTGTGTAAAAGAAAAACGCATATCATTCAGGATATTATTCTAAAATTCTCCAGTGATGAAAGTGTGCGTGTGTGTGTGTGTGTGTAAGATTGCCTGGTGAGTTAATTTCATCTGCTAGTCACCAAAATATGCAAACGACATAGGGAAATTGTTTGATTAGTGTGGATTTTCAAAGCTGAATATTTATGTCTGCCGGTCTGCCGCCACTGGCAGGGCTTAAATCTTTTGAGAAAATCAAACACAGTGAAACATGGTGCTGCCTCTGCAGAGAGATTAAAGGAAACAGCAAAACCGCAGAAGGGTAAATAAAAACAAAGACGATGCGAGTGAGATGCACACGTGGAGACCTTAGCAATGTGTTTCAAACAGAAGCCCACTGCAGACCACCCCCGCCTGGCTCTGCCTGTCCCCTCACACACACAGCTCACCCGCCAGCCCCGAGGGACACCGGGAAGCCCATCTCAGCGATCCGGCATCTGGGAAAAGGTCCGCCACCTGCTCTGGGCACCTCTCTACATTCATTTTAATTATTTGTTACGGAAGTATAGTTGATTTAAAATGTTGGCTTAGTTTTTGGTGTACAAAACCATGATTCAGTTTCATCTATATACTGAAGGCAGGAGGAGAAGGGGACGACAGAGGGCGAGATGGTTGGACGGCATCACCGGCTCAGTGGACATGAGTTTGAGCAAACTCCAGGAGATGGTGAAGGACAGGGAGGCCTGGCGTGCTGCAGTCCATGGGGTCGCAGAGAGTCGGACACCACTGAGCGAATAAACAGCAACAACAAGTATGAATATAACATGTTCCTTTTCAGGTTCTTTTCCCGTTGGGTTATTGTAAGGTACTGAGCAGAGCCCCTGTGCTGCCCAGCAGGTCCTTGTTCTTCTTGGCTTGCTCACAGCAGTGTGTATCTGCCAACCCCCAACTCCTGACTCACCCGCTCACGTTCCCCTCTGGGAGCCAGAGCTCTGTTTTCTATGTCTATGGGCCTATTTCTGTTTTGTAAATAAGTTTACTTGATTTTTTCTTTTGGATTCCACATATAGACAATATATTTGTCTTCGTGTGGCTTACCTCACTTAGTATGATAATCTTTATGTCCATCCATGATGCTGCAAATGGCATTATTTTATCCTTTTTAAGGCTGAGTAGTATTTCATTGCATATGTGTATCCATCTGTCACCGCACATCCAGGTTGCTTGCATGTGCTGGCTGCTGTAAATAGTGCTGTTATGAGCCCTGGGGTGTGTGTATCTCTTCAGATCACCCTCTGACCCTGCAATCCCACTCCTGGCATGTATCTGGAGAACAGCGTTTCATCTCTTCCCTGGGTTGTCTCCTCTGCCGGTTGATTGGGCAGAAACAAAGGGCAAATTGCCCAGGCTTCAGAAGCGGAGTGCCCCTGTCCTAAGAGCGCCCACAATCGGCGCCGTTTCCCCCCAAGCCTGCCCAGCCTCAGCACAAGCCAGGGAGCACACGCTCTTTCTGGACCATTCTGACGTCTTCTGAATTTCAGTGCGGACGAAAAGCTACCGGAGGTCTGGGATTTGGAACGTACTCCATCCTCTCTGCAGTAGTACGAGGTGTTTGCTGAAACACTGAACACGAATGTGTTACGTGAGACCCTGTCCTGACCACTGAACAGAATCGCTGGCTCCATTGTTGTTGTTCAGTCCCTTCGTTGTGTCCGACTCTTTGCGACCCCATGGACTGCGGCACGCCAAGCTTCGCTGCCCACCACCTCCCAGAGTTTGCTCAAATTCACGTCCGTTGAGTCAGTGATGCCATCCAACCATCTCATCCTCTGTCGTCCCCTTCTCCTCCTGCCCCCAATCTCTCCCAGCATCAGGGTCTTTTCAAATGAGTCAGCTCTTTGCATCAGGTGGCCAAAGTATTGGAGTTTCAGCTTCAGCATCAGTCCTTTCAATGAACACCCAGGACTGATTTCCTTTAGGCTGGACTGGTTGGATTTCCTTGTAGTCCAAGGGACTCTGAAGAGTTTTCTCCAACACCACAGCTTAAAAGCATCAGTTCTTCGGTGCTCAGGTTTCTTTATGGCACAACTCTCCCATTGGTACGTGGCTCACATCACCATATTCCTCTGACCTGTTCTCTACCATTGCCCTCTCTTCACCCGCAACAAACTTATTTCACACTGATCTCAGAGAAAGCCTTCTCTCTTGGGTTTCTTCCTTCTCTATTAAATGTACAGTGTTGCTGGGGAGAAGCCTACAATTTGCAAAATGTCTCCTAAAAGGAGTGACATCAAAGTTTGAGAAAAGACCCAAGAGAGAGTTGCAGAGTGGAGAGAGCGATGGCTGGGTCACAAGTATAGCACATTTATGATGGCAGGGGAGAATAACCACAGGAATGAAAATGACTCTATAATTAGAATCATATAAATTAGACATGAAAGAGACCTATTAGTTCATCTCAACCATCCCCAAAGGGACCAGCATCAGACTGTTCCCTACAGAGCACTTTCTACACTTCGTCTATACCACTTTTAACAGGCACATAGGATGACGTGCTTTCATTAACAGCATGGACAGGCTCTTTACTGTGATTAAATAACAGGGAATCTTTGATCTGAGCAGCATGAACACTGCAATTTTAAGACGAAGTTCATGCTTGCGAGGCTTATGTGAAAACCAGAATGATGTGAGTGCTCGCGGCTTCAAGTACACTTGAAACATCCCTGCACACGCACGGCCGGGCCCCAAGCCCCGGTCCCTCTGCCCTTCGCACACATGGGAGCTCTCATTATCTTCTCGAGAACCCTGAAATCGATAGTCCCAGGAAGTCATCACCTTTCCGTGAGGAAGTAAAAATCGGTAATGGATTGGAGATGACTTCCTTGAATTACTGGTCCCGGGATTCTTGGGAAGGAACAGAAGAGGGAGCTCCGGGAAGGGGAGGGTATAGTTTCTCTCCCAAAGATGACAGTATAGGACTCACCAGGCTGAAGAGGACCCTTCAGTTCTGGCTCAGTTGCTATAACGTGCTTGGGTGGTGCTAGAGGTAAAGAACCCACCTGCCAAGGCAGGAGATGTAAGACACGCAGGTTTGATCCCTGGGTTGGGAAGACCCTCGAAGAAGGAAATGGCAACCCACTCCATTCTTCTTGCCTGGGAAATTCCACGGACAGAGGAACCTGGTGGGCTACAGTCCATGGGGTCGCAAAGAATCAGACACGACTAAAGCAGCTTGGCATGCACACAGCTACGTAGAGGACAGGGACCTTCTTCAGCAACTGGAGTTGCAGGGTGGGGAGGAGACTGAGGTTGAAACCCAACGCACACTATGAAAGGGGTGAGGAGTGGGTCCTTCCACCAGACCCTGGAGAATGCTCAGGTCAGACCTCCAGCAGGGCGTCGGGAAATCGGCCATCTTCCCGGCAGGTTTGGAGTCAGTAGGGAGATGCCCGCTTTGTTATTCCCTGACTGTGGGGTTGCTGGCAAGATGCTTCATGTCTCTCAAGCCAGTTTCTCCATTTGTGAAAGAGGTTCATTTTTTCTTTCAGCAAACGCTTATGAAGCCTGTACCAGGAGCCTGGTCCTCCACCAGATGCCCAGAGCACCACGGCACACAAGTCCAGCAGCATCTCCTCTGTAAACAGGCGGAGGTGCCGCAGCGCATTGACCGGGATTAAATTAAGCCGTGTTACAGAGCTGACTGCCTGACACGTGGAAAGTGCTTGGCAGACATCCTCTAATTGTTGCTCTTATAATATTATCCAAGGCTGATAAGGCTTCTTCACAGAATCTCTTAGTGCTTCTCTCTGAGGACAGGGTGAAGGAATGTGGGCTGTAGGCTGGCGTGTTTGGGGGTGTTCGTATCTTCACACTTCTATTTCCTTAAATAATCACACTGCATAAAGAGTGGATTACTTTTGCTTTCTCTAATCCCTTCCCTTATCTGAGTCTACGCATCACTGAATGCTTAAGTTGGACTGTGAAGAAAGCTGAGCACCGAAGAATTGATGCTTTTGAACTGTGGTGTTGGAGAAGACTCTTGAGAGTCCCTTGGACTGTAAGGAGATCAAACCAGCCCATCCTAAAGGAAATCAGTCCTGAATATTCATTGGAAGGACTGATGCTGAAGCTGAAGCTCCAATATTTTGGCCACCTGATGTGAAGAACTGACTCATTGGAAAAGACCCTGATGCTGGGAAAGATTGAGGGCAGGAGGAGAAGGGGACGACAGAGGATGAGATGGTTGGATGGCATCACCGACTCGATGGACATGAGTTTGAGCAAACTCTGGGAGTTGGTAATGGACAGGGAGGCCTGGCAAACTGCGGTTCATGGGGTCGCAAACAGTCGGACACGACTGAGCAACTGAACTGAACTGTATACGAGGCACTGTGGGGATATGAGAGGCTGCAAAATGGGATCAAGACCCTCTGCAAGGGGGTCCCTGAGTGGCCAGTAGGAATCTGCCAGGAAGGGCAGTGCCCCAGACAGAACAAGAAACATGCACAAATTGGGGGAGGACAGGCTGGTGGGGGGGGGGGCGGTGCGCGAATGAGATCCAGACTCAGCCAGGAGAGGAGGAGGGTGTTCCATGGCCGAGTCAGGCAGGGCCTGGTAAGGTTGGGTTCCGGTCAGGGTGATGCTCATGACTGAGGAGCTGCATATCCACGGGGATCTCAGGCTTTGAATAAACCTCTCACTGGGACCCATGCTCTCCTTTGGGCAGGTTAAACCAGGCCTGCCGTTCCTTGTTGTCCACAGCTGTTCACAGCATCCTTCCTGTTCGTTCACTCTCCTTCCCAAGGTGCCTTGCTCACTCTCCCGTAGTTGTTCCATGGGCACCTCTCTGCTCCTTCTTTGATAATTTCCCAGACTTTGCCTTCTTCTGACTTCACATGTTTCTTGGGTGTTTCCCAAATTTGATTTGGTTCCCATGCCTTGTTCTCTTTCTCAAAGATAAGTCTGACCACAGTCAGAGTGGGAACAACACCTGCTTCACCATTTCTAGTCATATTTCCATCCCAGGGCTTCCTGGGGGCTCAGTGGTAAAGAATTCACCTGCCAATGCAGGAGGTGGGTTCGATCCCTGATCCGGGAAAATCCCATGTGAGTGGAGCAGTTAAGCCTGCACCCTAGAGCCCAGGACCACAACTCCTGAATAACCTGTGCTCTATCGCCTGGGACTTACAACTCCTGAGCCCACATGTCGCAACTACCTAGCTTAAGCAGCCCAGAGCTCATGCTCCACAACAAGCGAAGCCACAGCAACGAGTAGCTTGCACACCACAAGGGCGAGGAGCCCCCTCACCTCAACTAGAGAAAAGCCCAAGCAGCAATGAAGGACCCAGCAGAGCAACAAATAAATAAATTCATAAAACCATATTTCCATCCTCGAGCTTTGCTGAGGTCCATACACACGTTCTTTTATGTGGCATGTGTGTGGTCATGCATCCATGTATTCATTCTTCGATCATGTGAACCAGCAGTGACTTGGCGACAAGCATGGTTCTAGGCTTTGGAAGCTTGCCAGCCAGGCGTGTGGACCAGACTCCTGCACCCACGGAGCACCATTCAAGAGGGAAGACCCAGACGGTACCAGGCAAACAAACGTATACAAAGAAGATCTCCACCAACCATTGCTACGAGGGAGACAAAAAGCTGTGACGGGATGCATTCCTGGAGAGCACAGCTCCATCCCTCCACCTGGGGCTTTCAAACACCTTCAAAATCAATTTTCAGTCATTCAACACATAGCGACGTCCGACCAGGTACTAGACAGCCCTGTAGGGTCAGACTCATCACTGTCCCTCCCAGGTGTGGCCCCTGCTGTGACAGGGAGGGGGAACTCTTCTCAGAAATCCAAGTGTCGCTCTGAACCCAGCCTTCTCCTAGGAGCTCAGGGCTAGTCAGTTCCTAGTTCTGTGGATTCTACCCTGAAACATTTTCTAATTACATCCACTGCTTTCATCTGGGCCACCATAGTTCCAGTTCAGACCTCATACCTCCCTGCCCCTCCACACTGACCCAGGACTGGAGGGTCACTTGGCCCTCCGTCCAGAGTGTCTCAACCGCGACACTGGCGAATCCAGGCTCCACAGCTCTTTGTTGTGGGCGGTGTCCTGCACACTTTGGGGTGTTTCTCGGGACCCCTAGGTCTCCCCACTCGTCAGCAGCAGCCACTCCCCTCCCAGCTGTGTGCGCTTAGTCACTCAGTCGCATTCGACTCTTTCCAACACCATGAACTTTAGCTTGCCCGGCTCCTCGGTCCATGGGGATTCTCCAGGCAAGAATATTGGGGTGAGCTGCCATGCCCTCCTCTAGGAGATGGTCCCAACCCAGGGATGGAACCTAGGTGTTCTGCACTGTAGGCAGATTCTTTATGGTCTGAGACACTGGGAAGCCCCCTCCCAGTGGTGACAAGCCAAGATGTCTATAGACATGGCCAAAAGTCTCCTTGGGGGCCAATGTAACCCCAGTCCCACATCACTTCAAAAATCTTCTAATATTTTCATCCTTTTTTCTTCCTGTTTTATTGAGATATGATTGCAATACAGCACCATACAGTTTAAGGTATGCAGCATGATGATTTGATTCATATACACCATTAAGTGACTATCACAATAAATTAGTAAAAATCCATCATCTCATATAGATACTCCAGAATGTGTAGGAAATAACAGTACAACATCTACCTTTGTTTCTCACATAAATGTCCCTGTTATAAATTAAATTTGTATATTTAATTAGAAATTAAAAGACGCTTACTGCTTGGAAAAAAGCTATGACATAGACAGCATATTGAAAAGCAGAGACATTACTTTGCTGACAAAGGTCTGTCCAGTCAAAGCTATCGTTTTTCCAGTAATCATGTATGGATATGAGAGTTGGACTATAAAGAAAGCTGAGAGCCGAAGAATTGATGCTTTTGAACTGTGGAGTTGGAGAAGACTCTTGAGAGTCCCTTGGACTACAAGGAGATCCAACCAGTCCATCCTAAAGGAAATCAGTCCCAAATATTCATTGGAAGGACTGAAGCTAAAGCTGAAGCTCCAATACTTTAGCCACCTGATGCGAAGAAGTGACTTATTAGAAAAGGCCCTGATGCTGGGAAAGATTGAGGGCAGGAGGAGAAGGGGACGACAGAGGATGAGATGGTTGGATGGCATCACTGACTCTATGGACATAAGTTTGAGCAAGCTCTGGGAGTTGGTGATGGACAGGGAGGCCTGGTGTGCTGCAGTCCATGGGGTTGCCAAGGGTCGGACATGACTGAGCAACTGAACTGAACTGATTTAATTAGAGACTAGGATTAATCTGTGAGATGTACACTAAATGAGCTTTTCTGCTTTTTTTGTGGGGGAAGGGTCACCAGCATCTTTTCTGTTTGGTCACTTTAATTTTTTGTTGTTTGGAATTTGGTGTTCAGATGTTTTGGGGAAGATGCATCTCTTTAGAGAGGAGTGATTTTTAAATGAACATCCCTCAAAGCCCTAAAAATATAGAAAGCAAAGTTACAATTACCAAGTGGGAAAGGTGGGAGAGGGGTAAATTAAGAGTTTGGGATTAACAGATACACACGATTATGTATAAAATAGATAAGTAACCGGGATCTGCTGGATAGCACAGGGTACTTTATTTACTATGTTGTGTTCTTATTTTTACTGTTGTTTAGTTGCTAAGTCACTTCCAATTCTTTGTGACCCTATGGACTGTAGCCTGCCAGGCTCCTCTGTCCATGAAACTTCCCAGGCAAAAACACTGGAGTGGGTTGCCATTTTCTTCTTCAGGTGATCTTCCTGACCCAAGGATCGAACCCACGGCTCCTTCACTGACAGATGGATTCCTTACCACTGAACCACCGGGGAAGTCCTTACAATGTTGTATCAACCTATAATGGAAAAGACCCTAAAAAAGGACATATATACAACTGAGTCACTGTGCTATATACCTGAAACCTTGTAAATACACTATACTTCTATAAAAATAAAAAATAAGAATAAAATAAAATACAAGAGCCCTGTGATGAACAAGAGAAGTCGTCTCTGGGGCGGGGGTTCCTGCCCTGCCAGATATGAGAGCCCCCTGAGCTCAGAGAGAAATACAGAGACCACCATCGAGAGTTAAAACCCATGAAATAACCAGCATCTCTCATGAAGAAGTGATGCTCAAGACTGGCGGAAGTTGGGAAGAACAGAATGTGTCCACAGTGGATGAAACCTGTGGAGCAGTGTCTCCATCCGAAATGCCAGCCTCTGGCTCCATCTGAGCTGCAGAGAGCCACGAAGGGCCAGAGGTGTTTCCCTTTTCACAAGTCATTGGGCTAGACAGGCAGAGTTTTGTAGATGTTGGCAAAAGACGCAAGACTCCCGGGTTGGCGGCAAAGACTTTACAGTTCACGCAGGGCAAGCAGTGTGAGGATTTGCTGTCAACACTGACCTCCTTTGCTCCCATGCCCTGAAGGGCAATGCAGGTGGACACACACAGCTTTCCGAGAAGAGCACTAAGGCAGAGAGGACAGGCCTTTGGGGAAACTGGGACATGTTCTTACAGAAGATAAAGAGACATCGGTTATTAGCATTTCAGAATATGGCCTTCCAGATCTCACACAAGGGTGCGCATCTTTTGTGTAATAGTGTATGTTGTTTGTGGCGTTGAATATTCCTCTTCAATGCTATTGACAAAGCTTGTATAGATGCACTGTAATCATTACAACCCAACCTCTATTTTGGGATATTTAAATTGCCTCTAATTTTCTGCTGTTATAAATAGCCCTCTAAAGGACATTCTTGTTATCTTCAGATCCATTTCTAGACATGAATTTGCTGATTCAAAGAGAATCCAAAATTGGCTTCAAAGCATAGTGTAAAACTGTAAAAATTCTTATGTGAACCCTGGCAGGCTCCATCGCACTGTGGGCAATATATACATTTAGTGGGATCTTTAAAACTCAGTAAATGCACATGGTAAACTATCTTAATAAATCAAAAAGTCAGATGGCAGCAAGTCCGACTCTCACAGCCACCACCCCCAGCCCTCTCAAGTCCCCGAGTGTCCCTCTGTAGATGTCAGTGTGTTATGGATTAAATTTATTATGGATAAATCATCTACAAACACTTTTGTATAAATTTTCTGGTGCTTTTTTGTTTCCTTTCTTTGGGGAGTGAAGTTCTTGGGTTATAGAGTGGGTGCGTGCTCAGCTTTTTCAGTGACCAACAAGTCATTTATTTTATCATAGTAGTTCTGCCATCTACTCTCCCATCAGCCACAAATGAGCGTGTCATTGACTCAGAAGCATCATGATCGTGGGTTGACTGAGTTTTGAATTAACTGCTCTAATGGTTGTGCTTTTGCTTGCATGCTCAGTTGTGTCCAAATCTCTGTGACCCCATGGACTAGGGTTGACCAGGTTCCTCTGTCCCTGGAATTTTCCAGGCAACAACACTGGAGCTGGAGTGGGTTGCCATTTCCTATTCCAGGGGATCGTCCTGACCCAGGGGTTGAACCCGTATCTCCTGCGTTGTAGACAGTGCCCTGCATTGCAAGCAGATTCTTCACCACTGAACCACCAGGGAGGCACCACCGCTGGTACATCCACCTCTCAACACTTCCTGACGTCGTGATCCTTTCAGAGTTTGTTGCAATGCGTGTCAGGACAGGACTAGAGTAACCCTCTCCTATGATGCCGTTGTCCTCAGGTGGTGATGAAATGCCCTGGATGCTCTTCCATCTTCCAAGAAGAAGTGAGGCATCTTCCCTCTGGCTGGACTTTCTGTCTCCACCTGCTGTCCTGCCAGCGTCTCCTGCAGCTAGAGACCCCATGGACTGCAGCCAGCCAGGCTCCTCTGTCCATGGGATTATCCAGGGAGTGGGTTGCCATTCCCTCCTCCAGGGGATCTTCCTGACCCAGGGATTAAACCTGCGTCTCCTGTGTCTCCTGCATTGCAAGCGGACTCTTTACACACTGAGCCTTCAAACGGGGCTTAAGTCCTTCTCAACTAATCTGGTTGCTAGAAAACAAAGCCCTTGGATTATTTTTGGACACCTGGATCTTGTTGGCTGCTGTCTGTCATCACTGCCCATCCTAATTCAGTGTCTTTTCCACTTCAAGCGGGGTTAGGGCAGATGTTGGCATGCTAAAGATTGTCAGCATAAGGACAAGAGGTTGCATCTCTCATTAACATGAATGAACTGTGACATCATCTCAGAGTAAGCGCTCTTTGTGTGGCTTTTGAGCCAATTTCCACCTCTTGTGGGGTCAGAGAACAAGCTGAGGGCTGGGACCTGTCCCCTGGGGCTTGTTCCTGGGGCCCCTAGGGGCTGCCCAGCAAGACTCTGGGATGTGAGGACGTTCAGCCACACGACCTTGCCTCCAACTTCTCCCCCATGTCTTGGACTTTGGCAAGCCCTGTGATATGCCAATGTGATTAACCTGCTCATGGTGTCACAAGAGGGGGAACACACTATAAATGGAGCTCTGAGTCTCCAAAGGCTCTGAAATCAAAGGGCTGGTGCTGCTGGCAACACTGCTTGTCCCAAAGAAGGTCCATGGCAAGAAGACAGAGATGAACTGTAGGTGGGGCCACTCCCTGAAATCAGTAAGCCTCGCCTCATTAATCTGGGTGATGGAGGCATCAGACATTACCACCTCCTGGGAAAAACTTTTCTGGTTGATTCTTAAATAGCCTCCATTGCAACTCCACAATTGTGACCTTATAACAGTTACCATGGAAAGAATTCCTAGATTATAAATAATGGCAATGTGAGTTTCCTAGTTACCAAGTGTATTTATAAAATGAATTCCAAAGGTACATGACATTTAATTCCACCCTATTTTTAGAAACTAAATGATAATAAAGGAAAATACTTTTTTTTCAGAAAGAATTATATTATTTTCCAAATGTAGTTATAAAGCAGTAGATATGTATGGTTATTGGGAAAAATTAAGGGTTTTTAGTAATATACTATTCTTAGGGGATTAAGAAAAGCATTGGCAATGACAGATTGGTATTAAATCAGCTGACTGTGACCTTGGATCAGAATTAGATTTACAAAAATTACCTTGGGAGAAAGCCGTGATGTCCCTTGATTATCTCATCAGATATCTCAATATTTTGCAAAATACTTTTATTAAAGATAACCATTATTTCTCACACATATCTCTTGAAAGCAAAGGCTTGCCTAGTTTGAGGAGTCATGACCCAGAAAAGGGGAGAAGGGCTCCCTAAGGCATTGATTACACAAGAAAATCCATGAAATGGGCCTTCTATCACTTCTTAATGTGCTTCAGAAATGCAAGTTCAAAAAATATTACAGCAATAGAAATGTAATAATTTCTATGTCCCTTCAAATATTTTGTCTTTTCTGAGCACTTTCCTATTCCAAGAGATGCGTCAAAGAAGTTGACGCATAATGTCTCTTCAACGTGGTTTCAACAATCTCATTTAATTGGGGAATTTTCGTCTCTCTGAGTCTTGAATTGAGCCACATCTTTTTGTCTCATGCTCTGAAACATGACATTCAGAAGCTTAATAGCCGGAACCTCTCACATTTAAATTCTTCTCTTTCCATGTATGATTAATGCATCATATATTTGTAAGTTCTTTTGGTTTGATTTCAATAAATATTTACTGAACATTGTATTAGCTTTCTGTGGCTACTGTAGCAAATTACTACCAACTCAGTGGCTTAAAAGAATGCAGATTTATTATCTAACAGTTGTGTAAGGCGTCACTGGGCAGGGCTGCGTTCCTTTGAGACGTTCTAGGGGAGAATCCATTTCCTCATCTTGGGGTTCTTTGGCCAATGCTCCGCTTTCTCCATCTTCAAAGCCAGTGATGGTGGGTTGGCTTCTCACGTGACACCTCTTCCATCCTCACGTCTGTCACTGTCTCTGCTTGCTTTCTCTGTTATCAGAATCCTTGTGAAGGCAGTGGATCCAGCTAGATAGCCAAGGATAATCTCCCCATCTCAAAGTTATTAACTCAACCACCTCTGCAGAGCTTCTTTTGCCCTTGAGGTAGCAGAGCCAGAGGTTCTGGAGACAGGGACCAGGACGTCTTTGGAGAAGCCCTGTGCCCACCCCTGACACTGCTTTATTCTTTCTAAAACCACGTGGTTTTTGACATTCTGTCAGACTTATTTCATTTCTCGTAATGCGCTCTGAGCTCCAGCCTTGTCACAGATGATAAGATTTCATTTGTTTAACGTTGAGTCATATTCCATTGTATACGTACCATATTTTTTTTTAATTTTTTTTTTTTTTTTTTTTTGCTGTGGGCCATTGAAAACTCCTTCACAATTTTTATTTGTCCATTTATTTACTTATTTTTTTGGCTATGCTGGGACTTCGCTGCTGCTCAGTCGACTCTAGCGGCCGTGCCTGGGCCTCTTGCATCGCATTGCCTTCTCCTGTTGCAGAGCACCGGCTACAGGGCCAAGGCTCGTTACTTGTGGCCCACGGGCTTCGTTTCTCTGTGGCATGTGGCATCCTCCCGGACCAGGGATCATAACCACGCCTCCTGTGTTGGCAGGAGGAGTCTTTCCCGCCAAGCCGCCAGAGGAGCCCCACGACGCCTTCGTTCCTCACTCACCTGCTGACGGGTACCTAGGTGGCCTCCAAGTCTTGGCTATTGTTAGCAGTGCTGCAGTGAATATATGGGTGGGTGTATTCTTTTGAACTCGCGTTTTGTTTTCTTCAGGAATAGGGGTATCTGTTTCCTTAGGTCAACTCTAAGAACTATGACGGTCATAATCACGGAATTCCCAGCATATTAGTCATTGGCTCATCATCGACGCTCAATAAATGTTTCTTGAATGAATGAGAGGTTGGTTGAAACATTGTGGGCACTGAAATATTATTCAATTGCTTGTATAGACAATATTATACAATCCACCAAGGAAGAACTGTATCAGATTGTATTACTGCTTATTATTTATGAAAATATTCCAACAGGCCCAGCAGAATAGAATGCTATTCTCTCAAAAAAGATTCACCTGGATAAAATGGTTGCAAGTCTTGCTTTAATTTGCATTTCCTGGATAACTAAGAGGATAAACATTTTCTTTTTACTGTTTATATTTCATTGTGAATTTTTTATTCCCATCCTAGGCTCTTTCATTTACTACAGTCTTTGTAATTTTATTATTTCTGTGAAGAACTCTTTTTATTTCAGGTATTAACCTCTCTATAGTTTACTTGATGCAAATATCTTCCCTATTATTATTTCCTTATTTTTTTCATTTCTGTTGCTTTCATCTTTGATGATAAGAGTTTTATAGTAAAAAAAAAAAAAGTCTATCAATCAGTTCTTTCATAGCTTCATTTATTATCTGATATGCTTTTTCCAAAATTGTGGAAAAATTTTTAAATTTCTCCTGTTTCTCTGAAATAAATTCTTGGTTGATTTTTAGCTCTTAACCTACATTTCTTTTGACATATAATACATAAAGTAGATTTAAACAATTTTCTCTCCATTCTTTTGGCTACATAATAACTTAAAAAAATAGCTAGTTAAGGATACACTTTAGTCCAGCTCCTAACTCCTAACTGTCATCACACATGCAAAGTTCTGAGATGCTGCTATGCATGCAAACAATGTCATGAGGAGGAGGGGAAAACAAGGAGCATGAGGAGTCCCTGGAAGGGATGGCTGGGAACCTAGAAGCCAAGCACGCCCCGTCTCATGGGTCAGAGTGTGAGCATGACCACAAGGCTCCCTGTGTGTGTGAGGCTGCCTGCAGCTCTTTAAGCCGACAGGGCCCTGCATGTGGCAGCGTGCGAGTGCAGTCGGGCCTTCTGTGAACCGTGCGGGGCTGAGCCAGTGTTTCCTTGTGCTCAAGACAGTCACCCTACGACATGGTGCGTCACAGGGAACCTGATCCTTAACAACATGACCTGCCCAGTTCAGTCCAGTCGCTCAGTCGTGTCCGACTCTCTGCGACCCCATGGACTGCAGCACGCCAGGCCTCCCTGTCCATCACCAACTCCCGGAGCTTGCTCAAACTCATGTCCATCGAGTCGGTGATGCCATCCACCCATCTCATCCTCTGTCGTCCCCTTCTCCTGCCTTCAATCTTTCCCAGCGTCAGGGTCTTTCCCAATGACTCGGTTCTTCACATCAGGCGGCCAAAGGATTGGCCCACTGGTACAGATTTGCCCACTGGTGCAGAAAGTCTGGATCTGGTGAAGGCAGAGTGGAGGCAAATGGGAAAAGAAGTTGTAAACTCTGGAACAGGTGTTTTCTACCCATAAGGACTGCAGAGGGAAGTCAACAATGGCAATAGGAGTCTGACATTATCTTAAGTAGAGTCTTTTCACTGGTTATTTTCTTTATCTTCACTGATACCTTCCTAGACCTGCACACACACACACACCTCTGTGAGGATAAGCCTGCGTTAAGAAGAAGGTGGATGGTGTGTGCTTACGGCCCAAAGGCTATCAATCCTTGCTCACAGCCAGCCAATCCAAGTGAGCGAATATGGCAGCTCGACGACATTCCCAGTGACAGATGTCAATGAGATAGGAAAAGCCACGCAGAGCAGTCACTCCGCACACTCTCAGCTGATGTGCAGTACGTTCAGACCTTCGCAGCACACGCACACCTTTTTAGACCAAGTTGAGCTTTAACCCAAGGATGAGTTTTCTGCTCACAGCACTGATGAACCACATCCAGACTGAGAGCATCTTCTTACAGCAGACCCTCAATCATTAGTTTCCAAAAGCCTCATAACAAACTTCATTTATATTCTTTCTTTTTCTCAAAGAACTAAGTGGGTTTCAGCCCATTTCTTTTCACTTATTTGAAACATGGATTAGGCCTCTCCTTTGTTTTATGTCTTCCGTTTCTGAGAGAAAAACTGATGAATGCACCTATGCATTTTTTTTCAGCAAAGTGTGAAAATGAGACTCCTCCATTAGCTACCAGATTACCGTTCCATATCCAACTCCACTTTCAGTTACTGGAATAAAATCTGCTCTTAAGGGTGTGAATGCTGCACTTCCTCTTGTGATGGTCGTTGCACTACTTTCTCTGCTCAGCTGACCTTATCTTTTAAAGGTGACGGTGACTTCTTTCAGATGGTGTGACAGAATGCCAGACTTGAACATGAAAATGTTCTAATGAAAATAAAAACTATACAAAGAAAAAAAAAAGCAGTTTTGTCTGCTTTTTAAATTTGAGGCTGAAGTAGCTGAGTTTTAACTAATTAACGCACTGTAACTGGGAGGACAGACCTGTGAGATATTGAATCATGCTTTTAGAAAATGTCCCCCAAGGCTTGCTTGCCTCCTTGTAAAGTGCATATCACTCATTCAGCACATCTTTATTGATTGTGTCAGTCACTGTAATAGGTTTTGACACGACAGCCTTCAACAACAAAGGGGGAAATCCCTGACCCTTTGTCTGGGTTTTGGATACTCAGCAGATGGGATTAGCCTCATGCACCCATCTGATGTTCTGTTTCTGTAGCCCAGAGTATGCCGGTATCTCTCTTATTTTCTTTCCTCCTAGCCTTTTTGGGGAGGATTTTAATAGTGAATAAAATTGAAACAGGTGAAAAGACGTCTTGAAACCAAGGCCATTCCCAGAAGATATCACAGTGTTTAAATCTGGTGTCACTGAAGCCGATGCTCAAGTCAGCAAGGCATCCTCTGCATTTTCATAAAAGGGAGAAAACGCATGTTGTTTTTGGGCCTCCAAGTCACTGTTTACGTCAGACATCCCCTTTAAAAAAAAAATCATCTTTGGTAATCCAGGATCCACAATGAGTCTAATGCTGCCATGTCCAGCATTTACGTGTTTTAGAGATTAACCAATCTGTAATCAGAAAAAAAACAAAAAAATTTTAAAAGCATCGTGAAGCATTTACCAGGCCATACAGACATGTCACCAGATTTAACTGTTACAACCGCCACTGCAAACAGACTTCCTTACACTTGAGGAGACTTTGCCCCAAACCCACAGAGTGAGGGCTCTTGTAGATCTTTCAGGGGCAAGTCCAGGGAACAGGAGGGCTGGCCTTTCAGGGAGTCACCTGTGAGAGTGGGAGCCTCTTTCTCCCCAGAACTAAGGGTGGGCTGCACATGCTAGACACACATGCTCAAGGGCAAGGGTCAGCCTCGAGCCCAAGTTCAGGCCCCGGTTACGGGAAGGAGGCAGAACAGCAGGAGGAGGAGGGGGTGGTGGCCGCTCAGATCTGTCGCCTGTGGCCACAGCTAACGCAAGGGGCGTGAGCAGAAAGGGGGCTCTGTCCTCGGCAACAGATCTGACAAGAATGGGGCCAGGGTGGGCAACAAGCCTTGCCGGGGGGCAAGGACAGTCCGGCCAGGCTCCAGAGACCCAGAAGGACAGACTCTCGGACACTCTGTATCTGGGCGAGTGAGGGTCTTGCCGGGCATCTCTGCAGCCCCCGGGCGTCAGGAGCAAAAGACATTCCCAAACCCCGTCTTTCCTAAGGGAGAATAAATATCCAGTCATTCGTTTTGGACCACAAGAGGGAAGCCTTAAGTGTGGTCAGTGATTGCTGGTGATGGCCTCCTGATGTGAAGAGCTGACTCACTGGAAAAGACCCTGATGCTGGGAAAGATCAAAGGCGGGGCAAGAAGGGGACAACAGAGAATTGTTGGATGGCATCACCGACTCAATGGACATGGGTTTGGGTGGACTTTGGGAGCTGGTGATGGACAGGGAGGCCTGGCGTGCTACAGTCCATGGGGTCACAAAGAGTCGGACACGACTGAGCGACTGAACTGAACTGAACTGATGGAGGCTAACAGAGACCAGGAAAGAACAGTCAAGATTCAAACTCAGATCTGGTGAACTGTGATTCCTAACATGAACCCTGGGCTAAAACCCTCAACTTCCCTCCAACCAAGTGAGTGAGACGGGACTCTGCCAGGCCCTGAGGGTGAACCGGGGCTCAGCCAGCACTGGTCCGGTTCCCCAGGGGGGCTCCAGGGCTGGGGGCATGCTGTCCTGAGTGGAGACGCAGGGAGAAAGTCTGAAACGGTTGGGAGAGTTGTTGGAAGTTTGGACAGGTTTTGTTAAGCTATTCTTGTCACGGATGCTGGTGTATTTCTGAGGTCAGGGCCGATGGATAAAGGGAAATGGTGATAAGAAATTCCAGAAATATCCAGCTCCACAGTTCTCAGGCTTCGGGATCAGCCCACCCTCTCATTGTCTGACTTTTCAACAACCACCACCCCCCGCCTTCTGCATAAATCTCTTTCTCCATGCTTGAGTGGATTTTTTTTTAAATTAAAGTGCATTAAAATACATTTTAGTGATAATAGATTGAGATGTTTACAATAAATATAATTAAAAATGTACTGTGCAAAGCAAGATGGAAATCACTAATGTACCAATTTAATGCTGCTATAAATAAACAGAACAATTTAAGGGGATAGGCTGAAAATTTCCTACCCAGGTTTGAAAAAAAATAATAAATAAAATGGAACACGCTTCAGTAATGTTGTGTACTCTCAGCCCAAAAAAGCATTATCTTGATTGAAGTCTTTTTCTCTTTGTCCATCTTTCCTGAAGATAAACAAATCTGAAGCTGAAGATCCTCTTCCTGATTTTAATAACCAAATAAGCTCTCAGACTCAATAAAGGAAGTAAAGATGTTATTAGAAGAATTTCCTTTGGGGAAGGTTTTATGATGTTGTTTCATGATTCCATAGGCCCCTACTGGCTTTTCTGTTGACTCTCAAACGTACCTTCTAACTTGCAACCGTCCAGGAGGGTCTTCTTACTCAAGTGTTTCACCCAGAGATGTTGAGAAAGGATGCCCTTCAAATCCATCCTTTGTGTCTCCACTCTGGAGCTTTAGCATTCTGTCAGACCGGTACTTGGCCCACACCACGGGCCCATGTCATCTGACTTCAGTCAGCTCTGCCCCAGTGCTCACAGCAGCCAAGACAAAGAAGCAACATAAACGCCCATCGACGGGTGAGTGGATGAAGAAGAGGTGGGACATGTACACAGTGGAACGCTACTCAGCCCCGAAGAAGAACGAAATAGCACCATTTGCAGCAATGTGGATGGACCTAGAAATCATCACACTGAGTGAAGTAAATCAGAGAGAGAAAGACAAATGCCACATGCTATCTCTTACACGTGAAATCTGAGAAAACAGCTACTAATGAACCCACAGACATGGCAAACAAAAGTATGGTTGTCAAAGGGGAAAGGGGAAGGAAGGGATAAATTAGGAGGTTGGGATTAACATAAACACCCCACTACAGATAAAACATAAAGTAAGTAAGAAACAAGGTCATATCGTACGGCACCAGGAACTGCTTTGTATGAATCTGGAAAAGAATATACATGCATATGTGTGTGTGTGTGTATGTGTGTGTGTGTGTATTTATATATATATGTTCTCTGGTGGCTCAGACAGTAAAGAATCTGCTTGCAATGCAGTAGACCCAAGTTCAATCCCTGAGTCAGGAAGATCCCCTGGAGAAGGAAATGGCAACCCACTGCAATATTCTTGCCTGGAGAATCCCATGGACAGAGGAGCCCAGCGGGCCACAGTCCACGGGATCGCAGGGTTTACGTGTTTGACTGAATCGTTGTGCTATACACCTGAAACTGACACGATACTGTTGATCAACTCTACTTCAGCGAAACAAACGAACAAACAAACCTCAGTCTGAGGACGGGAACACAGCAAGACGGAACGGACTCGAGCAGCTCAGCGTGGAGAGACAGGTCTGCGGAGGCGGTGAGCCCTCTTGCAAATTCACCTCTAGGCTGACAGCACATGCTGCGGAGGTCACTACGCCTCACCCGTGGCCCTGTTTCCCAGCAGAGGGGAAGGTCGGGCAGAGGCAGCAGGGAGCTACTGCTCGACAATTAAACCTCTGCTGTTTACATACATTTTTTGCATCACAACTTCAGCCGCAAACCCCATAGACCCAAGTGAAGAAGAGCAATGAAACTACTGTCATGTCGAGAAGTTGAAGAGAGGAAACGCATGAGGCGTGGTTGTTCTGAAAGAGAGTTATGGCTTCGTCCCTAAACCCAGAGAAAAACACGGTTTTTCCTAAGTAGCGATTGAGGACTGTGTGTTTCTGAGCGACTGAGGACTGTGTGTTTCTGTCTTCCTCACGTCATCACCGGCGGGTCCTGGCTCAGTATCAGAAGGGAACGTTTGCATGGGCCTCAGGGCTAATCCGCCAAGGCCCTCACTTCCTGGTTTTGCCCATTTGCCGACGTGATCAGGTTCTCTTTGGGAACACTGTGGTCCAACGTTTGGTAACGGGGCGTTTACACAACACACACCCGCGTCCTCTCTGAAGCCTGCTTGTTTATCTGTTTGTTCTCCGCATTCATCCCTTCCACAAACGTTTATTGTGGAGCACTGGGCCTTGTGGGGAGGAGGGGCGGGGGGCAAAGACAGATTCTGTCTGTTGCGAATACGTATGTCAGCTGAGCCGGCCACTTGGAACAGCAGCGGAATTGTTTCATTTTGCTCTCTGTAAACTGGAAGGGCTGTCTCTCTGTGGTCTGGGCGCAGAGCTGTTGATTATGAGTTTCACCCCTTTCTTTGCTCATTTCATGGCCTTAAGCCAGAGACTGTCCCAATGCCCTCATCTATAAAACTGGGGAAAATTGCCCTAAACTCTCAAGGATTAGCCTGTTAGGGATTTCAAAGGGTTTGAAATGGTTTTGTGGGTTTTCTGCAGTACTTTGCTAGATTTATTAATATGCTTTGTCTGTTATAGTTTTGTAAATTATAAGCAATAAGTGATCTGCCCTTTGTTACACTCACCCCTATTGGTCTTTATTCTTGATTAAATTCACTGTTAAAGGACCCCATTTTCCCTTGTGGGATATTCCTTTCTGTTCCAAAGAATTCCTTAGCATCAGGAAGACTGTGCCTTCACATATCGCTTCCAAAATACATTATTTTCCCATTTATGAAGTTGTCTAAGTGTTTTACCTTATTTCATTACAGGGGAGGGCAAATTTGTGAGAGAGAAGAAAGGAAGGAAGAGGGGGGGAGGGCAGGATGGAAGGAAGGAAAGATGAGGAATTTAAATGCTCCTTACAGAAGACAGGGCTTTCCTGGTGGCCTGCAATGCGGGAGACCTGGGTTCAACCACTGGGTTGGGAAGATCCCCTGGAGAAGGGAATGGCTACCCACTCAGTGTTCTGGCCTGGAGAATCCCAGGGACTGTAGGGGTTGCAAAGAGTCAGACACGACTGAGTGACTTTCTGTTATAGAAGATGAGACGTCTAATAGAGTGCTTTAATATATGAAGACTATTCAATGTATTTGTACATGTTGAAAATAGCCCCCCAAAAACTGATGAACCAAATAGTCTAATAAAATTTATTAACTCAAAAACGTATCTACTACTGTGTCCAGGAGCACATAAGTACAAAGAAAACAGTTCATAAACTGTAGTTAAGTAATGAATTATATGACTGACATTTTTAGAACGTAATATAGCTTATTTAAAATAACGGTTTTTTTATAATCCCTAATTAATGCAAACTAAGTGAGCCAACTATCACATTATATTATTACCAAATTACCAGTGCTCATAACCAAGGCATCCTTTAGTGCATTTTAAACCCAGAAACATATGAAAATGTCTTTCACTGACAGCGTTTTTCTAAGTTTACTAATAGTGCCTATTTTTCCGTATGTTCTGTAAGACTATGCAATTTATTTTCATTAGTTATGCCAAAGCTCCATCCCTTTATGGCATCGTGGAAAGGGTATTTTCCCTTTTCTTAGACCAAAACACAACATGCTCCATTTTTATCCAAGAATTTCATGGCTCTTTCATTTAACTCACAAACACATTCGTTCTGTTATATATCGTGTCCTGGGAATAATTCCAGGAAAAGCCAGTCCTATCACAGCCTTTTTATTCTTAAAGCAATTTTGTTTACTTATAAAACTCCCAAAAGGGCAGGAGTGGCCCCACAGCCTTCCCATTACCTCTGCACACCGAGCGCCTCGCGTGATATTAATGCGTTTGTCCCCAGGATGAAATACGGTCCTGGGGTGACAGTGTTCTGTGAGATCAGTGAGGGTTTCCATTTTATGCTTGAAGATGGAAAAAAGGGCTTTTCTCTGGGCCTTCCTCCTGAAGGCTAACAGGCCAGAGAGTTGAGTGGCATGAATCTCACACACCCACGGGTAGCATCCTCAGGTCATGCCTGAAATTTCGCCTGCCTAATTTTCTGGTCCTCCCACACCTTTGCACGCATCAGAGAGAAGCAGAGAGCCCATTCCACCAGAACCAGCCTTACTGCAAGAGGTGATGCAGCTTTCCAAGGAAAGAAACAGTGCTGTGATGGAAGGTAACAGTGGAAGACACCTCACATGAGGAGGCCTTGAAGCTGAGATGGGAAAGATGAAGAAACCACGGTCCCGTGAAATGCAGAGTGACCGTTTCCAGGTGAGGGGAAGCAAGTGGAAGGCCTCCTTGCGGAATAAAACCTCTGTGCCCAAGGAGGAAAGAGGACCATCCCTTCAGTACCGAGGTACTCATCACTGAGTACTATATGCCCTGATGTCGTTTTCTTTATCCTTTTTTTTTTTTAGATGGGTTGGTTAAGCTGTTTACATTCATGATTTTATAGCCTTCATTCAATTGGGAACATTTTTGCTTGTTATTTTTTTCAAATACTTTTTCTGTTTTTCCTCTCTTCTTCTTTGGGGCCTCCAACTATATAAAAACGAGGTTGTTTGAAACTGACCCACAGACCACTGATGGGGCTGTTTGATTTGTGTGTGTGTCCATCTTTTTTCCTCTCTGTTTCATTTTGGATAGTTTTTTTTGCAATGTTTTCAAGTTCATTTGAGATGGTTTTTCCCAAGTGTCATTTCCTCTGCCATGTCTCATCCGCTACTAATCTCATTGAATATATTTTTCTCCTCAGCCGCCAGAGTTTTCATGGCTAGGAGTTTGGGAAAGGGGTGGGTTTTTTGTTCGTTTATCTGCTTTTCATTTGCAGTGACATGCGTGGACCTAGATATTGTCATGGTAAGCGAGGCAAGCCAGACGGAGAAAGACAAATACCATATGATATCACTTCTACGTGGAATCTAAAAACAGGGTACGCATGAACTTATTTACAAAACAGAAATAGAGTCACAGATGTAGAAAACAAATTTACGGTTACCAGAGGGGAGGCAGGGGGAGAGAAACTGGGAGACGGATTGACAAACACACTGGAAGCTTGATCTGAGTCATTTTGTCTCTTCCGAGTCTGTCACTGGCATGCTTGATTTTTCCTAGACTTTCTTGAACATAAAGAACACAGTTTCAGCAACTGTTTCAAATGCTTGTCTACTAATTCCACCTCTGTGTGGTTTTCAGATCTGCTTAAGGCCTGTTCCTGTTTGTCTAGTTCTTTACATAAAGACAATTTTTTACCAAATGAGAGACATCACGGACCTAGTCTGTGACGGATGTTTCTAGATTCCTACAAATGTCCTCAGGCTTTATTCTTAGGCACCACTGCATTTCTGAGAGCAGTCTAGTCATTTCAGGTCTTCTTTCAGTGGGAACGAAACAGCCATGAGTCCAGGGCTAAGGACACCCACTCCTCTGGCAAGACACCTCTCTGTGAGCCTCACCCCATGAATCAAAAGTGTTTTTACTCTCCCCATCCTTGTTTCTCAAGTGACAACAACAAAGCTTCCTCTTTTCCAAGCATTTTATGAGCCGTTCATGCTCAATGCCCCTGTCAAAATCGAATACATTACACCATATAAATGCGTGCGCAGAAAAGCATCCTCTGTCCACAAAGTTTATGCAGGAACTTAGTTAGGAATCTGACTTTAGAAATGATCAAGGTCCGCCTACTCAGTCCTTCTCTGGTGCTTCTGAAGTTGTAGACGTCTATGCAACGTGTGGGTGGATTTCATTTATGAGTCCCTCTGTCACATGTTGCTGTAAAGTTGCACCGGCCGCTGTTGTAGGTGGAATGTAAACTTGTGGTGGGATGGAGAAAGGCACGTGGTGCATGAGTTTTGAGTTGAGAGACCCACACCGCCTTCTGTGGAGCTCTGAGCTTCCCAGCGCCACCCAAGGTAGTCGCTTCTGAACCCCACATCTTCTGCACTGTATGTACAGACCCAGCGCGAGTCATCCCAGCCCCGGGCCCAGTGACTCTCCACCCATCACCAGGGCTGACATCCCTTCAACGTCTCAGTAAAAGTCACCATGCAACTTTGTAGTCCAAGAACCTATACGGGAATATTTACTGAGGAAAGGGAACAGAACTAGGATCCTCTCATTTGAGGGGCCAAAGAGAATGATTTACAGTGGCCCCAGGTTCAGAGGTGTGGCAGCTCCCTAGGAAACACTTGCAGATGAGAAAGTGTATTGGTTAGGGTGGCCTGGGGTATGCTGCTTACTAACAAATACCACCACCACCGCCCCACCATGGTCACATCCATCGAGGTCGACCTCAGCTGTGCTCAGGGACCTAACCCCAGGGAACCACGATCTGGGCATTAGTCCGTCTTGCACAGAGGAATGGAAGGAACAGGAGAGCTGTGGACTGGCTTTGGAGGCTTCAGTCACCCCCTCTCTCACTATCCCATCCACACAAGAGGCAAGCTTCTCAGCCAGGTGGGGGCTGGGCTGACTTGATCTTCCCAAGACCTCTCTCAGGAGGAACACTTACGATGCCATGGCCAAAGCTGGTGTCCACCAGTGAAGAAGTGTCTTCCATCAGAAAAGGAAACAATAATAAAATCTCCCCCCGAGAGTCAGGGCTGCCCCCACAGAGACAGGCTTCACGGGCAACCAAGTTCTCAGGCTTGCGGTACCCCCAGCGAAGCCAGAGCCACGAGGCCCTGGGCACAGAAGGAAAATGCTGTTGCCTGCGTGGAATTTCAGGAATTGACCCTGGAGGGGCTCAGCTGTCACCCCCACCAGGATGTGGGCCTCCGGGAAGGAGAACAGGATCTCGAACCCAGGTCCCCAGTTATCACGTGGGCTTAAACTATTCAGACGGACACCTGCAAGGCACCACTCAGCCCCACCCCATCCGGTCCACGTGGTGCAGACAAGAAGCATTCAGAGCATAGACATCAGTCAATAAAGAGAATAAAAGCCGAGCTCAAACAAAGATGTTCCCTCAGTTTAAGACCTCACCGCCATGGGGAAACAAGGTAAAATGGAGTTTAATTGTCTCGTTTAAGAAACTGAGATTATATTATTCACATAAAAATGTGTTAGGTTAAAAAAAAAAATTACAATTGCCAAGACCAGAGACAAAACCCAAGGGAGGCACTCTCTGAATCCGTAGAGAGTTTTTTTTTTTTTTTCCGTAGCGAGTTTTAAAAGCTTCATTTCCCTCTGCAGGATGTGGGGCTGGAGATCAATTGAGATACAGAATTAGGAACAAGTAGCCTCAGAGAAGACTGGACCGTGGAGCCCGCAGGGAAAGCAAGCCTGGCTCGGAGGAGAGACCTGGGAGGTGGGGAACAAAAGTGAAGGCAGAACACAGGGAGTGGAAACGTTTTAATTGTCTTCACAGCCATTACAGACAGCCCTGCTGATGCATTCAAAACTCCCCAGCAAAGAGCGCCAGGTTCTTGGGGCAGAGCCTCTGGCTGGCTGGCCATTAATTCCAGAAACCGCCACTTCCTGCAGAGCTTTCTCTGACTGGAGTCGGGGCAGCATGCAAGACAGCCGGCCCGGATGCTCTTGTAACTGCTTCCTTGTTCACATCATCACAAATGGCTCACTGGTACCATGTGCAGTGGGCTTCCCAAGTGGCGCTGGTGGTACAGAACCCACTTCCAATGCAGGAGACGTAGGAGATGTGGGTTTGATCCCTGAATCAGGAAGATGCCCTAGAGGAGAGCATGCCAACCCACTCCAGTATTCTTGCCTGAAGAATCCCATGGACAGGAGAGCCTGCAGGATACAGTCTATGGGGTCACAAAGAGTCAGACATGACTGAAGTGACTTAGGACGCACACAGCACATGTAGGCTCTGCAAAGCATGTTTATGATATTTTTGTATATTACACAGACAAAAGAATATCAGGAAGCCTTCTCTTTCTAATTTTTTAAAGACCTTTATTGAACTGTAGTTGAGTTATAATGTTTCAGGTACACAGAAAAGGGATTCAGTTATATACATACATTCTTTTGTACATTCTTTTCCATCATACATTATTGTGTGTCTGTTAATTACTTAGTCATGTCCGACTCTTTTCAACCCCTTGAACTGTAGCCCCCCAGATTCCTCTGTCCATGGAATTCTCTAGAAAAGAATACTGGAGTGGGTAGCCATTCCTTTATAAAGCGGATCTTCCTGACCCAGGGATTGAACCCACCAGGCCTCCTGCATTGCAAGTGGATTCTTTATCATCTGAGCCACCAGGGAAGCCCCTTTCCCCAGTTTTCAGATACTATGAAAGTTCAGTTGTTCCAGGGGAGGAAACTGAGACACACTGATTCCCACCCCCCCCAAGGCTTCTATTTGCCAGTTCAAGCTCTAGGCTATACCCTCCTGCTCTCTACCCCCAGCAAAATGAGCTGCATGCAGGCAACCTTTTGCCTGGGGGAAGGTAATACATTATTGCAAGATACTGAAAGATATCAAATATAGTTCAAATATAGTACTACAGAGTAGATCCTGTTGTTTATCTATTTTATGCATAGGTGCATGTATCTGCTAATCCAAATCCCCTAATTTATCCCTCCCTCTTTGGTAACAACTAGTTTATTTTCTTTGTGAATCTATTTCTGTTTTGTAAATAAGCTCATATGTATCATATTTTAGATTCCACATATAAGTGATATCATATGATACTGGTCTTTGACTCACTTCTCTTAGTATGATAATCTCTAGGTCCATCTATGTTGTTGCAAATGGCGTTATTTCATTATTTTTTTATTTCTAAGTAATATTCCATTGCATATGCGTACCACATCTTTTTTATCCATTCTTCTGTTGACTGGCACTTAGGTTGCTTCCATGTCTTTGCTATTGTAAACAATGCTACTGTGAACATAGGGGTGTATGTATTCTTCCAATTTCTAGTTTCTGTCTTTTCTGGGTGTATGCCTAGGAGTGGGATTGCTGGTATGGTAGGTCTACTTCTAGTTTTTCATCAGGGACTTTCTAAAGAGTGATGGGAAGAGAGTTTGGTCCAATTCAACTACCAAGACTGGAGAGCCCCCACACTCCACGTGTTTACATCAGTTGTGGGCCATGCCTGGCATGGTGGGACATCCTCAGAGCAGGCACGGTGGGACATCCTCACAGCAGCCCTGGCCTTGTGGAGCCTCTGCTCTGACTCTGTGATGTCGTAGACTGTGACTGGTGAGAAGAAATGCATTTCATGCTGCAGAACTGTATGCCTGTACATCTACCATTACACACACACCACACCACCCACCCCCCCCCCCACACACACACACAGAGCACTGGAACAAAAATGTCATTAAGTGATGCCTGTCTTTACTGAAATGTGATAAATTCTGACTTTGTTTCCATTCTTTTAAATTTGATCAGAAACAATTGCACAACCACCCACTGGTCTTCAACCTGTGTTAAGAAGAAGCCTGGGCACCAGACCTTATCCAGGACTTAGTTGCCTGAGGATGGTGTGACTGGAGCAGAGGGTGAAGGGCTGATGGGCAGATGAACAGGGCTGGGAAGCATAGACATGGAGGAGAGGAAAGCATAGGCTTTCTCTCCCCTCCCCTCCTAGAGGTGGGAGCACCTCCACTCTGCACTTACACACATGTCACTGGTTTATTACTGTGCACGCTTCCTCAGGGCCACAGGCAAATTGGAAAAGTCCACAGTTCTCCCAGGACCTGACCCTGAGGCAAAGGAAACAGAGGCCCCATGTTGACATCAGTCTGCTTTCTGGGTGGGGAGGATGCCTGCTGGATGTCTGCCCAAGTCCTGCTGCATCAGAGAAGGTGTTCAGTATACCCACTGCAATCAGCAGGTCCACCCCTCTTGCTCCATCAAGTTCAAAATGCTGCTGAACACAGATGAAGCACAGTATCCCTGGAAATCCTCCCAGCCTGGGTGCTCTGCAGGGGACCCTGCATAACACTGAGGTCTCTGCCTCCTCCCCTCCTGGGGGCACCCACACACACAGTGCACACTCAGAACCTGCTGGCGCACATCCACTCAGGGCTGCCCACGTGCCAAGGTCCACACTGTCCAGAGTTGCTTTTCTCCCAGCCTCTTGTTTCCTCGCCCTGCTTCCAGCTGACCTGGCAGTGAACCCAGGCCCAAATCCTCTGGCCGTTGTCTATTTAGTATTCTGTCCTGGTGGAGAAGTTTCCACTGAGACAGAAGCGCAGTGAAATGGGGTCAGCTGCAAAAGGATGTTGACAAACAGACAAGGACACATCCCTCCACAAGCAAACCGATCTCCCTCTGACATGTGCAAATGCAAAGAGAGATATTTTGGCTTCAGACCAAATGCAAAATAATTCTGCAGGGCACAGAGTCATCATCGAGTTGGTCACATCCTCTGCTCTCTAAGTCAAAAAGGGGTCCAAGATCTTTCGCTTGCTAATTTTTTTTTCTCAAAATATATGGCCCAAGGACTTCCCTGGTCCGATGATTAAAACCCCTAAACTTCTACTGCAGGGGTGGGGACTGGGTTCAACCCCTGGTTGGGAGAATTAACATCCCACATGAGCACTGCATTGACAAAAAAAAAAAAGGTAGCCCAAAGAACACTTTAATCAGATTAAAGACTGATTCCCAAGTTGTGGTCAGACCTGCTTGAATAACATAAATGTATGTGACATACATTGATTCCTGACATAAATGTATGTGAAAGGATTCTAGGAAAAAGTCCCCAACACACTATTCAGTTGATATAAATAATTATTTTGTGGAGAAATTGTGATAATAAACCTTGAATCTCCCATAACAGACACCATTTAATGAGCAACTACATCACAATTTGAGTGAGATGTCATTGGCTCAGTTTCATAAAGAAAGGGAGAGACACAGAGTTGAACTAACTTGTCCAGAAACACACTCAGTGAGCGGTGGACCCAAGGTATGAACCCAATTCGTCTTGCCAGTCTGCACATTTAACTACAAAACACATCCTCTCAACCAATATTTTGGCCATCTGGTGTGAAGAACCGAGCCATTGGAAAAGACCCTGATGATGGGAAAGATGGAGGGCAAGAGGAGAAGGGGACGACAGAGGATGAGATGGTTGGATGGCATCACTGACTCAACAGACAGGAGTTTGAGGAAACTCTGGGAGATGGTGAAGGACAGGGAAGCCTGGCATGCTGCAGTCCATGGGGTGGCAAAGAGTCAGACCCAACTGAGTGCCTGGACAACAATGGCAGCCTTATACCCAACTCTAAGGGACTAAGAAAGAGTCATTGTTTATTACTGGCCCATCATTGTTGTCCTGTGATGTTGCCCTGTAAACATAATGTAATGAACTGAACAACCAGATGCTGTCTGTCAGGGAAAGAGCATATGATCGTGACACAGAAGGCATCATCTAAATTAACTCCCCAGGCCAAGGGATCAAGCTAGTGTCCCTGGAAAACTGGGATCAATGGCTTTGTTCATTAACAAGTCTAGGGGCAATGATTTTAAAGACTGGCCAGACTGCCGCGTTTTGAGGCATCATCTCTCCTGGTGGCACATGGTCGCTCAAGGCGAAACAGGTACTCCCACTGGATGGCATCTGATTCTTCAGTTTATCATCAGACCCATCAGTGGGCTTGTTGGGTGGAAAAGAAAACTCATCTGACTTTTCTATTTGTTGGCAAGGATAAGGGATGACATGAGAATAAGCTGTAGGTATTTTATTTGCAGGCAGGGGAAAAACAATCCACTTTCTGTCTATCTCTGGCTTTATCTTTTCTCTCACCTGGAAACTTCGGTGTCAAAAATTTATCAATTTTCAAACAATTCTGATAACCAAGCAGCATACATCTGAAGGATTCACTATATAAAAAAATAGATAAGTAGTCTTTTTCTAGAAAAAAATAAGGAAAAAAAGCACTCTGATTTTACTGGGATTAGAGAGTCAGTGTAAAATATGGTTGCTTAGAAACTTTCCCTTCTCACACACAAATGCAACATAAAATAGCTTCAAACAAAGGGCTCGAGTGTTTCTAAATAAAAGATGTCTTCCCAATGACCACATCCTTTGCCAAAGGTGACAGATCCGTTAACATTTCTGTTCTCAAAGACACTCCTTTGTCTTATATCCTGGATACAAGCTGGAACCACTCAGAGATTTTACCTTTATTGTTTATCATAAAAGCACGCCCAGTTACTTTGCTTTTTAATTTGTAAGGCAAGCTTAAGGTGTCTAGCTCTGACTCAAGATTCATCGGCAAAGTCGTCGTTTTGGTCAATGCTGTTAGGAAAGATTCTGGCTGAACTTTTGGCCATTTTTTATCTTCGGCTGCATTTTAATTGGAGATTCGACCAGTTGGAAGCCCGTGGGACACAAGAATATAACAGTGCATCTCCCCTGTTCCCAGGCCCACAGGTGGGTGTGTGCAGAATGGGTTTCTTTAATATTGGGCCTGCAAATGGCAATGCTTGTTTTCAGGTCTTTTCTTCAGGAATAAGCATCTTTGAGTGTTTTACTTCTATTTTCAAATTGATCTGAATCCTGAGCAAGATTCAGAAAATCATTTAACTGGCTGGGATTTCAGATTTCTGAAATTTCCCAGACTTGAATCTCATGCCACACGTCGGCTCCCCTCGGCTTTCTCTCAGGGACAATATTCAGTGCCGAGCCAGTGACTAGCACATTTGAAAGGCTCTTTAGATATATATATTTGCTAAATGAATATAGGGATCAATATAAATTATATTTCATGGCAACTTTTAATTTTTGCTGTATAGAGCATTCAGGAAATCAACACTGAATATTCATTGGAATGACTGATGCTGAAGCTGAAGCTTCAATACTCTGACCACCTGATGCAAAGAGCTGACTCATTGGAAAAGACCCCGACGCCAGAAAAGATTGAAGGCAGGAGGAGAAGGGGGTGACAGAGGATGAGATGGTTGGATGGATCACCAACTCAGTGGGCATGAATTCATGAATTCGAGCAAACTCCGGGAGATAGTGGGGGACAGAGGAGCCTGGCATGCTGCAGTCCATGGAGTCACAAAGAATCGGACAGGACTTAGTGACTGAAAAGCAGCAACAACAAATAAATGTTGTTGACTGATTGTTTGATCATCTAATTGCTGTTTTATATAGACGTTCGGAAAGGTCCAAAGCTAACCTGGCATCAGCAACACCGTCTTCCCAGATTTCCTGATATTCATTCTTTCCAAGTCTTCTAAATGTCTCATGTACTTGCTACCTCAACCACATTCTAGTTTTTCTAGGGGTTAGGAACTCAACCCAAATGTTTTGCTTTATGTACAGAGCAAGCCTAGTGTGTACAGCTCAATAAATGTGAATTCTATTAAATTAGGTTAATGGAAATTTAGAGCTGGAAGGAATTTTAGAAATTAACTAGTCTGATGTTTTCAATTTATAGCACTGGAATTTGTGTTATAAATTTTTTTTCTGAATATGTCGTGACTCTATGTCTTGTATTTTTATTAATGAAATCTCCTAAAAAGTACACTGTAATAAATTGATCAGCATTTTCTTTGAATTACCTGAGTTTTTGGCACTCTTAGCAAAGCTTTCTCTTTCCTAAATCATTGTGAGAGCAGCCTTCACGTGAACTTGTATTACTTTCATATTTGTTGTTGTTTTTAACAAATGTCTAATCCAGCTGAAAGTTATTTTATTGTTGACAACAAGGAAGGGAATCTCACTTCATTATTTTTTCCTGCAGATGGCGATTCAATTGTTCCGACATCATTTATTAAATAACCAAACCGTTTTGTCCCGATGATTATAAATGCCGCCTCTATCACTTATTAGATGCCGTGTGTATTGAATCTGTTCAAGAAAGTACTTGCTTTTACCATCTCTTTGCTACATTTACCCCTCCTCTTTTTTCCTCTTAACCAGCAATGCCTTGGTTTTTCCAAAAGAAAGTTACAAGTGCTGACAACAGTAAACGTCTTTGATGGTGGCTGATGTTAATAGGAGCATGCCTCACATTTGCCTTCTAAGCATGGTACTATATTGGATTTGGGCTGACATGTAGAACTATTTATATATAACTATTATCTAGTTACTGCTATCTTACATTTTGTTAACTTACAAATAGATGTTAACTTTTTTCTTTTTGCATATACCACACGGTATGTGAGATGTTAGGTCCTCAACCAGGGATCAAACCTGTGCCCCTTGCAATGGAAGCACAGAGTCTTACCCACTGCACCTCCAGGGGATTTCCAGATGTTAAATTTTAACACCTGCGTTTTCAGATTCAATGAATTTAGGTTTGTGATTTGTTTCCTTTACAACATTCATATAAAAATCATGCGGATAGATTGGCTAACATGGAGTTGTTTTAAAAGCAGATCCACCTACTTCTTCATATGGTGCTTTTTAACACTTCTGTAAGCTAATATTTAATCTAGTATCTTTGTATCATCATTCGTGAGACTTACCTATGGTCTCTCTCTCTCTCTCTCTTTTTTTTTCTTGTTTACTAATAATGGTAACATTACAAAAAGGATCCAGAATTCTTTTCCCATGCTCTGAAGAAGTGTAAGTAGTATTGAGGTAATCTGGATATCAAAAAGTTGCTGGAATTCGTCTACGAACCTGGGTCCTTTGTCAACTGTGCTCGTTTTTCCCTTTGATAATTTGTCTGCTTTGTTTTTTCCTGTCATTTGGGGTCAGTTTGGGCTTCCCTGGTGGCTCAGTTGGTAAAGAATCCACCTGCAATGCAGGAGACCCTGGTTCGATCCTGGGTTGGGAAGATCCCCTGGGGAAGAGACAGGCTACCAAATCCAGTATGTTGGGGCTTCCCTTGTGTCTCAGCTGGTAAAGAATCTGCCTGCAATGCAGGAAACCTGGGTTCGATCCCCGAGTTGGGAAGATCCCCTGGAGAAAGGAAAGGCTATTCACTCCAGTATTCTGGCCTGGAGAATTCCAAGGACAGTCCACGGGGTCGCAAAGAGTCGGACAGGACTGAGCGACTTTCACTGCTAGTGTTCCCAGATCATCTATTTATTATCAAATGTTTGTACACACATTTGTTACTGATCATTTTTTCTAGGCACTTTCCTATAAATAGCATTTAACTTTCATAACAACCCTGCAGGTAGGTATTATATTTTTATTATCCTAATTTTACAGATGAAGAAATGGTAACATATTTATTGTGCTAAGCAGTTCACACATATTAACTAATACACATCTTCTACCAACCCTGAGAAGTAGTAGTTTTATTTTCCACGTATTATAGGTAAAGAAACTGGAATCTGAAGAGATGGCCACTTATCCCGTTTCACAGCTGGTGGTTAGCAGCCAGGTTTCCAGTCCCGTTAGGGCTAAATATCTGCAGACAGCAAGCCCCTAACTCAAGGCCCCTGAGTTAAGCAGATCCAGGCTTCAAAATCCTCACACAGGGGGCTTTCCTATGTGTTAGCAGCACAATATTCAGAGCATTGACCGTGGAGGATTAAGAAATGGAGGAGGCTTTCAATGATGCAGTTTCTTTATAGCTGATAAAGGAGTCCCCACTGAAATGAAATACCTGTTGAACATCCAAGCTGGGCAATTTTCAACTGCCAAACTCATGTTGTTTGCTAGAAAAACGTCTCAATTTCGAAACAGCGCCCTGTTCTGAAAGGTTCTCTCCTCTCAGCATGGCAGAGTTCTGATTGCTTTTTTCAGGCTTCGTCGTGCCTGACCGCTCTGGTCAGCATCTTCCAGGTGTATGCAGCAGTCCTTTGTCAGTGGTGGACGTAGCTGAGGCCATCAGGTCGTCCCCAAGTCCAAAAAGCATAGACTGTTATCATGGGCACAGCCATCAGCTTGAAGCGCTGGGAAGACCTGGGTGAAGGTGTCGATTCTAATTGAGAGCAACTGGCCCAGGAAACTCGGAGAAGGCAGTGGCACCCTACTCCAGTCCTCTTGCCTGGAAAAATCCCATGGACAGAGGAGCCTGGTGGGCTGCAGTCCGTGGGGTCGCGAAGAGTCGGACACGACTGAGCAACTTCACTTTCACTTTTCACTTTCATGCATTGGAGAAGGAAATGGCAACCCACTCCAGTGTTCCTGCCTGGAGATCCCAGGGACGGGGGAGCCTGGTGGGCTGCCGTCTATGGGGTCTCACAGAGTTGGACACGGCTGAAGTGACAGCCGCAGCAGCAGCAGCAGGCCCAGGAAATCCACTGGATTCAGTTAAAATCAGGAGAAAATATCCACAACCAAGCCAACTCAGAGGAGAGTGACGGCGGAAGTCCCGCCAAGTGCGCTGGCGATCCTGCGATCAAATCTCTCATCCACGTTCATCTTCATTAGGAAGGGGTCTTTGCTGGGTCATTAAGGGTAACTCTCGCTGAAATTAAAGAGCTCGTAAACTAAGGGTCTACAATTCTCAAAGATCAGGGTCTGTGTCTTATCATTTGGTGTATTCGCAGAGATATGGACAAATACTGAGGGAAGCCCTGCAGAGGTTCAAAGGTTGGACTCAGGGCCCCATAGGTCATCACTCTCGGGAGCTGGGGCGGTTCATCCCATGCCTCTGGACCTCACATGGGAAGCAGGAGACTGCACCAGACTAACTGAATGGAACTTGGTACTAAAAACCACCCCACCTGACCCCCCAGCATTTTCTCAGATGCTTTCCCCCTCCAGCGCATGCAGTGGTATTCAATAAATGCTTTTCCTTTTCTTTTGCACTCAAGAGCTGTAGCTCACCTGGGCATGTAGCTATCACTGAGTCTGCCTTCTGACCGAGTGATAAAGGAAACATCCGAGCCATCACTCTGTCCCTTTCAAAGCTCAGGCGAGAGCAAACACAGGCAGAAAGAGCCGAGACTCCGACTATTGAACAGGACTTGATTTTATTTCCCAGCTGAGACTGAGGCGACCTCAGGCTTGGGGTTCTCGGCCGGGCAGGACAGACCCCCCACCCTCTCGCATCTCTTGGAAACTGTGTGTTTCCCATCAGGCTGGAATCTCTGCTCTCCTGAAGGTGTCATCAAATGCCATAATGTACACGTATCTTATTTGCCGAGGATCACTTAGCAACAGAACCCTGTGTTCTGCCAACTTTCTTTGCAGGCTGACAACCTAGATTTCACAGAAACGGCGTTTTCTAGAAGTCTGTACAGCCCGGGAAGGGTGACGAAGGGATGTCTCATCACAGACGCAGGCAGACATGGGCACGGCTGCTTCTCTTTCTGGTTTCTGGGGATATTTTCGATGTTATGATCATGGTCTGCCATTCAGAAACAATTTATTTTTAATCACGGGCTATTAATCAGCTGTGGACTGACGTCAGTTACCTCATAAAGCTGATGACACAAAGCGCTGGGTTTGGGAGGAAATATCAACTGGATTTTAGCCACAAACGTTAAAACCCAGCGTAACACAAACGTGTTGCCAAAGGTGTACGAGTGTGTTAGGGATGTTTACTCATCTTGTAAAAAGGGAAGCAGGAGAAATGCTCACTGTGAAAAATCTGATTTGCCTTTTGTGATGAGGGATGAAGTATGGTATCTGATACGTTATTTTATCTTAGTTCTCCCGTTTATCTTTGCTTGAGCTGTAATAGGAAGCAAATACTGTGAGATAGCTGACAAAGCAGAAGAGAATTACCTATATTTGAAGGTAATAAATGCTCCTCTTTTTAATGACAGGCCTTCAAGAAATGACTGAATACATATGATTTATTTTCAAAGGGTATCTCATCATGGCAATAACAATGAACAGAACGGACACAAAACTTGTTCCTTCTGTGAAAACCCCTGTTTTGCATTCAGGTTTCTATCACCTCACTTTACAGACGCAATATATAGCTCATTGATTTTTCTTCATGTGATTATTACGTGATGATAAAAAACAAGATGGGACATCCCAGGGGGCGCTAGTGGTAAAGAACCGACCTGCCAATGCAGGAGACGCAATAGACACAGGTTCGATCCCTGAGTCAGGAAGATCCCCTGGAGGAGGGCCTGGCAACCCACTGCAGTATCCTTGCCTGCAGAATCCTGTGAACAGAGGCGCCTGGCGGGCTACGATGCATTGGGTTGCAAAGAGTCAGACACAACTGAAGCGGCTTAGCAAGTATGCACGCAAGAAAGAAAATGATGTTGTTTCCAAACCAACCAAACCCAATTGTGGGTCCCAGTTAACTGTCAGAGAAGTGGTATAAAATTATCCACCAATTTTCCAGAATTCCTCCCATCAGTCATTACAATATATGAACAGAGGTTGCTTCAGGTAAGTTTCCAGACCAGTGTAAACACTTCCACCCTTCCCTTTAGAGGTGTGCGGGACTACGTGATTAAACGGCTTGCTTTACACCCGGACCATCTGGGGCTGAAATTCGTTCACTGATGGCGGCTCAGCGGAGAGTGGACAGCGAAGCTGGCCTCCATTTCTCTCCCAGCCTGTGCACCAAGACACTCATTCCCCTGGCGTTTTCTTTCCCACATGTGTTTCTTTCTGATGATCAGTCACTCTTGCCTGCTGTGTGCCAGCCTCGGCACAGACAGGCAAGCGGCGACGAGCTTCTGCTCCACTCAGCACGTGGGGGACAGTGTCTCCTCCTACCCGAAAGTGCAGAGACACGGGGTAAGGTCAGCGTGGCCCGCGCTCCCAGAAGATAGCGGCTTCGTGTCAGCATCGCAAGTCCCCCGTTGCAAAGGGAGCCACAGCTTGTGACTGTTTATGAGACCTGAGGTGGCGCATCACCTGGGTGTTGCCAGGGTGGACCCGCTGGAGGCGTGTGTCTGCGTGGGCAGGCCTCCCCTGGTGCCATCTGAGCTCTGAACGGTGGCATCAGACCTAACACAGGAACACCGGGACAGGTTGTGTGAGCACAGAAACCCCCACCCTCCTCTCGAAGAGACAGAAGAGCAGGCGTCTCCTCCCTAAAGTGACACGAGGTGCATGGGCAGAATCAGCTCCAACGACGTCCACAGGGCTGCAAAGGGAAGCCTCGGGCTTCCTGTTCCTCTTCTAATACTTAAGTCTCTCTGTGTCTTTCTTTCCTGCGGTAGTACTGACGGCAAGAGCTTAACGGGAAGCAGGAGGATGCCGGAAACAAGAAGGGCCCAAGGATCATTCACCCAAAGGTGTTTTTTGAAGAGTACGTGGGTCGTACGTTCCATGAGCAGACGAGTCTGCAAGGAAGCCAGGGCCTCTGGCCGAGGGTCCCCTGCTGCTGCTTCATAAACGGAAGTCCCTCATCCACTCTCTGATTACACTGTGTTTATTTGGGAAAGGTAGGACAAAGGCTTGAGTCTTTCCCTTTATCTACTGGTTTTCCAAATAGTTTGTTGTTTCTCCAGCATCTTTTAAACAAGTGAGGAAGGCCAATGAGTTCTTTGTAGAAGTATTTTCATCGTTACAAACCAGCGGATTTAAAATTACATGATGTCTCTTCCATGCAGTTGTTATTATTCATGTTTATGCCATTATTATTAACGCTCATGTTGTTCAAGCGGGCTTCAGTGTCTTGTCTGTCATCTCTGCCAGCTGCCATGCTCAAGGGAGCCTAACCTGGCCCATTAAGTGACTCTGCACGGAGCAGCCCTGAGATTTACGTGGAAAGAGTCCCAGCTGCTCCCAGAGACACCATTTCCTGCTCCAGCTCCAGGCAGCATCTGAGGGGAACCCCAGGAGAGACTCCGAACCCAGATTATCCAGCTGCGCCCTTCAGCTGGTCCACAGACTTTCTGCGCAGAAACAGAGAGAGAGAGAAAATGAGTGTGGTTATGTTTATGCCATTCAGTTTTCTGGCAATTGCTGCACGTTGATAAATAACCAAGACAAAATATGTTAAGTATATGTGTATATATGTGTGTCTGTATATGTGCGTAAATATGCATAAATGGACAAATAAGCCAATATGTTTTTAAAACTATCTATAAATGGAGGGGGAAAGTGAAATAAAGTTGAGAGTACTGGAGCTAAACTTTGTCTATAATATATTTTGTAGACTTGATTTAGGAACTATGTAAATGTTGTATGGAATAGTACATAACTTTCAAAGCAATACCTAAAAGTGAAAATGAAATGCAGCGATATGAACCTGTGTATTGAGATGGAGGACCAATCACACAGAGACGTGTTACTTCAAGTGATGTTTTCATTTCACTGCACCTTCTCAGTGGCCCATAAGGTGAGGGAACTGAAAACAAACACAAAATGAAACAGAAAGCCTTAGCTGTCTTCAGAATGATATTATTGGTAACAATACTGCTATTATCTTGCTAAAAGAATTATTATACAATGGAGAAGGATGAACAGTTATGTTATTCTCCTTTGAAATGAAAAATTGGTAACATAAAAGAGGAACAAATATAAAAGTCAAAGAAGTCTGCCTTCTGGCCTCACATGATAGAAACTCACCCTCCCGGTGAAGTCAAGAAATCCTGCCCCCTCCGAGGCACCTTCTTGGGGATGATGTCTGCTGTGCCTGCCTCCCCAAGGATGGGAGACAAGACTGGGGCATCCAGAACTCACTTTGACCCTGGCTGGGGTCACGTAAATTGACAACAGTTCCGATCTCTTTCTTCTCCTCCAGTATGTGATGCTGACAGTGGCTGAAATGGATGGAGACTGTGGGCGGGGGGAGGCGGGGGCCACAGGAACACAGAGAAGGGAGAAGCCAAGAGGAGGAGGAGAGGAAGGACAGGAGAAGAAGAGAGAAGGAAGGAGGGAGAGAAAGGAAGGGAAAGCCCTGCATAAGAAGGAAGTACAATAAATACACTGGCTACTTTTTAGTTCAGTGTCAATGGCAGCCACTTTATGGACACCGAGGGAAGCACCCCCAATTCATTCTACTGTGTGTCCGGATCTCAGAGTTTCAAACAACTGGAGAAGCTATGAGAGTCTGAACCACGTTTACCCTCATTACCCCCAGTAAAGTAAACCTCTGAGGTTATGAAGGCGTCTCAGAAACTGCCCACGGGGGCAAAGGACACTTCTGGCTGTGCCCTCCACGGGAGCCCTTCAGCTTGGCTGTGGCGATTGGGTTATGTACCTAGATACTCTCTTCTAATTTCAGTTCCCACCTGTAAGAAAGCCCAGCTAGTCTACTACCTTTAAGGGAGAACAGCACTTGTAAGACTGGCTTAATGGTTTGTCTGCTTCTGATGCCTTGCTGCGTGGAGTCAGACTTTACAGGCTTCAGGCAGCGGGCTCGCTCACTGCAGCCGGGACCCCGCTCCTTGGTTCCGAGCTGTGACTGAGTCTGTGTGGGTTCTCATAGCACGTCCAGAGGCGGCAGAGGGATGACCTCACTCACATTCCTGAACTCCTGCCTGACCTCTGCATTCCGCGAAACCAGTCTGAGGTGGGTCTGTGCCAGGGGAATACTTGAGGACGTTATTAGTCTATTAGTGCAAATACTTCAGGGGTCACCGAGTATGCCTGTGGTCCTATTATAATACCCTCTTCCTTAATGAAACAGTCACTGGAGCAACCTTGGTCAGAACCAAGCCTCTCCATATTCTATTTTTGAAACGATGCATGGATTTATTCCAACCCATTTCCTGAACCGGGGCTATGACGGTCTTTGTTACCTTTGAATGAACATGTTTTCATTCCATCACTACACAAACACCCGTTGATATTTACAATATTCTGAAACACCCATTTCTGAACCAGGAACTGTGGTTTTCTTTACCCTTCCAGTCTTCTCATGAAATGTTATAGATTATTTCTCTTCCAAATGAATACCTGTAACATATCTCCTGGCATCTGGTAAGATTTGGAAAGAGAAAGCAGTGTCATAATTAGCATTGCAAAAAATTCCCATTCTCTTCCTGTTTATTAAGCCAATGTTCTTGGAAAGGCCCTTAAATTATAATTTATATGTGTATTTTACATGCACATTCTTGGAACTTTACTCACATTTCTCTGCGTAATTTTAATGCATTAAAATGCTTCAATCTGCATGTGGCTACTCTTCTGAAGATTAATAGAGCTGGCAAGGATAAACAAATGATGAACAATTTAGCTGTAGAACTTTGAACATACATGGCCATCTTTTTTCTTTTTCCTTTTCCCCTGCTATTGTTTGGCCTGGAGCTTCAAAGATTTGAGGAAAGGAAAAAAAATCTAAATTAGAAAATAGTTGGTACCTTAGTTTTTCTCTCTTCCTTCTTTGTCCCTTTAGAAGACAGACGCGGTTCAGGCCCCACTTCATTTATAAAGTGCTCATGATCCCGCCCAAAAGGCAGTCCTTGTAGAGGTACCTAAGAGGCAGAATGACAGGCACAGGGTGGAACCACTGCTGAAAAAAAGGACAAGGACACCTTCCTTTCCAAAGGATGTCACTGACCACTGTGTGAGTAGCCTCCAAAGAGGCAAGGGCTCTCCAGTTCCAAGAAATAAGGACACACTAGTTAACTAGTCAACTGAACCTTAGCAGAAAGCTCTCCCTGATGGCTCGGTGGGTAAAGAACCCGCCTGCCAAAGCAGGAGACCCAGATTTAATCCCTGGGTCAGGAAGATCCCCTGGAGAAACAAATGGCAACCCACTCCAGTATTCTTGCCTGGAGCATCTCGTGGACAGGGGAGTCTGGTGGGCTGCAGTCGATGGGGTCGCGAGGAGTCGGACACCACGTAGTGACTAAACAGCAACGATGAACCTTAGTAAGATCGATCTTGTTTTTCCAATTCTTGGTAAAATCTAAAATGGACTGTGCTTTAAGAAGCAAAAATTCTCTTCTCAAAAGAAAAAAAGCCATGTGTGACTGAAGTAGAAAAATGAATGGCTCCCTTCTTTGTCCAGGGAAATAATTTCCTTCCCTGGAAAGATGCTGGTCAGCACAGGAAGCAAGAGCATCGTGTTTCAACAGCGCTAACTGGGCTTCAGAAAGCAGGACTGACCACACACACTCAGCCCGCTCTAGACTCCGGCTCCACAGGACGCCGCGGCCCCTCCCGAGTGGGAGCACGAGGGCATCCCCTTCTCCCTGCCTGGTCCACCGTCTCTTCCTTCCCTCAACTGGCTAACTCTTCATCCATCTTTACATCTCAGGCTAAACTTCATTCCTTCCCCATGGGCTTCACTAACCCACAGCAAAGCCAGGTTCCCTTACGTGCTTCTCTAGAACCACGAGGGCCTGCAAGATCTTCCTTCTTGCCACGGTTTGCACCTGTACTTCTATATGTGGCAGTTGGCTTGATATCTGTCTTTCTAAGGAGGCTGGACTCTCTAGGAGGACAAGGAACCAGGCTGTTTTGCTCCTGATTAGGACCAAGGCAAACCAACCCCAAGGGCTTCACAGGTGGTGCAGAGGTAAAGATTCCGCCTGCCAATGCAGGAGACACAAGATGGATTTAATCCCTGGGTCGGAAAGATTCCCTGGAGGAGGGCATGGCAGCCCACTGCAGTGTTCCTGCCTGGAAAATTCCATGGACAGAGGAGCCTAGGGGGCCACGGACCATGGGGTCTCCAAGAGTCAGGCACGACTGGGCTTGCATACGAAGCACAACTCACAAGCCAACACGATGCCAACTGGTTCTCAGCAAAGATGCCGGAACCGTGGACAGAGTCAGGCGCCCATGGCAGGGAGGAGATCTCATCACCCCCAGGGTCACTGCTGACCCGTCCCAGCCTGCCTGCCCTCTTCACTTCCCCCCACGCTCTCTGGTAGGGAAGCTCCAAGGTGGTTAGAAAGGCCACCTCTAGGCCGCTTAACATGGAGCTGTGAAAGCTGACTCCTCCCAGAATGATGCAGGATTCAGACTGGAATCACCAATATCATTCCTGTAAGGTCTAGGAAGGTCTAGGAATTTCACCTCTGTTCCTAAATGAGATTTATCTTTCATTTTTATTTTGCATCTTTCCTTCTTTCATTTTGATGTCAAGAATGCTTGGGGGGGGTCTTCATTTCTTACTTTCAAGAAAAGTTTGTAAAGATTCAAAACAAACGTTTCCTTGAAAACTTGGAAGAATTTGCTTGTAAAATTGAAGAAGATGGGTATTCTATTTGCAGGGAAGATTTAAAAATATTCGTTCAATTTGTTTAACGCTTGTAAGATTGTTCAGGCTTTCTAATTCAAATACAGATCATCTCCAGTTTTTAAAAGCTAACTGTGGTATATTTCTAGGAATCTGTCCGTTTTGTTTAAATTTTTAAAAGCATTTTAAATCTGCCCTGTGGTGCACTTTGCAGCCCTATTTTTGAGTATTTGTGACCTGCATCCCATCTATTCAATCAATGTCACCAGATTACTTTGCTGTCTTTTCTAAGAACTGGTTGTTGACTTGACTGACCATCCCAATATTATCTTTCTTATTTATTTCTCTCTGTTCTTACCTTTATCATTATTGCTTCTTTATACATTCCAGTCTTTCATTGCTTAGTTTTTTTCTAGCATCTTAAATAAAAAGCTTAACAGTAATATCTAGTTAACTTCTCCCCTGGTGTATTTCTCTCGGTTTCCTTGTAAGCCTCACCTGAATGTCCCTCCATAGTATGATGGGTGGTATTTTCATTACTGCTTAGTTCTGTTCTTTTTATCTGTGCTGATTTTCTAAAAAATAGATATTTGACATATAAATCAGAAGTTTTTAAATGTCTCAATATTGGCAGTTTTCAAAATTATTGTCCTCTCTTTGATGTACAACTTGACTCCATTATAATCAGAAAATGTGGCCTGGTTTTTATTTTAATTCTCTGAGACTCATTTAGACTTATTTTCTGGCCCAGGGCATGATATTTATGTAAATGTTCCTTGCAGCAATGAAAATAATGGTATTCTCACACAATTGAGTGGAGTTTTTATTATATGCCCATTAAATCCAGCTTGTTAATTGTGTTGTTTAAATCTTTCTATCTGTACTAAATATTAGCTGCCTGACCTGTCAATCTCTAACCAAGTTATGTGGCTAATATCCAAGCCTCTTAATGAATTTGCCTGCATCACCGTATAATTCTATTTTTGTTTTTATATTTTGTGGCTATTTTATTACACCCATAAATATTTAGAATTTTTATGCCCTCGTAGGCAATTTAAACTTAAATCAAGATATAATGACCTCCTTCATCTGCAATGTTTTTCCCTTTTAGCCTTTTTTTCTTGTGTTAATATTACTAGGTCAGATTTCTTTTGGTCATTATTTGCCCTGCATATATTTTTCAATTAACTAACGGAGGGCTTCTATGTTCTTATGCTCTAGGCATATCTCTTGCAAAGAGCACATGATCTGATTTCTAAAATTCCATCTGGAAATCTCTTTACCTAGCAAACGCATTCCTTGTGATTACTAATATAGTCAGATTTATTTCCACCATCTCATTTTGTACTTTCTCTTTCACTCTGTTTTCTGTATTATTTCATTTTTCTCTTCTCATTTAGTTTATAGAGATATATATACATATGTATATATGTATGCATATTGCATATATATGTATACATGCATATATATGTATGCATATTGAATTAAAATATAAGTCTAAAGTTAATTCAGTATATCAACTCTTCTCATGAGCAAGACAGAGAACATAGCAAACTCTCATCTGGCTTCCCTGCTATTGCTGGCCATGTGATCACATAGCATTAATTTCATCACGATAAACTAGATGTTTCAGAGCAAGGATGGCTGGACTTTCCCATGGGCCCCAAGGTCACCTGCTCTTCAGGTTCTCCTCTGAGATGCTTAATCTCTCTGAAATCAACCTCACCATAGTTCCTTTAGGAAGGATCAGGGGTTGTAAGTTCTTCAGTCTTTGTTTTTCTAAAAAGTCTTACTATTTCATTCTAGATCTCGCAACCTCATCTCCTTACATGCAGAAATCCAGGCTGATGTTCGTGTTTCTCGTTCGTTTAAGGATGTCATCCAAATTTGGTTTCATCTCTTTTCATCAGTTCTGACAAATTCTCTGTTATCAATTCTTCTTTCTTAACCTCCCTGGACTCTATTTTCTTGTGTCTGTTTTCTTATATGTGTCTCCGATCCTTATGGTGAATTGAGACGAGTCGCTCCTGGCTCCTGTTCATTTTTCCTCATGCAGACTTGCGTCTGTAAGGTGTGGTGATTTATTTTTTGTTGTGAGCTAACATCTGTCCAATATCTGGCTTCCCGGGGGCTCAGCAGTAAAGCATTTGCCTATCAGTGCAGGAGCCGGAAGGATCCCTGGGTCAGGAAGATCCCCTGGAGAAGGGAATGTTCACCACCCCAGTATTCTTGCCGAGGCAATCCTATGGACAGAGGAGCCTGGTGAGCTACGGTCCATGCGGCTGCAGAGTTGGACACGACCGAGTGACCGAGCACACAGTATGTGTCCAACGGGAACTGTGGATGTTCCTAGGGTCCAGACTTAGGAATGACTTTCCCCCGAGAGGATCTGCCTTAAATCTATTGGGCTTCACTGGAGACGCTCATGCAGTGCCCGGGTCTGGGGTTCCTCAAGCACGAGGTGGCGAGCAGCACGGTGGAGCTCCGGGTCCACGAGAGGCCACGCTTGGGACCCCGCGTCCTCAGAGGAGACGATTCTTCCTTTCGGAAATGGACAGAGATCGTCTCGGTTTCCTTGCAGGCAGGCAGTTTCTGTTCAGTCATCGCTCCTCTGAAGCTATATTTAGCTCTTTCAGTTGTCCTAGTTTCGTGCAGTAGGCTTGACTTCAACAACAGGATTCTGAGAGCATACCCAAGGCCCCCCGAAGGCCACATCTACCCCCAAAACGATGCTGCCAAAGTTCTCATTTGTGCCCAGACTTTGACATACCAGCTTTTATGCTAGCCTTCACCCGGTTCTGGTTTCATTTTGCTCATATTTTTTCTAGCCCTTAGAGGGGCTTCCCTGGTCACTAAGTTGTTAAAGAATCTGCTTGTAATGCAGGATACCTGTGTTTGATCCCTGGGTCAGGAAGATCCCCTGGAGAAGGGAATGACAACCCACTCCAGAATTCTTGCCTGGAGAATCCCATGGACAGAGGAACCTGGTGGGCTGTAATCCATGGAGTCGCGAAGAGTCAGACAGGACTGAGTGACCAACACTTTCACTTTCAGAGAGTTCTGAGGTGGTGTGTGCATGTGTGTGCATTTTACTCACTTTGAGGACACTTTGGAAAACCTGATCCATCCCATCCCATCAGTAGATCTCCCTGCTCTTCCAGAAAAAAAGGGGTTTTGATGATCAGATTCCCTTCAGCTCCTCGTCCGTCATTCTATAGAATGACTGAAGCCCAGATGGTTCTGAACATCACATGATGTGTGTGCTTGAAGCAGAGACTGGGTTAAGAGACTGGCTAAGAGAACCGGGAAAACTTCTCTTCACTGTAGTTCTCTCTCTTCTTTTCCCTCTACTGAGGGCCGAGGGCATCAAGGTATATCGTCATTACTGGCCTATCCAAGGACCCTCCTGTTTTATTCCATTTCATCATTTTCCTCTTCATCTGGGCCACCACCCTTTCCACAGCAGGCACCCACTCAGATGTGTTTATCCAAAGTCCTTGGATACAAATGTATCCTTGAAAGAGGCACAGTGTAAATGTGATCTTCAAGCACCCAAACAATCTTGCGCTACAGACCCTATTGTGTCTTTCCACTTGGTGCTGTGTTTTCAAGATCCGTCCATGTTGCTAAATGTTGCTTCATGATCCTTTTCCTCTAAGAGGTCTACTGATGCTTTATTTCATGTTCAGATGATTGCTGAGAATAACAAGAGGAAAGATGGCACGTGGACTTCTACAGTGAAGGCGCTGGACGATGCTGAGGGATGAAACACACAGATCTGAAACCTTGGGCGTGCATCTCCTCCTTCAGTGTTGCAATTTCCTCCCTGAGCGAACTGCAGCTGCATCCTTCCGGCCTCTCTACCTAGTACATGTTGTCTTCCTGACACTGAGCAAAGCTCGCCCTCCTAAAGGCTGGAGATCCAAACAGTGTCTCGCAGCCTGCAGGGCTGGCCCCCTCTGAGGGCTCCAGGGAAGAGGTAGTTTCCAGGTCTTTTCTAACTTCCAGAGACTGCTGTGTTCCTGGGCTCCTGGCATTTTCCTCCTTCTTCAAGGACCCAGACGATCAGTTGCTTACGCTGCATCTTTGAGATGCTGAGTCTTCCATCTCCCTCTTTCTTCATAAGCACCCTTGAGGTCACCTTGAGCCCAAGCAGATAACCCAGTTGTTGCTTAGTCATTCAGTGATGTCTAACTCTTGGCGACCCCATAGACTGCAGCCCGCCAGGCTCCTCTGTCCATGGGATTCTCCAGGCAAGAATACTGGACTGGGTTGCCATTTCCTTTTCCAGGGGATCTTCCCAACCCAGAGGTCAAACCTGGGTCTCCTGCATTGCAGGCAGATTCTTTACCATCTGAGCCGCCAGGGAAGCCCCTGAGTTGATTCATAATGTTGTGCCAGTTTCAGGAGCAGAGCAGAGCGATCCCGTTACACACGTACATAAATCCATTCTTTACCACTGAGCCACCTGGGAAGCCCGATAACCCAGTACCGTCTCCCCCTCCTGAACTACACACATCGGCAGAGACCCTCTGGCCATGGGAGGTGACGTTGTCGCAGGGTCTGGGGACCTGGGGCTGGGACCGTTGTGGGGGTGGGGAGGGCAGGACCCTGCCGGCCCCCAGAGGCAGGAAGCCGAAGCAACTGGGTCCCCTTGGAAAAGCAGGGACTTCCCCTGCCTGGCCAAGGACTGCAGGCTCCACACGCTGGCCTGGCGGGCCGGGGGCGGGGAGAGCATTTCAGGGTCGGTGAGAAACGACACAGCGACAACAACAAGGAACAGAGCCTGGGTGGACGGTGACTGGAGGCGGGAGTTCCGGAAAGAGCACTCAGGGGCCCAACGGGGACCGTGAGTCACCAGCATCCACTCCAGAGCAAGAAGACGCGCCCAGCGCCGCGCGAGGAAAGGTTACCTATGAATATTCAGGGCTTATTATTCCCCAGAAGACACTGAACAAGCCGTGCTGGAAAAAGAAAAAATCATTGTATCCTATTGCGGAGCGCTTCACGCCCCAGTGGAGCTCAAAAGTCCTTGGCTCTCTCCTCTTTTGTTGGATTGCAGCCCGACTCTCCACTTACAGGAAACTTGTCTAGCAGATGGGGACACCCAGGCCTAGTCCCCCCAGAGGCCCGGGACCCGGCGGCCAGACGTGCGTCTCAGAGAGCCCTGGGCCGGGCTGGGCTGGTGAGAGCTGGAACCCAAGGGGACATGAGGGGTGGTTGTGCTGGCCCGGGAGCACCTTCAGGGTGGAGTCAGCCCAGCCCTCCGAGGCCGGGCTGGGCTGAGAGCCGGAACCCAAGGGGACATGAGGGGTGGTCGTGCTGGCCCAAGAGCGCCTTCAGGGTGGAGTCAGCCCAGCCCTCCGAGGCCTGCGTGTCATCCTGGAGGCACAGTCCCGCCGCAGGAGGTGTCGGCAGGATGCTCGCCGACCGGCCGGGTGCTGGGACCCTTCAGGCTCCTCTCCAGGACGTCTTCCGAGTCTCGACTTCTTGTCAAAACCCTCTCAAGTCCTCCCTCACAGGTGCTGCCTTACCGCTGCCGTTTGTTCTCCTTCCCCCTGGCTTTCTGTCTGCAAGGAGCCAGGAAAACAACTTTTGTCAATGGAAGTTGCCTTTCTTTGGAGGAAGCAGAGTGATCAATTAAACAGAATGCAGAAAGGGTATCCTAAGGATAACAAACTCCGATCATGGCACCTGGCACCATCACTTCATGGCAAATGGAAGGGGAAAGTGAAATAATTTTTCCACAAGTGTCAGATTTCATTTTCTTAGGCTCCAAAACCACTGCAGATGGTGACTACAGCCATGAAATTAAAAGACACTTGCTCCTTGGAAGGGAAGCTATGACCAACCTAGACAGCATATTAAAAAGCAGAGACGTCACTTTGTCAACAAACATCCATCTAGTCAAGGCTATGGGTTTTCCAGTAGTCATGTATGGATGTGAGAGTTGGACTATAAAGAAAGCTGAGTACAGAAGAACTGATGCTTTTGAACTGTGGTGTTGGAGAAGACTCTTGAGAGTCCCTGGACTGCAAGGAGATCCAATCAGTTCATCCAAAAGGAGGTCAGTCCTGGGTGTTCATTGGAAGGACGGATGTTGAAGCTGAAACTCCAATACTTTGGCCACCTGATGTGAAAAGCTGATTCAATGGAAAAGACCCTGATGTTGTGAAAGATTGAAGGCAGGAGGAGAAGGAGACAACAGAAGATGAGATGGTTGGATGGCATCACCGACTCAGTGGACATGAATCTGAGCAAACTCTGGGAAATTGTGGAGGACAGAGAAGCCTGGAGCACTACAGTCCACGGAGTCACAAAGAGTCGGACACAACTTGGCGACTGAACAACAACAATACTCAGAGGTGGACCAGTGTTCTGGCTGTTACAACAGAGTGCCACCAAGTGAATGGCTGAAAGCAACTGAAACATATCTTCTCACAGATCCAAGTGCCCACAGAGCCGCCCTCACAGTAGACCCTGGGTGGACTCCTGCCTCATCTCTTGCAGCTGCTGGTGGTGGCCGCTGAGCCTCAGGGCCCCTCGGCTCACAGCTGCCTCCCTCCAGTTTGCCTCCATCGTCACATGACCTTCTCCCAGTGGGTCTGTCTCCACGTGGCTTTTCTCCTCCCAGAAGGGCACAGCCATGCTAGATTAGGGCCTCTCCTGCTGACTCCCTCTTATCCTGATTACATCTGCAAAGAGCCTAAGTCCACATAAGTTCACATTCATAGCTCTTGGGGGTTGGAATTTCAACACACCTTTTCGGTAACATTAACTCAATCATGTGTGTGCTCATCATGTCCGACTCTTTGTGACCCCGTGGACTGTAGCCTGCCAGGCTCCTCTGTCCATAGGATTCTCCAGGCAAGAATACTGGAGTGAGTTGCCGTGTCCTCCTCCAGGGGATCTTCCCAGCCCCAGGACCCATAATAGAAGGCTACAAAGCCTTCCAAATACGGCAATGCATGAATAGTATCGATTCATTGATCTTGCACTCATGCGCATGCCTATGGCATACAGGTTTGGGCTCTACTGGGAATTCAACTGGGAGTACTGTCAGTATCTCCCTTGTGGGGATTCCAGCCTCGCAAGACAGGCATGCACATAAGCACACGTGTTTGTGTGTAACTTTGTTAATACAACCAGTCGAGTCCTTATTACCATTCAATCCAGGGAGACACAAGTTGAGCAAAGCCTCCCAAGTTGGAGTCAGTTCAGTCTTCTTGAAAGGAGACTAGATTTCACAGCCTTTGGGGGTGTAAGAGATGGTAAATCATCCCAGTGGGAGGGACTGGAGTTTACCAGGTCCCTGAGGCAGGAAGGACTGTGGACAGCCAGTGAGTGGACCGCACGGCCAGGAGAGTGGCTGAGAGGACCCCGGGGTCAGAGGAGACCCGGAGGCTGAGCTGTGCCCACCCGTGGGTTTTGTGTGGCTCCTGTTGAGCCGTGCCAGAGTCCCCTGAGCCCTCAGCAGAGCACACAGGCCCAAGGTCCCCTGAGCTTCAAGTTGGTCCTCGAGTCGCTGCTGTGAGACCTTGCTCGTTCACCTCACTGATTCTGAAACCACTGGGAGGCTACGTAAAGCCAGGGCGTGAACAGACACACATTTCAGAGCCACCTGTCTTGGGTGGCGGTATCGGTACGCATCTCTGCTCTTGGCTCGGGGAGCTTTATCTGCCTCCTTCCTGAGCGCCCAGAGATGCCCACCCACCAGGCGTTTTCTTTCTTCTATATCTATCCCAGAAACCCTTCAGTGATACGAAGCTTAAACTTGATAGTACCACAGTCCTTCTCTGCTTTACTTCCGGAAAGGCCAGCATGGATACCTCATCCTACACCTGCAACTGCAGGACTGCAGATGGTGGAAGCCGGACCATCCACGTGGCACTGGATTCTGGATGGAAAGCCATGTGTTGGGGTCTCCTGGCTGGTTTCTCTTTCCCCACCAGAGTACGCCCCAGGGGTATGTCCCAATGGAGTGAAACTGATCTGCCTCTGAAATCGATCAACTGCCCAGCCTGGTTACTCACTATCTGTCCCACAGGACAACCTCTTCACTAGGGAAATCCAACGCAAAGTCTCGACCATGCGGAGCCCTGCTTCCCCTCAACAAGCCGGGAGTCACGCTCTAGGTGTCGAGTGTGCTGGACTAGAGGACCGTGAGCTGGGAAGTGGGTGACAGACCGATCCCACCCACGTCTTGCCTACAGCTCCACCTTTTCCCTCTGAGTCACCGTCATGTTCCGCATCCCACAGCATCACCTCTGCCCTCCCAGCGTGAATCATCGCAGCTTGACCCAAGCACTGCCTGTCACACACAAACACCATCCTCCATCCACGTGGCTGCAAAGCTGCCAGTGAGTTGCATACACCTCCCGTGATCAAAGGATCCCTCAGGAAAAGGCACAGGGCCCCACAAAACTGGCCTGCCTGGCTCCCCACTTGAGTCTCCCAAACATTTCTAAATCCTGCGGCTAGGGTGAGCATCAAAGAAGCCTTTTGACTCCTTTGTCCTCTTGAAAAGCATCTTCACCCATCTCTGCCTTCAATTATCCTCTCTGTGTGCAGATCGGTAGGCATTGGACAGAAATGTCCCAAACTGTCGACCCCAGTTACAGCCCAGCAGAGCAGCGACACCTCCAAAATCCAAAGCATCGCATCTGATCTTCAAGCAGCCTTGAAGCTGGTTGCTACCAACCGTGTGTTACTTCACCTGGCAGGACGCGAGGGAAGAAGCCCGTACTCCTGATATTTGGAAAGTCGATGACATTTGAGTTTATGTTGCATTTGCATTTTTCAAACCTATGCTTTTTTCTTTCCACGTGTGCCTTGAAATACCTTAACCAAATCATGTTTATGTCGCTCCTTATCTTTCTTCCTCCCTTCCTGCTGCCCTGCCCTCCTCTTTGCATTCTCCCGGCTATGTGCTTTGCATTCACCTGTTTTTAGACTTCCTGGGCCATGATTGGAGTTTAGCTATTTGTATATACCATCTGAGAGTGTTTCTCTTTCAATAAGGTATTTCAGATCCACTTTCATTACTTTTTATCAAAGGGGTGATACTAGCGTATCAATTGTCTAGCTCCCTGCTTCCTTCCTTACTCTCGTCTTCCTTTGCTGTCCGTCATTCTCCCCATCTCTGCATTTTTCAGGTTAGGGAGAATCCTTGCACCTCCTCAAACACATCACCTTCTGCATAGCCTTCTGCCTTCCACATTCCCCTCCACATTGTCCATCACTGTCTTCTCTGGGTGAACGCCTACTCATCGTTGAGTCTCATCTTCAGTAATTTCACCCCGCTAGAGCGTTCAGAGCTGTCTGCTCCTGGCAGGCTATCTTTCCTGGTCTCATATAATGACACGCTCTATCCAACTTCTTTTCAAGAGGAACTCCATGAAGTTAGGGATAGTCCACAAGCAAGCGCTTTGTATGGTTCCCGGGACAAAGTGGACCCAGTAAGTATTGGTCCAGAAGCATTGGACGATCAGTTAATCAGCCAGGGAGCCCAACTAGCCCAAAGATGGCAGAAGATTCTCGAGAACAGTGGTGGCCTCTGCTGCGAGAGCCTCATCTGTGTTTATCCTCGGCCTCCTTTGGTGCCTGAGATCAGCTGGTGTCACTGAGCTCAAGCCGCCCCCAGGGAATGCAGTCCTGCTGTTTCAGCAGATCATCTTTGCAGCTGTGGGCCAGGTGGGAACTCTGTCCATGTCTCTAAACCCTTTGTGCTCTGGCTCTGGGTTCAGCAGTCAGGGTTCACCTCTGCCCCCAAGTTCTCATCCACCAGGTGAAGAGAAACAGCAAGGAGCCCCCGACCCACTCCCCTGAGATGCCGGAAAATCTACATCTTTAGATTCGCTCACAAATCAAGTCACATCATCAGAGGGCTCTCTACCTAGACCACAGTGTTTTGGCTTTTCACAGAACTGCACTGATGGACATTTTAAGAACCACCCTCCCAAAGTTTGTCATGAAAGCTCTTTAATGGGTAAGTCCCCGTCACACCATGCATAGCATTTTTGAGGATCCACAGGAGAAGTTACACTTGTGTATAAAAACCAGGAGAAGAGGTGCTCCACCAGCCCTGATGCTGGTCCTGTTTACTACAGCAACCCACATATTCCTGTCTGGAGAATCCCATGGACAGAGGAACCCGGCGGGCCACAGTCTGTGGGGTGGCAAAGAGTCAGACACGACTGAGTGACCTTCACTCACTCACTCATTCTTATCGCACTGAGCGTGACGTATTTGTGACTGACTTGCTGCTAGGATCCTGGAGTGAAATGGGCAGCCTTCCTCCAGCCTCAGCGGCTTCCTCCTCTCCCACCAGATCCCCACTCCTGAATCGAGCTCTCCTTCCTCTTATAGAAACAGCAAACCACCTTCTCATAGGCCAAGGATGCTCCCAAAGAAATTTCACCCCTCTTTGGACAAACACAACAACACCCTGAGGCTGTCATTCTCTCACTCGCTTTTTCACACGAGAACTCTGAAACTCAGATGGGAAGATCAGGGGTCAGAGACGTTGCTTAATTTGTCCAAAGTCACACAGCCGGCAAGGGGGCAACCCAGTATCTTGACTGAGAGTGTTGTCTCCAGACTTGGGTAGGAAGAGGCTCAAACCATAGCTGCTATATTTCCTCCATACGACATTCTACTTAGACCCTTTCTATTGTAGTAAATATGGATAGCTTGTGGAGATCCAACCAGTCCATCCTAAAGGAGATCAGCCCTGGGTGTTCACTGGAAGGACTGATGCTAAAGCTGAAACTCCAATACTTTGGCCACCTCATGCGAAGAGTTGACTCATTGGAGAAGACCCTGATGCTGGGAGGGATTGGGGGCAGGAGGAGAAGGGGACAACAGAGAATGAGATGGTTGGATGGCATCACTGACTCAATGGACATGGGTTTTAGTAAACTCCTGGAGTTGATGATGGACAAGGGGACCTGGCATGCTGCGGTTCATGGGGTCGCAAAGAGTCAGACACGACTGAGTGACTGAACTGTGAATCTGCTTTAGGACTGCTGTGAAGTTAAGTGAGATAATAAATGTGAGAGGCTGGAGTTCAGTGTCTGAGACGGTGTAAGCTCTCAGTAGACGTTTATTGTTTGTAATTTATATTGGGCTACAGTTGATTTGGGCTGTGTTACTCTCACACATGCAGCAAAATAACTCAGTTATATCTGTACATGTATCTGTTCTTTTTCAAATTCTTTGCCTATTTAGGCTAATTCCCTGTGCAATACAGGAGGTCCTTGCTGGCTATCTATTTTAAATACAACAGTGTATGCATGTCAACCCCAAACTATAGACATTTGTTTGAAAGACAAACACTGGATTTGAATCTAGGGCTTTGGATTCTGAATTCAGTACTTGTTCATTAAACTTGGCTTCCTGATGACTCAGGCGATAAAGAGTCTGCCCACAATGCGGGAGACCTGGGTTCGATCCCTGGGTTGGGAAGATCCCCTGGAGAAGGAAATGGCAACCCACTCCAGTAGTCTTGCCTGGAAAATTCCATGGATAGAAGAGCCTGGTAGACTACTGTCCATGGGGTCGCAAAGAGTCGGACACAACTGAGCGATTTCACTTTTCATTAAACCACGTTCCCAGTCTAGAGATGATCAAGAGAGACTTGTGAGCCAGATGGAGAAGACCCGAAGGGGATGACGAAGGGAAACCAAGAGCCACGTCCGCTGAACCAACCTGTATCCACAGACGGAGCATCTGACCTTGTGGCTTGTCATGTGAACCGTGGCTGAAAAACAGAAAAAACGCCTCGCTTCCCACCAGGCCCCACCTTCACACTGATATGACAGAAGCACACTGGACAATTAGCCCATAGACAAAGGACACTTGGTTGTAGAGAAATATAGACCTGAGTCTCACTGATTTCACACCACGTGCCAGTCCAGCAAGAGAAGGTCTTTAAAAAAGCCTTCAAAATAATTTGAATCTACAAGAGGGAACAGAATAGACCAGGCCAGACGAACTCAGTCAAGTCCGTGGTTACCCAGAAGAAAGACTTCTTGACATCGATAAGCTACAACCGAGATGCAGATCATTCTCTTCCACCAGTGGCTTGTGGCTAACCGGAGTTCTGTGTTCTAACAAGTTCTTTTTTGTTTGTTTGTGTTTCAGCATAGTCACTGTAACTATGACAAACCCTAGCATCGGCACTAGCAACTTCTTTAGTCATGTTCGAGCTGAATGGAGAAGTTTTGTGAAACGTCACTCATCGGTGAGGATTGCTGTGGGCCCAGGTTACGGGAAAATGTCAGAATGTGTGCACTCTTTGGCTTGGGGATGACATTTTCCCACCATCACTCTTCATCCTGCCTGTCGAGTCATCTTCAGTAACTTCGAGTCCTCCCCCTGCCCCCTCCCGTAAATAACAGCCCAGTAAAAGCCAGGTGTCAACAAGCCACCATTATATTTTTGGATGGCCTCCCAGCACTGCAGTTTTTCTAATAATTCCAAGACCTGAGCTCTGCAAAGCGGTTCTCACTGTGAATAAAACATTTGCTTCAGGAGCTTCTAAAGGTGAGGGCAAAACAGTTTGTATTTGTTTAAACCCTAATGTCATCCATAATTAATGGGATGGCCCTGGTTCAGTAGAGCTTGAAACCACTGTGTATATTTGAAGCCGGATTTCTAGCTCCTGAGATTAGGAATACATTTACCCTTAAGCTTCTGTTTTATTTTTTCATGGAAACAATGATTTTCAGTGACTGAACATTCGGTATCTTTTCACTATGTTTTTGACGAGTGCTTTTTGCTCTGAAGTGGTAAGAACAAGGCCAGTCTACTTTTATCTGTGGCCCTGAAACTTCGGGTGTCCATGCGGGTCACCAGAGGTCCTTCTGATGTCTTTCCTCCAGCCCATCATTTGAACTCTTGACACAGTTTTTAAAAAGATTAAAAAAAAATAGTTAAAAAACTTTTTTCTAATTTGATATACATTCAAAAAATAAAAGCTTCCATTTTGTAAGTCGGTATTCAGAAAAGAAATTATGGCTCATTGCTTATTGCTGAAAGTCACTCTTCAATAAAGTGAAAGTGAAGTTGCTCAGTGGTGTCTGACTCTTTGTGACCCCACAGGCTGTAGCCTCCTAGGTGCCTCCGTCCATGGGATTTTCCAGGCAAGAGAACTGGAGTGGATTGCCATTTCCTTCTCCAGGGGATCTTCCCAACCCAGGGATTGAACCCGGGTCTCCCGCACTGCAGACAGACGCTTTACCGTCTGAGCCACCAGGGAAGCCATATACTCTTCAATAAGTGTACATCTAAATGCATGATGCTACATCCATACAGACGGATGCCTACATTTCCCTTAGGTGATCAGGTCCCTGCGTACCCAGAGATCCTGTGTGTGGAGACCTGTCCCAGGGAACACGGGCGTGGCAACTTTCTCCTTCATTTGATCACTGAGCTCTTCAAACACTAGCTCTTATCTACAGCAGAGCCATCATGGCCAGCAGTCTGCGTGTTCTGGGGTGTGTGAGATTTCTAGGTAGGAGGTAAGGAGGAATAATTATCATGGAATCATTTTTTGGATCCTTACTTTGCACACTCTCTTTCCTTTAGCTTGAACCGGTGTCCCCACCCCGCCTTGGGAATTTACCTCTCTTCACATTTGTCATCTCCCACTTTATCACAGAGAGTCGGACACACCCATTCTGACCAGACTGGGGTCAGGGCGGGACCGAAAATCCTCTGAGCACTGAACAAAGGGACATGAAGAACAAGCACAGTGCTTTGACGACAAGCCCAGAAAGCTTGGAAAAGACTCACCGAGAACCCTGTGCTCACAGCACACAGGCGACAACCTCAGGGCAGTTCCACGGCTCTGCATCTACCCCCCAGCCTCCCAAGGATGGCGCTCAGAATGGACACGGTTGCCATGGGGACACGCTCAGCTAAAGCAAAAAACCAAGTCAGCCTTTTTCTAGGAAAAATTAGTCTACTTTAGCAAATCAGGTTGACCTTGAGAGCTGGCTCTTTCAATTGGATCATGTGATAATCATTTTACGTAAATGCGATGAGAAAAAGCTTCCACTCCAAGGTGTGAACAAAACTGCATTTAGAACAAGTAGACCTCCACGCACGTTGTAAGGGAAAGCTCTTCCTGACAACAGCATGTGGGAAAGTTCTCCTTTTCTTCTTAGATGTGTGAGGAGGTACATCCATAGTTTTTCCAAATTATTTTAGAGGCCGTGGGAGAAACATCTGAAGATCATACGCTGATCCCCCTGCCCAAATGCTGTCTCATTTTTCCTTCCACACAAAATGCTCAAGGCTATGGTTTTTCCAGTAGTTATGTACTGATGTGAGAGTTGGACTGTGAAGAAAGTAGAGTGCTGAAGAATTGATGCTTTTGAACTGTGGTGTTGGAGACAACTCTTGAGAGTCCCTTGGGCTGCAAGGAGATCCAACCAGTCCATCCTAAAGGAGATCAGTCCTGGGTGTTCATTGGAAGGACCGATGCTAAAGTTGAAACTCTAATACTTTGGCTACCTGATGCCAAGAGTTGACTCACTGGAAAAGACCCTGATGCTGGGAAAGATTGAAGGCAGGGAGAAAAGGGGGCAACAGAGGATGAGATGGTTGGATGGCATCACCGACTCAATGGACATGAGTTTGAGCACACTCTGGGAGATAGTGAAGGACGGGGAGGCCTGGTGTGCTGCAGTCCTTGGGGTCGCAGAGTCGGACACGACTGAGCGACTGAATAACAGTCAAAGAAGACCGAGTGGGGCCTCCCCCAAGGCATGGAGGAGGTGTCGCGGCCTCTGTGACTACTTGATGGTGACGATCTGAAATGTGGGATGTGGCCTCTGAGGGGCTCTGGAGCCTCGTCACTTCTGGTAAAGTCCTGGGGAGGAGCCCCTGGTCCTTCCTGCTTCCGGTCCGCTTGCACCCCACGCCTGACGGGTGGGAGCAGCCGGGGGCTGCTCACACGTGTTCCCGTCCAGTCCGGCGTCCGCAGCCGGGGGCCGGTGTGACTCCATCAGGAGGGACGCTGCTGTGCCCACTGCTGTGTCCACACTGCCTTTTGAGTCATGCTTTTAAATTTTATTTTACTGAAGTTTAGTTACGTTCCTTTCTGCTGTACCGCGAAGTGATTTGGTTACACACAGATTCGTTCTTTTTCATATTCTTTCCCATGATGGTTTATCACAGGATATTGAATACAGTTCCCTGTGCTCTACATAGGGCCCTGTGGTTCATCCATCCTGTATATACTAGTTTGAATCTGCTCAGCCCCAAAGATTCGCCTGTCTAATGAACACTTCCCATGGTGCTCCCCCGACACAAGGCTCCACGTGCCCACCGGGCTGCTCGTGCCGCCGCGAGCTCACCGTGTTCTCCACCACTCTGCCGTCTGCTGTCGCTGTTCAGTCCCTGAGTGTCTGACTCTGTGACCCCAAGGGCCGCAGCACACCAGGCTTCCCTGTCCCTTACCATCTCCCGGAGCTTGTTCAAACCCACGTCCATCTCATCCGCTGTTGTCCCCTTCTCCTCATCAACTCTCCTAGACAAAACAGCCCGCCAAAAAGGTCCCCTTCCCCAAAAGATAACTCTAAAGACAATTCTTAGAATAAGGCATTGATCCCTGTGGGTGAGGACCTCGTGAAAGTAAAACAAAAACCCTTATCCTTTTTTATTTGGGGGGAGGTGGAGAAGTTCAGGATTAGCAAATGCAAATTAGTATATATAGGATGGATAAACAAGGTCCTACTGTATAGCACATGAAACTGTGTTCACTATCCTGAGATAAAGCGTAACGAGAAAGAATATGAAAAGAATGTGTACGCATACCTGAGTCACTTCACCGTACAGCAGAGGAAATGAAGACAACATTGTAAATCAGCTGCACCTCAACAGGAAAAACAGACTCAATTAAAGACATGGAGAAAGGACTTCAAGAGAATTCTTTATCAAATCCATTTATATGCCTAATTGTTAAGAAAATGAATTTATAAAAGGAGATATTCATCAAGAAATCCTTTGAGAAACCAAATATGTAACGTCAGGAGAATGTGAGCATTTCTGCTTTTAAGGTACATTTCCTGGAAGGAGATTGTGGCTAATGATTGTCTGGTATGCGGTGCTTGCTCAGTTGTGTCCAATTCTTTGTGGCCCCGTGGGCTGCAGCCCGCCAGGCTCCTGGGTCCACGGGATTCTCCAGACAAGAATACTGGAGTAGGTTGCCATTTCTTCCTCCAGGGGATCTTCCCGACCCAAGGATCAAACCCAGGTCTCCCGCAGTACAGACGGATTCTTTACCAGCTGAGCCACCGGGGAAGCCCGATTGTCTGGTATAAAAAGCCATAAATAAAGGTAGCCGAGGGGAGGATAAGCAAGGAGGACAGGAGGAGAGGTCTGTCTGGTTCACATCACGAGCCACGAGATGAGATGAAACACTCCCGGCCGGGTCTGGTGTCTGCGGGACCAGAAGGGCAAGCTTCCAGGACGATCACTTCCCTGTCCAGGACACAGAGACGGTCACCCCGAGGTCTCTCCATTTGTTTTTCCTTCTGTGAAATGACAGCCAAGAGCTCCAGGAAACATTCGCCGGCATCACTGTAATATCCGGAAAAGCCCGAAGGGAACAAGAGAAAACACCCCGAAACACTTCAAAAGGGAGGAAGTGTGCTCTGCGGAGTCATTCCCCTTCCACAAATATACACGCGACGACACCGGGTGAGGGGTTTGCCTCCGACTCTAAAACATACCCAGGGTGAAGGAGCAAAGGTAACAGTCTCTTCTTCCTGCGGCTCCAGGCCTTTCAAGGTGGGGGCAAAGCTTGAGAGAAACCCCTCAGGAGGCTCTCTTGCGTCTCTGTAACGTGGGACACTCTCGTTAGCACATGTGCGCTGACAAACCACAGCATCTGCCGCTGTCAGGAAGGCAAAGGCACGTTCGCCTAGGTTTCTAGCATCGCCCCGTGACAATCGAGCAGGAGAGACCAGTCGACGCCCCACAGGGATCACGGCTTCCCTTTGCTTTGACACGAAACCCCACTGACCGGAATCTGAGAAAAGGATGCGCGGGAGCTTCCTTACAAAACAGAGACAGGTGTGCGGACTGAAGATGAACTCATGGCTACCAACGGGAAAGAGCGGGGAGGGACGGGTTAGAGACCCAGTTTACCCTCTCTCCTCACCCGTGTGTGCGACGAAAAGGAAGGGGAGAAAAACGTCTTTGTGATGAGAACTCTTCGGACTTTCAATCTCCTAACAACATTCCGCCTGAGGAATTTTTATCTTCATGTGTCTAATTCTAGCTTTACCCTCAGGAACGACAGGGGCCAAAGATGAGAAAACGATTTACTGTTTGTGCATCGGCCAACAGCATCGATCGCAACAGGTTCTAAACTTCAGGACCCTGAATGGAGGAGGACCAGCATTTGGTGCCGTTTTTGTCTCTAAAATAAGAACACGTGTTTTATGTGAAATTAGCAGGTCGTTGTTACAACCCGAACCCCCAAATCAAAGACTCTGTCGAGGGAGCAGGTAAGAGATCAGATATTTAATACTGCTTTAGGCGCTCCCATTCAAAATGCCATCCTCTCTGTTTATTGAGCTGGAATCATCTCTCACATTTTAATTAACATCTTGCCTCCAGGACAAGAATCTGCTCCAAACACCAACTCAGTGTTCCCCTTCCATCTGACTCATGTCTAAAGCAACTCTGTGTTAGCATTATGAATGATCGGGTTTGTGGGATGAATGCTACTCCTGTCTTGATTCCAAGCTCCCCGAGGTCAGGATAAGGTGTTAGGGACCATCCAGCCCTTGTGTTTATCTTCATAGCCCCTCATCCTGACCGCAGTGTGAGCTGAGACGGGGGCTCCTCCTCTGGGTCTGCCCAAAGGGGAGAACCTTGGCTCCAACTTCTGTCTCCTTCCCTGTGTCTCTCTCCTTCCCTATGTCTCTCTCTCTCTCTCTCTCTCTCTCTCACACACACACACACACGTGTTGTGAGCCACCCAACCACACGCCACACTTGGATGAAGCTGTATCTGATGGGTGAGACCCGCGGTCTGGTTCTCCTTCTGGGCAGGGTCGCCGGACCCTAAGGGCAGCACCCCGTGTCCACCGGCCACTCCTCGGCCTCTTCTTTTCCCCAAAGTCACCTGAAGGGGGGCCCAGTCCCTCGGCCTTTCCCACTGATGAGAGCTACCATAACCCGATGGAGGCGGGTCTCCCAGCACCAGCTCCCCTGGCACCCCATGGGGCCAGGGGGCTTCCTAGGGTCTGTTTCAAAGAAGAAGGAGGAAAAACCAAAAACTGCTCAGTTCCCTCAAGTCTGCTTAATCATTAACCCCAACTGTGGAACTTCGCGTTCAGCAGACACCAGGGAGACTCTCGGGCTTGCCTGGTTCTTGGGAAACTAGAGCTTTGTTTCACTTTGAGGTGCAGATGTTTTTAGGGGTGGCAACCTCAGCAGAGACCCCCCCCCCAAGTGAAAAGGAGCAAGAAACTGTCCCCAGAGCCCCCCCCAAATTCCTGGAATCTTCAACTTTATAAATATGGCTGAAATGAAGCTCTGTCTTAAAATTATAAACGCTAGAAAATAGCCCGCTCTTGCATATCCTGTTTGGAGGCAGGGGTGTCTGAAGACTTCCCACCCACTGAGCCGCCCTGAAAGGGGGGTTCTGGTGTTTTCTGGTCTTGGGTCAGCATTTCACATGCTCCTAGCAGGGAGCTGGATAAACACTCACTTATTCCTATTCCTTGAGGTCGATGTCTCAGAAGGAGGATCTTCACAGGTGTGAGGAGGGCAGATGCCCTTCTCCTCACTGACCAGACATTCATACACTTGTCACTGGTCAGGCTGGACCATGACTTCTGTACTAAGTCACACTGGGGTCTAAGGGGGACATGCTCTCCTTCTCTCTCTCTCTAAACTGTGAGCTCTCTGATGGGAGGAAGCAATCCCATCGGTGACGATAATCGCAGAGACAGCTGGGGGTCAAGGCTCATGGGGCCTTGAGGCAGACCGAGGGGGTGACCCAGCCTCAGAGGGGAAGGTTCCCCCAGGGCAGAAGGGTTCTCGGATCCAGCCCGAGAGAAGTCTCAGAGCAGTGATGGGGCAGCTGTTGACCTCAAGGTAGGATGCAAGGTCAAGGCGAGGGAAGGAGGAGACTGAGAAGGGAGGAGGAGAGGACGCGGGAGGCTTGGGAGTGTCACAGCTCACAGTCGGGCCCAGGGGTGGGAGTCAGGCTCAAGTTCAGCACTGAGAGGCGACCACGGGGCGGGGGCCGTCTTTGCACACAGCAGGATTGGAGGGAAGGCTAGGACGGGGCCAGTGTGGACGGGAGGACAGAGGTGGCCATGCTGGACAGGGCTGTGTCCCCAGCCGGGCGGAGCGGGTGCAAGTGAGAAAGACCGAAGTCGCTGGAGGAGAAGGAAAAGGCCAGACCACGTGGTGAGCGTATCTCAGCGAATTCTGGGCGGAGGCCCTCTGCTGAGAGTTACCGAGGTTCAGGTGGAGAACCCGAGAACTGGGAGACGTTTGGGGTGAACTCCGCATCACTGACGCCGCAGCTGCGTCTGGTGAGAATTGGTTCCTGTTCTCAGTTCCATAGGAAGGAATTCGTGTGAAGCATATTCACAGCGGGCACCTCTGGATAAGACAAACCCTGAAGCAAGGACCTGCTGTAGATCCTGGAGAGATACACTCATTGTCTCGTAACAACCTCTGATGGAGAAGGATCTGAAAAAGAATAAATATATATGCATACATATGTGACTGAATCACTTTGCTGTATACTTGAAACTAACCCAACATTGTAAATTAACTGTGAAAGGGAAGTGAAAACGCTAGTCGCTCAGCCGTGCCTGACTCTGTGTGAACCCACGGACTGTAGCCCGCCACGCTTCTCTGTCCACGGATTTCCCGTGCAGAGTGGGTTGCATTTCCTTCTCCAGTGGATCTTCCCAACCCAGGGACTGAAGCCGGGTCTCCTGCATTTCAGGCAGATTCGCTACTGTCTGAGCCTCCAGGAAAGCATTTATGCAAACATGAGCCAGTCACAAACATTCACAATGAATGATTGCTCATAACTGTAGTCCCTGTATGGAGAGATTTTTCATTCTCTGAAATACATGAGTTATACTGAACTTCAGGAAAAATAAAATATCTCACTTACCAGTAGAAATCATCAGACAAAACTCTAGAAATCTATCTCAACCAAACAGTGCAGGCTCAGTTGGATCAGACTGTAAAAGTTGTCATGAAAACTACGTTTCGTGGTCATTTTGCATAGTTTCCTTCAAGCGCGTGAGACAAACTGGAGATGACAGACTCACGTGTAGGTTCCTGAACCTTTGACCTCATGTTTTTAAAGATCTTTGTAAGTTGATTTTGCACGTGCAGAGTTTTAAAGCCTTGGCTATGACTGCTTTTGACTTCAAACCAATTTTCCAAGCCCTATAAATAGCAGGTATAGATGTCTTTAAAAAGGGGTTTTCACAGTCTAGGATTTTCCTCTGGTGAAACGCTGAGTTCAAGAGCCTGTGTTTCTGTCTGCAACCACCGCTGCCCTTCACCTTGACTGCTAATTTCCACTCCTTCAAGAAAATGAACACAAAAGGAACACACGTCCAGCTTGGTGAAATGGCATCTCTTAAAAGTGGGTTTCCATTTCCTTGTGTGCTGTCTTTGGAACAACACACGCGGTGGCTCTGAGAGCTTCTAAGAGATGCTAAGCGCAGTGCGGCCTTGGTCTTCCCCAGGAAAACAGAGGGTCTCGTGTCTGTGATCGTCAGAGCCCCTCCCCACCCGGGGGTGCAGGAGTCAGTTTCTTTCTGAGCAGGGTCCCTCTCATGTCACAGGGCTCTGCTTCCAGCTTCTTCGGGAGGCCTTATAAATACGCATTTACAAATACACCCCTGCCGCCCGGCAGGCATAAATCCCCACAAACTGTCGCTATGCAGAGAGTCAGTGCTGCCGTGCTTGCCGCGGGACAGACTCCTCTCCTTCTCCAGCTAAAACAATTTTGCCTTTTCTCTGACTCCAAGATTCCCCCTATTTTCCAATTGGGTGTTCTAACCTGGCAAATTTCTCCCAGTGGCAAGGTTTTCCAGTCTAAATCTTGTCAATAGTCTCCAGATCGCAGCTTGTCCACCGTTCTTTCCTCATCTGCCTCCATCTACAGTGTTCGTTTTGAAATTGCATGCGAGGGGGGGTCTCTACCACTATCGCTTCCATGTACTACTGAAAATACCCCTCCCTGGGAAACATGACTGAGGAATGTTTGTGGGTTGCAGTAATAGATGTGAGGCTCCCATCTCTTCTCAACTGCAGAGAGAAAAGAGAAATACAAGATGATATTGCAAATTACATGCATGGCGAAAAAAAAAAAATGGTGGGGGAAGAAATTAGCCACCGCCCTTCGTCTGCCCCCCCACCACACCCCTCCCCCGCCCCACCATCTGCGCTGGCTCCAGACTGGATTTCTCTATTAACAAAGCCCCACCTATTGACTCTGCTTGAATATTCACCATCCCGGCTCCCCTCCTTCTGCTTGTACCCCCAGAAAACACGGCTCCTGAGGATGCTCTCTTTGTCTGCTGAGTTACCGTCTGAAAAGCCACGGCCTCCCCTTCTTGGGGAAGCAGGTTTCCAGTGTTATCCAGGTTTCAAATGGTCACTCAGATTACAAATTAGGAGAAAAATTAAGGGTCTACTCCCCACCCTTTTTTCCCCAACAGTTTCTGGATCCCACAGTAGAAAGGACTCAATTTGGATTGTACTTAGCCCAAGAAAACAAGAACGCCCTTCCCACGGACTGTTGGAGCTTATTAGAAGCACTTCTTCATCACACAATCAGTATTTTATTAAAAAATTAATGCCTGTGAAATGAGTTTTTGATACAAAGCTGCCTGGCTGTGACTTTCGGGGGGGGGGGGGTTAAAAACATTAATCTCTTCAATAATTCATCTTTTATTCCTTTAGCCTTACTAAATATTAAACAGGTTAAAGTTAAATATTTGAAAACGAAATGCAGCTGGGGTCCCCCAGGGAGGGCAGACGGGTGAGCTGCTGCAGGGTCGCTGCCTGCTGTCGGCTTTCTGCAGGACGTGGGGGCCGGGCCCTGCGGGCTGTCGTGGGTCAGGATCTGACCGGGCGGGCGATGGAGGTTTACATCCTTTATCCTCACCTAGGAGCTCCTGACCACGTCCCTGACGGTTTCTGTGATTGACAAGAAGAATGGGAACTTCAACACATGAAAGGAGACATGCATTTAACGACAGCTTGGCCCGCCAAGGTCGGAGAGAAAGGGAGAGTTGAGCATCCTTGCCTGTGGCCAACCTGGCAGGCTGGCCGGGTTATCGGACCCCCTGACTTTTGTTCAACCACCCCCAACCCCTCAGCCACCACATAGTGCCCCTTCCACTCCCCAATCTAGTTAATGGAAGCTGCAGCAGGGGCCCTGCCTTGCTAAATCATCCACATAATGCCATCCGAGTTGATCCGACCAAAGAGATATAAATTCCTCTCTCATCCGGCCCCCTGATAGCACCCACCTTTTAATTATTAGCATGATTGTTTCCATTAGGCTGGGAAATTAATTTTAGAATGCACACTCCGGACAACCCTGCCCAAGTAATTTTTCTCCAAAGCTTTCTGTCCAGTTTATTGGCATTGTCTCATCTCTGGGACGCCGTGTGAAGACTGATGACAATTACTGCACAGTCCCTGTTGGGCGGGGGGGGGGCGGGGGGAGGAACCCTTTTTCCTTTGAAATGGTACATTATGTTTACATGGACTGTTTATAAAACCAAAGATGCTTCAAGGTAAGAACCATCTTTGGTTTTAAAAGCCCACAATAGCAGAAGCTAATGGTCGTTCTGTGACGGCTGCCCAGAAGCCCACCCTGAAACAGGAATCTTGCATCTCCTGCTCACAACCACCACCTCCAGAACAAATCCCTAAAGATCAGACTTCACTGTGGAGATGATTCTGAATCCAGCCACTGAACAGTATCTCAGCCTACTAGACGAGGGTAAAGCCTACCATACCTAAATGTGACCTTCTGCTTAGCCAGCTTCCGTAAACAAGCCCAGAATGTCGTCACCCGGGAAACAGGTGGGATGGACTCGAGGCTTTTCCAGGCGTGTAGGCACCAAGACGGCCGGGCCGGGGAGGCTGAGCCCACCTGGACTTTCCTCCCTCTGTCCCCTCCCCCCTCTCCCATCAGAAAGACCCCCGCCCCGCCCCACCGGCCCTTCAGGGCACGCTCTCCTCAGGCTGAAACTACATACAGAAGCTTTCTGATGATGGCAACACTTTTTTTTCCACAAACTAGAGAAGCTGTAAGCTGAGAGTGGACTGGAAATACAATGAAAATGCTAATTGGTGACACAGATCCACTTTCATGTTTTATTAATGACATCTGCACCATATTTGTCAAATAATTTACATAATATGTTAATTCTTCTAAAGAGGGGAGAAGCTGGTAATTGCATAAGAAATCAGCTCTTCTCTGCCTGTGCCAAAGCTACATAATGATTCAGATGTGTACATATATGTGTATATTATGTACGTACCTAAACTGTATATATTATGTACGTACCTAAACTATATATATTTAAAGAGAGACCTTACTGGGCTTAAGTCACATTTAAAAGTCAGTTAAGATTAAAATGTTCAATCTACTTTTGGAGATGCAGACTCAGGAAATGCTCATCTTGGCTTTCAACCTGGTGGAGTCGTTTTGTTTTAAGGAACTAGGAAAGACTTCAACAGCAAGAGAGGCACCCATGGAATGAGATACAAGACTACTCTGGGCTCAGAATCTGGTGGCCAGTACTGCAATGGGATTTCTGGAATCTCCAGTCATTTCAGGGTTATTTTTCCACTCTGGCCCTTTTCTTTTCCTATAATATAGAAATGCCACACTCTGACTCCCTTTCTTAAGAAGAGGGACTTAAAATTTCCTAGAACTTTCTAAGGAGGCAGTGAAAACACTAGACAGAGGAACTAGTTTAAGGAAAACAGACTCGGGGCCTTGAAGTGCCCGTGTGCGCGTGGTAAGGACAGAGGAGACGCTGGTTCCGGGAACTGTAAGCAACACACAAGCGTTGCTTTTTACTTTAAAGATGCTGGATTACAATGATGTCTCGCGATGCTCCCTTGAGCTTCACCTTTTTAAAGTTTAACAAGTTACACTTCACCAAACAGTAACGAGTGCTGGTCACCTAGGGGAGCCCGATTCTATGTTTTTAAAAAGATAAAACTGGATTTCTCCTCCTTCCACGTCCACTGCCGGTTTGCAAAGTTCATTTGCAAATTACTACGGCACTTCCAAGCGATTGTGCTGAAGTCGAATCACTTTATAGAGTGCATTCCCCAGGCCTGGATACGCTGCAGTCACTTAAAAATCTGAGTGAATTTTTCTCTGCATTCACTGCTTTGAACATATGAGGATCAAACAGGAAACTGAGGATCCCCCTGTTTTTGGCCTCTGAATTCTGGAAGATGCTACTTACGGGATGGAGGCAGTGTTTAAATGTGACCACAAATGTAGTGATGATGACTAAACGCTCTAAGAAGATGCAGAAAAAAATGAAAAAAAAAAAAAAAAAGTTTTTTTGATGAGTCGCCTACTCCTTCCTCTATTTGGGGAACGTAGCAGCTTCCCAGTAGCATAACCATTGGAAGGAAAATGCTGGACTCTTCAATATCAGTCCAAATAAAACACTTCTCACATAGTTACTTGGAGAGAAGCCAGGTTGACCTAGGTACGTGGCTTCTCACTTCCGCCTTTACCATCAAGCTGGTTCAAGCTCTTTTCAGAATTCAGTTAGTTCTATTTATTCTATTAGGTGATGCTTACATACAAGTACATTTTACCTGTTCCTTTGTGAGGACTCAGACGGTAAAGAATCTGTCTGCCATGCAGGAGACCTGGGTTTGATCTCTGGGCTGGGAAGATCCCCTGGAGAAGGGAATGGCAACCTACTTCAGTATTCTTGCCTGGAGAATCCAATGGACAGAGGAGCCTGGAGGGCTACAGTCCACGGGGTCACAAGGAGCCGACACGGCTGAGCGAGTACATTGTCCCGTTCACTTTCGCTTGTTCACCAAGCACCTACTGTGTGCTGGCTTCTGTGTGCTGAGCACACTGGTATCTTGAGAAAGTGCCTCCCTGAAGACTGGGGCAGCGGGCTTCCTGGTGGCTCAGACAGGGAAAGAATCTGCCTGCAGTGCAGGAGGCCTGGGTCTGATCCCTGGGTTGGGAGGATCCCCTGGAGAAGGGAATGGCAACCCGCTCCAGTATTCTTGCTGGAGAATCCCGTGGACAGAGGAGCCTGGCGGCTATAGTCCACGGGTCGCAAAGAGTCGGACATGACTGAGTAAACACAGAACAATGAGCCTACATTTTCCAGTGACAAATCTCTGAGGTTAATTGCTGTGTCTGCCTTTTCTGTGGCGACCTGGCTTCTCACTGTGAACGTGGGGAGATGAAACGACACGCTCAGGGTTTGGGCGCCATCTCTATGTGGATTATAATTGTCTGTGTGTGTGTGAGTCACTCAGTAGTGTCTGATTCTTCGAGACCCCCAGGGACTGTAACCCACCAGGCTCCTCTGTCCATGGAAGTCTCCATGCAAGAATACTGGAGTGGGTAGCCGTTCCCTTCTCTAGTATAACTGTCTAGGCGAATGCTTTCCTGGATAATCTGAGTCCTCAAATGCCTGCAAACTTCCCTGACCTCAGAATCAAGAAGCTACAGTGAACATGGTGGGAAGCCCAGTGTTCTTTCCAAGGCAGAATTCAATCCTTCATCGAAAAGGTCAACAGACAATGGACTCTTCAAACATCCCCATCCCCCATTGTTGCTGTTCGGTCACTAAGCTGCGTCCAGCTCCTTGTGACCCGTGGACTGCAGCCTGCCACACTCCTCTGTCCTCCACTATCTCTCAGAGTTTGCTCAAATTCATGGCCATTGAGTCAGTGAAGCTATCTAACCATCTCATTCTCTGTTGCCCCCTTCTCCTTTTGCCTCAGTCTTTCCTGGCATCAGGGTCTTTTCCAATGAGTTGGCTCTTCACATCAAATGTTTTGGTACACCAGCACAAATGGACTAAGATACCAATAAACAGCTAAAAAAATGCAATCTCTCCTCACCTTGACAACTGCGTCTTTATAATTACAAAATAAACTCCACATGCTTAGTTCTAGACATTCTGCTGATGGCCTGGAGATGTTTGCCTAAGTGATGAAGTAGTTACATACACAATTATTAAATTATGACATATTCCTTTCATAATAATTTTCCTTGCCTTTATTTTTAAAAATTTAGCTTTGATGCTATCATGAAGAATTTTCTTACATAATTTGTGTTCTATTGACAATAATAACACCCTAAGCAATCTTTCTTGGATCTTTGTAGCTTTTAGACTTTTATTAGGCAATTTTTGTTATTTCAATTTGGAAAAATATCAAACTGTTGAACCAACAGAAATTTTATATAAAATTTAAATAAATTTTAATTTTATTTTATAAATAAAATTACAAATACAATTCTTAAAGCAATTCATAGATTTGAAAATAAACTATGAGTTCTATATACCATGATCAAATACTATAATGTGGTTGAATGGGATGAGTCATTATTATTGCAGCAAATATAAAAATAATTTTATTTAATCATACAGATAACTTATTTATATAGCAATTTTTCCTTAAATTGGTAGCTGGATTCACAAAATATTTCTGTAGTCCTTTGAAGTGTTTCACGGAAGAGAAATTTTAAATTAAACCAAAAATTGAAATAAAGTTGTTCATGGTCAAAACAGTTCCCTTAAAAATTCATTTGAGGATTATTTGTACTGCATGAATTTCTGAGGATTTTTACATCTTCTTTCTAACAGTCCTGCAAAGTACAAGCCATAAATTAGTGAATAACAGCATTCTACATCAAAATATTCAAACAGGCTGAAATGTGCTTTTAAAAATTTAAAAAATCTTTTTAACTACTTTTACTAAAAATAATTCACAGTTTTGTGTTTAATATCCACTGAGCTCCCAGGTAAAAAACTGGTATCACACCTCAGCTGTGTAACAACTACACCTTCATGGGCACAGTAAGAGTGAAAAACGAAAGTGAAGTCACTCAGGCGTGTCCAACTCTCTGTGACCCCATGGACTGTAGCGCGCCAGGCTCCTCCGTCCATGGGATACTCCGGGCAAGAGTACTGAAGTGGGTTGCCATTTCCTTCTCCAGGGGATCTTCCCCATCCAGGGGCTGAACCCGGGTCTCCCACATTGCAGGCCGACGCTTTACCATCTGAGCCACGAGGGAAGCACGTGTAAGAGGAGTTTGATGCGTTTAAAAATGTCCCACTAAAATGTCCCTTGATCTGTCTTTCACAACTCTTGTGAAATCGGTGCTAATTCACAAATACCTTTGGAGCAAAAATCAGTACACAAAATAGATCAAAATAATGGAAGCAAAGCCCTGCGTTAGCAAGAAATCATCAGTCCTTATGCAAAAACCTATTATTGCATCCGTGCTGTCTGAGAAGAATTTGACAAGCTAATTAGTTTGTCTTTTCTTTTATGTCATACTTTCCAACTCCAGTCTCCTCTACTTCGAAGAGCAGGGCTATTTGACAGGGGGGCGACCACAGACCTTCATGCACCTGGTCGTCTTTTATGTCAAGGATGCAGTGGCTGATGCTGAGAAAGGGTTTCCGAGGGATGGACCGTGGTCCAGGATGAGATATTGAGGGGCCTGGGTCTCCCTGGGACCAAGCCAACCTCCAGGAGTTGGGCCCTCAGCAAACAAAGGAAGGCGTTGCGGCACCACCGAACGTCCGGACTTTATTTGGCAGCTGAGCTTGACATCTGCCAGGTACCTGCAAGGTCCTCCGATGACGCACTAAACGGATCAATGAAAAAGCAGAAGGCAGATTAAAGGAAGAGGAAAGAGGGCCCCTCCTGTGTCACAAAGGCAGAGAGTGTATCAACAATTACGTGATGATTTGGGGAAGTTTCTTGGAATCAGGTGTAAGTGGTGAGGAAGTGATCCAACCTGCCAAAGCAGCAGCTCTCTCCTCCCTGGACCTTTGTGGACTGAGCCGTAACAGGTGATGCCCTCTGGGTCATGACTCTGTCAGCTTTCAAAAGTTCCCTTAACACTTTGAGGCTTTACTTCTGAAATGCCAAATGGCCTGTGTGTGCCAAGTCTCTTCAGGCATGTCCAGCTCTTTGGGATCCCATGGACTGTAGCCCACCAGGCTCTGCTGTCTGTGGGATTCTGCAGATAAGGATACTGGGGTGGGTTACCATGCCCTCCTCCAGGGGATCTTCCTTACCCAGGGACTGAACCCCTCATTCTTACATCTCCTGCACTGGCAGGCAGGTTCTTTACCACTAACCCCACCTGGGAAGCCCTGAAATGCCAGTACTCCCCTCGCAACCCCAAAGATGACATTGCAGTACAGTCAGAAAGAGGGCTGTGCTGTGGGTGTCCCCGCACTGCCCTGGAGACAGGAGCCAGCACGAGCCAGTGCCTCCGGCCTGCAGCTGCCCTGCCAAGGCCTCCGGACCTCCCCCCGGCTGCTGGAGGGGCGAGAGGTGGGGCAGAGAACAGAGGAAAGAGAAGCTGAAGAAACTAGAAGTCAAAGTGTCAGATGCTCTGTTGTGTCCAACTCTGCAACGCTATAGACTGTAGCCCACCAGGCTTCTCTGTCCATGGGGGTTCTCCAGACAAGAGTATTGGAGTGGGTAGCCATTCCTTCTCCTGTTCCTGACCCAGGGATCAGATCCAGGTTTCCTGCATTGCAGGCAGATTCCTTACCATCTGAGCTACCAGGGAAGAAACTAGAATGGATCCATAGACAGAAAATGAACCCGTGTGGAGTCACGGGGTCTCCCTGGTGGCTCAGCTGGTGAAGAATCTGCCTGCAATGCGGGAGACCTGGGTTCCATCCCTGGGTTGAGGAGATCCCCTGGGGAAGGGAACGGCTACCCACTCCAGTATCCTGGCCTGGAGAATCCCACGGACTGTACAAGCAGAGATTTCAGAGGAGGCACGTGTGCACCTGTTTTTCAGGTGCTTACCTGCCTCCATTGGAGTCCTCAGCTCCGAAAGGAAATGGACTAAGTGTTACTCAACCCTGGATCCCCAGAGGTTCACATGGTCCCTGGAAGGTAACAGTTTGCACAGTGTCTGCAGAAACGTCAGCTGCTGCCTGAATCTCTACAGCCTTCAAACCGCACTTTTTGAGAATTCCATGTTCAATGCTCCTGCAACATCCTGGGGCTAAGTTATGTAACCATCCCTCCACTTTCTGTACCAAAAGGGCAGAGTTTGTGAGGTTCAGGTTTCCCAAACAACATAGCCTGGGCGGGGCATCTAGATTGTGAACTGTTTGATGCAACCTGTATCTCATGAGGGTTTTCAAACCAGAACTTGATACAGAAACATCTCAAGAGTTTTATTATCACAGGCCAGGAATTGTTACAAGAGATAAATGGTTCTAGTTTCTTTGTGTTTCAAAAAAGACAGCTTGAACAGTCAACACATCAAAGGAAAGATACATCCAACATTCAAGTGATCAGCGTGGACAGCCCTGGGGTTATTTCAGCCCCTCCCCCAGGACTCCTTGGCATCGAATTCTTCCCAACAGTCGAATGGGATCCACGTGCTGGGGGAGCTGAGATGATCTTTCATGCCTCTCAGTAGCCAAAATACCTCAAGCAGGTCCTTGAATATAGTAGTTGCTCAATAAATGCAGAGAGAAGGAATAGAGACAGAAACGATGCATCCCGTCTCATCTCACCCCATCCACTGCCCTTCTCAACGTAACAGCTTTGCCCCAGTCACCCTGAGGCTCTCTTTACCCTTCAGGTGCATTCTCCTTTCATGGATCTATGCCAAGAATTTACTTAATTTGAAGCTTACATGTAGGAGATCACTTCTTATGCTCCACCACAGGACCCCCGCCGCTCTTCCCGACAGAGGTCGCCTGCAGCCCCAGCGCAGAGCCGGGCGTCCTCACACCTGCCTCCAGGGGCAGCCCTCTGCCTCCTCCGCTGATGTCTGTGGACCTGGCCCCCGCCCCGGGCTGGGTTCTAAGGAAACCGGCCAGATGTGATGAACCGTTCCTTCTCCAGCCTGTCATCCCATCCCAGCTGACGGCCGTGGGAGTGAGGGCTTCCTCAGCCCCTGCCCCCCTCGCAGACCCCGGCTAGTTCTCTCTTCTCTGACACTCTCCCGGGTGGAACTCAGGAACCCGGCGGCCTGTCTCCCGCTCCAGTGTCTGCACCGCAGCCCCTCCCGGCGGGCGCCCGGGGCGGCGCGCTGCTCTACGCAGCCGCCTGTCGGTGTCCCGAGAGCCCGCAGCGTCCCTCGTGGTGCGTGCGTGCCCCGGGCGTGCACACCCAGCCCTGGGTGTGTACCTGCCGTTCTCGGGTTATCTCCCTGACTCTCCATATAGTGGGAGGGAATATTGATCTACCCAGTGAAAAACATCCTTTCTGGGAAAGCAGCCTGGATTCCTGGCAGAGTGTCAGCGGGAGGACCTTTGCCCTGTAAACAAGATCGCATCCGCGCCACACCCTGGCGGGCTGCGCAGAGGCGCCCGCCATGTGCCCGAAGGCCAGCCCCGTGCAGGGCGGGCTGGGGCAGGCGGCCAGCGGCCTGGGGCCCCGGCCACGCCCACCTACTGTCCAGAATCTCAGTGAAGCAGAAGTCATCATCTGGCTGTGTTCACACGCGTCGATGATGACAAAATGAGAAACAAGGAAAATAAGTGTGAAAAGTCAGCGTGTTCGGGACTAAGATTGCATTTTCCTGTTCTTGACCTTTATTTATGGCCTCTTAATCAAGTCTTTTGTAATTACTTTTTAAAACATGTCCCAATGCTTAAAGAAGAGAATTCATTCTTCTGTATATTTCTATTCGTTCCATCTACTCAAATATAGGTCAGTTTTGACCTCTGAGGCAAATGGAAGTGAACAGAGTTTAATTCAGGGATTTCCAGAACAATTTAACTTACGGTGATTTTTATGTGTTATCCAAAAGTGGGGAACTTTTATGATAAATCTGCTTATCTTAAAACTCAGGAAAATCTTAGTTTTGTTTTTGAAGGAAATTGCCTGAAGCTTAATATTTTTGCTCTTTTATTTTTTTGTTTGGATGAGTACTCTTGGATATTTTCAAAGTCTGTCACGTTTCACAAGTGGACAAACGTCTCCCAAGTGTCCTGTGTGTATATACATGGAAAACTGAACTTGTTAAGTGTAATCCCCAGATCATCGTTATTATTAAAGATAAATCTTAAGTAATTTTCAAGTATCCCAAATAAGTATTTCTACCATCTAAGTAGCCTTGTGCTCTTCACTCAAACGTAGAAAGCTTTCATGTTCTAAAAAGAAAATATTTAATGTAATGCCTCAAAGTAAAGTACGTGGATTTTTCCATTTACTAGAGTTTGCTTTCCCATTAGAAAGAGCAATACCAAGCTCCAGTAGAGAAATAATACAGTTCAGAGGATTTCTGTCAGCTGCGTAACTTTCAGAAATTCATAATGTTTTAGGATTTTTTTTTTAAGTAAGTCTTTACCAGATTGCTTACATTAATTCTTTGAAGCCAGATTCAAAATTCATTCTGGGCTTCTGACAAAGCTTTAATATTAAGGATGCTGTTTCCACTTACTACATTCATTTATGTGAGAGTTAACAAAACTAATTTATTTGAAGCTTACCCAGTATACAATGTTCTCAATGTGTTGGAAAATTTGTGTTATCTTTGCCTTCGAATTAAAAAAAGAAAGAAAGAAAAAGAGCAAAACAGACTTGTCAGCTGGTCTCTGTCCTTCCTGGAAGCTTATAGTTAATTTCTGGTCTTCCACTGCCCACATGTGACCCCCAATCCAACAGGGATGTTTTCAAAAACAGCTTCGGCTCCAACAAAACAGGAGTTTATGATTCACTTTCAGACTTTGTTCTTTCAACAGACTTGTTTGTTCAGGAAAACAGATTTCTAAGACTTGCATACACAGCAGGACTTTCTGTGCCGCTGTTTCTGCTCCTGTGTTCCTCAGACAACACGACTTGAGGCTCATAAAACATGCATTAGAGATAAGTGGAGAAAAACACCGTCACCTTGGGATGTTTGTTTTGTTCTGATGAAGCACCATCCTTAGCGTAGGAAACATGAAGGCTGACTCAGTTGCACCCCCTGCTCCGTGCTGGCTTCCCACGGGAATCTCTGCCTCCTCCGTGCTGTTTAGTTCCAATACATCCTGGGGCAATGGTAAAGAATTCACCTGCCAGTGCAGGAGATGCAGGAGACGCAGGTTCGATCCCTGGGTGGGGAAGGTCCCCTGGAGAAGGAAACGGCAACCCACTCCAGTATTCTTGCCTGGAGAATCCCATGGACAGAGGAGCCTGGCGGGCTACAGTCCCTGGGGTCGCAAAAGAGTCAGACACGACTTAGCGCAGCACACACACATCCCCGTTTTATCTCCGAGACCTCTGCCCACCCTGCACCCTGGACTCGGTGCTCGTGTCTTCAGGTTCATTTACAGAGGAGCTATTTCCTACACTTCCAAGTGTTCGGAGCAAAACACCCACAGTGGGCGCACCCTGGGAACCAGCCAGAGATAGAAGGCTCCCTCTGTGTATTTCCAAGTAGTAGAGGAGATAGGAGACAGAGACACCTCTTCCTTCAAGCGTGAATGAGAAAATGTAGACACTGCTGTTGAGTCAGAAAGGAGCCGTGCCAGAGTCTCTCTCTGCCATCCGGCCCCGGCGTGGGCACTCTTGATGGCGAGCAGTGGCCTCGGCCAGCATCTGAGCAGCTCGAGCCGCTGCTGTGGCCGGCGGGGCCCTCACGGGCCTCCTGGGATCAGCTCACCACCCAGGAAGGAAATTCCAGTTGCCCTGAAACTAAGCCTTCACATCTGATTGGAACTGGAGCCTTGGCATGAGTTAGCCGAGAGAAGGACACTGGAAAACTCAGACCAGGTTCGCTTTGTGCTTGAAGGCAGGGCCCCCCAAGTGACTACTCAGGGGCACCTGGCCGAGCGGGAGCCCCAAGCAGGGCCTGCCTGGCTCTCCTCCATCAGCCAGCTCTCTATCCGTCCATCCTCCGGCTCTCTAGCCCTTCATTCTACAGCTCGCGGTCCGTCCATCCCCCGGCTCTCGGTCCGTCAGTCCCCCGGCTCCCCGTCTGTCCGTCCCCCGGCTCTCCTCCCGTCCGTCCCCGGCTCTCCTTCCGTCCGTCCCCGGCTCTCCGTCCGTCCACCTCCTCGGACCCCTGCCCTGAGGAAGGCAGAGGCGGTGCCCCTGTAGTCCTTTTGGCGGGACCGGTGGACCAGAAAGTAAAACTGAAAGTGTCGTCAGGAAACCAGGTTGCTGGGCTCTGGCAGCAGCTCTGACCCCAGAGTCAGGGGGCAGGTTCTGACCCCCTGGACGCCAGGGTTCTTGCCTGCTCGCGTTCGCTGCCCCCTTGGGACTGTTTGCGGATCAAATAGGAAGGAACGTGTTCAACCTTTGACCCGACGCCAAGTGGTCCTTCCTCTGCCTTCACTGGTCAGCGTCTTCTCTTTCTCCTCCGTCCACCCCTGTGCGCCCCCCTGCCCCTCGCCCCCGCCCCCTCCATCGCCCTTCTTTCCTGACCTCCCCCACTTTGCCCGCTCTGGTTACTGCTTTATCATGTTCAGTCTGACTTTATCTTCCTCTTTTCTCTCTTCTGTCCCTATCCTCTGTTCTTTCTTTTCCCCATTCTCTATTCCAGCAAATCCAGGCTATGTGAATAAAATCCATTCTATGTTACCCTAACTCGCAAAAAAAAAAAAAAAAAAGGAAGGGTAAAACCCGATTAATCTAAATTTAAAATGATATAAACTTCAACCATATACATAGCTCTGCCTGCTAGAGAAAGGCCAAGACAGCCCTTCTGTAACTATGCTGGTTAATCAGAATCAATATAATTTTCTGCTGAAAGTCTTCAGTCTTTAAAGAAGTTTATGCTAAGAAGCTGGATTCATTTTGTTTTAATACACAGACTGTCAGACCAACTACAAAAGAGGTGTGTGTGTATGTGAGAAAAAGAAACTTTTTTTCTCTACACAGCTATTGACTGAAAAAAAAAAAAAAACTTGCATGCCACAGTGAAAAAAATAAAACATAGTTTAATAATTGTTGTTAGTATTACTACAAGGAGAACCAAAAGAGGTAGGAGGAGGGGAGAGAAAAGTGAGAGAAACAGAGAAGTCTCCCTAAATGGAAACAGCTGGAGGCATAAGGTGGACACCGGTTCTCAAATTTCCGTGTGTGTGTAAGGAAATCGCCAGAGAAGCTCTCCCTGGATGCTAATCCAGATTCGGGGTGCAATCTGGAATCTGTATTGTTAATACATTCCCCAGGAAATTTTGAAGCAGGTAGTCCATTTTCAGGTCAGAGAACTTGTCTTCAAATCCAGTTTTCACATTAGATTCTTCTGGGAACTTTGAAAATAAGGTTGCTTGACGTCAAATGAGCTCCTGGCTTCAGTCCTTAGAGCCTCTTCCTGGGTGATCCCAATACTCAGCCAGGGTGCTGCCTTCCGGCTCAGAAAACCTCAGCTTGCAATCATAGCTCCGACACTCAGCTGTGCAACTTCGGGCAAATGACTCAACATCTCTGGGCCTCTGTGTTCACCATGAATTAGGGGACAGCCATTTCCACTGCAGGGCCCAAAGTAGTGGGCTCTCAAGCTGGGCTGCGTGTCATAGTCACCTGGAAGGTTTTAAACCAGGTCAAGTCCCTCCTACTGAATCAGAAATTGTAGCCACAAATGCAGGCACTGTGGGTTGGGGGATTCAGGGGTATAAAGGTATTGGTGTCCCTACTCCACTAAGAGCGGAAGTTGTAGCTGACATAGACTGCGTCCTCTCCAGGCTGGTGGAGCTGCCCCAGCATTTTGCAGAAATGCCTTTTTCCATCCCCAGCTCCCCAGGAGGTAGACCCCTGCTTTTGTGAAGCATCTCCCACAGTTGGGTGGCCGGTAAGTGCCGCTTTCCCAGTGGAGACAGAAGAAGGAACAAGGTATGTGAAGGCAGTGTGCCCCGGGTCCCCCAGTGGCAGCACCCGCGGGTGTTAGCTGCCTGGACCGTCCAGCTTTGGCTGGTAGACGCCTGACGGGCTGCTGCAGGTGACAGCAGGTACACGTCCAAGTGGAACAGAACGTCCAGGAGAGACAAACAGAGGTTTCTCTTGGCCCTCTGACAGGAGAGGAGAAATGGAAAAGATTATTTGGTATGAATCAGCAAAAACTTTGGTTGCACCCCACTGCCATTTCTTAAAAGTCTTGGGTGGAGGGGCCGATGGGAATTTCAGGACATCTCAAGTTCTCTCCACTTCACAACTTGCACATTTTCTCTTCCCAGGGGAGTCAGCCGACACTGCCCTTCTCAGCCTTTCCATCTGTGGAATGGGTACTTCCTTGGTACCCATCTGACCCGAGAGCAGCATCCACAGCTGTGAACCATCCCAGCCCGGGACCCGGGGACGACCTCTTGCTGAGCAGCTGAGCTGAAACGGTTTCCCCCACTTGGTCTCCATGTGGGCTCAGTCGTGTCCAACTCTTTGCCAACCCACGGACTGGAGCCCGCCAGGCTCTGGTCCATGGAATTCCCCAGGCAAGAATACTGGAGTGGGTTTCCATGCCCTCCTCCAGGGGATCTGCCCAACCCAGGGATCGAACCAGTGTCTCCTGCATTGCAGGCAGATTCTTCACCACCAAGCCACCTGGGAAGCCCTTTCTCCCACTAAGGTGATGCAATCTAACAAAGGAAAGAAAAAGATGACCTTTTGCTTTCTCCACGACTGGGACGTGAAGACCACATGTGCATTTCTACCAGAGCTCCATGTGAATTTTACGATCACCACCCTCTGTAATCATTAAGTAACAAGAAGCTTTGTGGAAGATTGCTTTTCCCTAAGAATCAGAACGCTGATAATGAAGCAGGGCCAGTAATCTTGCTTTAATGAAATGAGGAGTCTAATCCGCTCCTTTCAGGAAAGATGCTAAATCAGAGAAAGCAATAAAAATGCGTTCCCATATCAATAAAAAGTGATTCTTTATGTTCTTATTATGGAAAACGGGAAGCCTGGCTCCCTAAGGAAGACTCTGCTGGGCCCCGCTGTGCTTCCTCACGAGCACCTCGAAGCCTGCTTCCTAGGCAGTCAGTGAACACACGGGTCTGTTTATGAAAAATCTGTTCATTACACCATTAGCCCCGTGCATGGCGTTTTCGGTGGTAAAACAATTTGCAGCACAGACAGAGGTTTATGGGAAACTCGAGGAGGATGGTGAAGCGAATGCATGGAGGCGAGAATGAACGAGAAGGAGTGTGAGGTTGAAGCCACACCGCCTAGCCATCCTTTCAAACCTGTATTTTGTCCAGAAAGCTTTTATTTTAAAACCGATTTAAAAAGTCAATAATCATGAAATATGCAGAGACTCTCGTGTGCTTCCTGGTTCGCGTCTTAGTCCGAAGCAGACGGTCAGCGCTTCATGTGTCCGCTGCATGTGCAGGGAACAAGGGCGGGTCGGCGCCCACGACCCTGATTTCCAAACACCGGTGGTTCCTGTCGGTCCTGTAGACTCCACAGGACATCAAAAGCGGGAGCTGCTATTGCCTCTTTGAGTCCTTGACGAGCTAAATGAGAAGCAAGCTTTGAGCTGCCAGCGCTTGCCACACCCAGAGGCTTCCTGGACCTCTGCCAGTGCCCACTGGCTCTAGAAGGATCTGGAAGGATCTGGAAGGCCTCGCTTCTCCTCCTCCATCCCCCAGGTTTATTTTTTTATTCTTTATTTTTTTCATTTATTTTTATTAGTTGGAGGCTAATTACTTTACAATATTGTAGTGGTTTTTGCCATACTTTGACATGCATCAGCCATGGATTTACATGTGTTCCCCATCCCGATCCCCCCTCCCGCCCGTCCCCCAGGTTTAGTTTGCCTGCTTCTGACCTATATCTCCTAACAAACTGACTGCACCCTGGGGCATTTTCCTCAGCTCCTCCCTTGCGTTTCTGCCTGCTCCTGTGGATTTGGAGCTTGGCAAGGTGACCGTTTTTTAAGGGCACATCCTGAGGGGGCCCTGAGTGACCTCACCCCGGCCAGGACACCCTGGGTACAGAGTATGACTTCTTGGTATTTGGCCTCTGGAGTCACTCACTCATTACACAAAGTCTTTATCTGTGTGCACATCCTGGAATAATACTCTTAAATAAATACTCTCTGAGGCATGTTACTCTGTGGATATTTGCTTTGCATTTCCATGATCTCAATGGAGCACAGAGAGGGAGGAGAGAGAAAGCTTGGCAAACAATTATTTGCCACCAAGTACGCATGAGGGAAGAGCCCGGAGGGATGTTGTTTTGTTTTAAAAGAGAGAACGTCACTGACTTGACACAGTACATCCGTGTGCCAGCCAGTCACCTCGAAAATTCTGCCTGGCAGAGCGTGCCAGGCAACGTCTATCTTGAGAGAAGAGAGAGCACGTGGCACTCGAGTTCCATCTCTGGGACGACCCTCTCGGCCTTGGGATCCGAGACGAGAGACTGTGTGAGTCTGGATTGCATCCTACAGTCCGCAGATCTGACTGGCTTTTAAAATGGGGTCCTGTCCGCTGACTCTGCCGAAGTCTGAGACCCCAAGGATAGAAAAACAAAGGCACGAGTGGGCAGCCCGCTGGTGGAGAGATCACCCTAACACCATGAGCCGGGGTTACCAGCAGCGCCATCACTGTATCATCATTGCACGGTTTTTAAAAATCTTATGAGAGTTCAGGTGCTTTGAAAGGTCCACACGTCCATGGAAAAAGATTGTTTTAGGCGCACCCTCTTTTGTCAATGAAACCTTTCGGGCTCAATTTGACTGCTCCTTCCCCCTGCTTCTCCTTTTCAATTCACTCTGAACACAAGGCTCTGTCCTCAACCAATAAGCCCAGATTCCCGTGAAGAGCTGCCAAAAGGAAAAACAGAAGAGGAAGAAGAGCGATGCTTTCTCAAGGTTCACTGCATTTGTTCCTGCTTAAGCCAAACTGACTTCATTCAGATCCGAAGTGAGCACTGTGGGTCTGCATGATCACAGCCTGAGGTAGGCTTAGGCTACCCAGGAAGGCACTGGACATGTTCCCGGCGGCCCGCAGCCCGAGGGGACAGGGGAGGGGAACGACGGTTTATTTTATTTGTGGGCAGTGGGGAGAATCCACAGTTCAGTTCCCGAATCATCCCAAGAAGGTCCAGGAGCAGGAGCGGGGCAGATTGGAAAAAGTCGGGTGTCAAGTTGCAACTGGGCTCTTCACGACCCAAAGGAGAATGAGGCTCACATGGCCCCATGGGGTTCCGCCCCAGCACTGGCTGCAGCCCGCTGCTCCGCACACACCTCGGGCCGCCACGGTACAGAAGAACATGTCCTTCTAAGTACAAACAGAAGAAGCTCTCAGCCTAGTGCCTCAGTGGCCCTGTGATCCCGAGAGGCCATGATTTGATCCAGTTGTCCTTCTTTGCTTCAGAACATCCTTGGAGCTCATCTTTTGAGAAGTCTCTTCAGACAGTGCAGTGTATAGAGCATGGGGAACTGTAGTCAATGCCTTATAATAACATGATGAAAATGAAAAAGAATATGACAATATATGTCTATGTATATAAATGAATCACTCTGCTGTACGCCAGAAACAAACACAACAGCATTGTAAATCAACCACAATTTTGAAAAAAGGAGTGGAGCCCAGAAGCTCCTTTCCCCAGAGCACCCCACTTCCAAATACTTGGACCCCCCAGGGGGCCAGGCTACGCCCTGCAGAACCATTACTTGGAGAGCAAACAGCAGGATGTAAGTTGCAATATTGTTGAACTCCTGTCTGATACCAAGGGAATCAAGGCAATAAATCGAGCAACAATTAATTCTAGTAATAAATGGTTTTACAGTTCAGTACAATATTAAAATATTTGTTTTGAAGTCTGGCTGGCGTCTGAGGCTTTCTTTCAGAACTCCGTTTTATTACAGTCCGAAGTATTTATTTGAAATATTGGAGGGGACCCCGATAGTCATTATTCAAAGTAAATTGCAGAAGTCTACCCTGGACCTTTCATTGAGGACAGACCCCTTGGGAACAAGTAACAAAGGTACATGAAGAGACAGACACCCATAAAAGCACTGTGCTAATCCCAGATCGTAAAACAGAAAGCAAACTTCCGTTTCATGAAAGCAATTTGATGGGGACATCTCAAGATGCAAAGGGCAGAGCGGGGTGGCGGGGGGGGGTGGTGGGCGAGGTGGCTGTTTACGCCAAGTGGAAGCGGGGGAGAGTTGTGGCCCCAAATCTGGCTGGTGGCCCAGAGAAGCTTAGGGAGAAGTAAAATTTAGAAACTACTGAAAAGATGGCAAGGGAGAACACAGCCCGTATCATCTTGGTACAAAAGAATTAATTTAAATTAGTACAATCCCGCGGGGTCCTTCTCACCAGCTACAGTGATGGGAGGCGAAATTGTCAAAATGGTACCGAGGGGCCACTTTATCTAAAGAGCAAGATTTGAGCTCTGGGTACCAGTTCCGACTTGAAAAGAGTGAGGCTACAGACGTCGGTAACACTCGAGCTGCGTGGGGAGAAGCACAGTTTCTATTATGTATGTGACAGTGAGCGATCCAGCCCCCACTCGGGGAAGGGGAGCCTGGAGCCTCGCGCTAAAAGCCGAAATTGACAGCTCTCACAGAATGCACTGGAATTGGGGGTAAAGATAGAATCTTCCCTCAGGTTCAAGAGAAAAAAAAGCTCTTATTCACATTTTCGATTTACCCATTGACATGAAAATTGCCTGCGAAAAGTAGAAGTCCCGGGGGTACGTGGCTTTTCGACTCAAATCTTCCCCTTCCTGCCTCCTTTCTCAGCTGCCCGTGTGCACGCACGTGGGCGTGCCTGTGTGCGCATGTGGGTGTGTTTCTCCAGGGACGATCTTTCTCGACTGCAGGCGGATGACCCCCACCAGCAGGAGGGTTGAAGCCCGTTTCCTTCTGCCCTGGACACGTCCTCCTCGCGGAGCCTGCGTGGTTCATCCTGTGCAACTGCACAGTCTTTCAAGCATCATGTAAATTGCCTTTCCCTCCGATCCTAGCTCCCAGGAAGGAGAAAGGAAGGGTATGAAGAATCGTTTCAACAGGGCCCGAGGCTGTTTTCAGAGAGAAGTCTCCGCGTGCAGGGCACGGGAAGACCTGTGTGTGTCAGTTTATTTGGAAAGGCAAATTATATCTGATGTACTTGCAGTTACTTGGTGTGCAAAACACTGTAAAAGCCTATTGTAAACTTGCTTGTTTAGATCACATATTTCTTTAATCTCACACATGATTACCCACAGTTTACTCTGTTGATGGGCTTCATCCATTTCCTTAGATACCTCACTGATTCCAAGAGAGGCCTGAGAAGGAGCTGGAACCCTGCTTTCCACTTGCTAAAATATCACAAATGGAACAAAGGATTTGGGTCAGAAGGCGCAATGCTGGATTTTATGTGTCGGCTTGACGGAACCACAGGACACCTGGACATTTGGTCAAATGTGATGCTGGGTGTCCCCACAAGGATATTTCTAGATGAGATGAGCAAATATCTGAACTGGAGGCTGAGAGAAGCAGGTGGACCTCCCTCAGTTCTGACCTGACTCCTTCGAGGAGTGGCACCGTTAGGAGATTGGGTCACCCTGACCAGAAGTGAGGGGTGCCAGAGATGCCAGAGAAAGGGCATTTTCCTCTGACTCCTTTTTTGTCCCATTCTCAGTGATGAAGTTTTGAGACTACAAGGGGGAGATCAGACCTATCCTAAAGGAAGTCAACTCTGAATATTCGTCGGAAGGACTGATGCTGAAGCTGAAGCTCCAACACTTTGGCCACCTGATGTGAAGAGCCGAAGCATTAGAAAAGACCCAGATGTTAGGAAAGACTGAAGGCAGAAGAAGGGGGCGACAGAGGATGAGATGGTCGGATGGCATCACTGAATCAATGGACATGAGTCTGAGCAAATTCCAGGAGATAGTGGACAGGGAAGCTTGGCGTGCTGCAGGCCACAGGGTCACAAAGAGTCTGACACGACTGAGCGGCTGAACAACAATGAATGAGTTATTGATATATTACAGGCACACGGAGCCACAGGGAAGCCCACATATGCGGTGCACCCATCTAATATATCATCATTTTCTTCAGCCATCCCAGGGCGCCTTCGAGATGGGCGTTTCCCAGCTCCCGGTCCCCGTGTAGGGGAGACGGCCGGCATCCCTGAGGTTTGGAGTGTGCTCATTGCCGTGGATTCTCCCTTCTTTGTCTGAATATCCTTCTTGTTGACCTCATCTGGACACCCTGATGAGGATACTGATGACATTCCAAGGAACCCCAACATCATCTGAGTGAACACAGCTCCTCTCCAACGCGAACTGGCTCTCATTTACAAAAGCATGATCTCATTTAAGGATAGAGTAAGGCTACAAGGAAAGTATATAGAAAAAAAATTTTTTAAGATGAAAACAGAAGAAATTGGCAGACAGTGGTGGGGACGATGCTGGGGGTGGAGTCGGGGCGTCGTTAATCAAACACCCTGTTACCATAGGAGGCAGAGCGCTGGCTGCAATGAGCCGTCAGGGTTAGCAGTCTGTGGCCTGTCTCTCTCTCTCTCTTTTTAATGTTCCTGTGTCTACATCTTAATAGCCAATTCGGATTTCAGTGCATTCAATTTAATCTTCTGACGTGAGTATCGGTCATTAATATGCTACACCTCACTTTATAACCCAGCCAATGGGGAGAGGAAGAGTTAATTTGCTGTCAGAAATGTGAGCGTCAGCGTCACCGTGACAACCTGATGCAAATAGCGGCTGTGACCGCTGCCCAGAGGACATTCAGGACGCACCTGGAGCACTCGGGGCTGCCGGGGCCTCACCCGACAGGTACGGCCACACCTGGCCCCGTGAGCTAACCGGCGGCCGCGGGATCATCTTTCAGAGCTGGAACACATCGGTGTGTGAGCTCCAGTGAGCAATGCCCACAGTCCCTCTCACCAGGTTGGCACTTTTATTACTGACACGTGAAAGGCAGGTAAAAATGGGTGGCATTTCTGGCTTGGACTTACCGCTTTGGGAGGGTTCTCCCTCATTTCAGAGGTCCTTTCCTGGCTCATCACATCTGGAAATGGTCATTTGCCATTTACTGGTCACCACAGTTCCCTTGTGGCTCAGCTGGTAAAGAATCTGCCTAAAATACAGGAGACCCCAGTTCGATTCCTGGATCGGGAGGATCCCCTGGAGAAGGGATAGGCTACCCACTCCAGTATTCATGGGCTTCCCTGGTGGCTCAGCTGGTAAAGAATCCGCCTGCAATGTGGGAGACCTGGGTTTGATCCCTGGGGTGGGAAGATCCCCCGGAGAAGGGAACAGTCGGCTACCCACGCCAGTATTCTGGCCTGGAGAATTCTATGGGCTGCATAGTCCAGGGGGGTCACAAAGAGTCGGACACGACTGAGCGACTTTCACTTGCACAGTCTGGATGGCTGTAATGACGCACTCGAGAAAAGGTCTTCCCATGTAGAGTCAACAGTGGGCTGTCTTCAACAATCACAAGTCCACACCTGACGTGCCCTTCCCGTGGCCCGCTTCAGAGAGGCAGGCATCTAGACGGTCAGCCAGGCAGACACAGCTTGGCCTCCGGCAGAGGACCCGCCCGGGAAGCCCACCGCTGCATCCTCGTCCAGCTCTTCAGAGCTGACAGGGACCGCGTCCTTCTCTGAAGAACATGGCTGTGGACCTTTTCCCAGAGGACAGAAAGAAGATGCTGGTTTTGTGTCCTCCCTTGCAGGGGACCATGATGGCGACTTGTGGGCTGGTACCCGGTGAGACAGGCTGAGTCGGGCGCCTTCTCCTTCCACGTGATGGGGAGAGAAGGAAGAATTGCAAAGGTGCTGCAGTTGCCCTCAGACTGGCGTGTGTTTGTCAATCATGAGAAGGGAAGAAGATTAGAACTGGGAGATTAACTCAAGGGACATCGCTGAGTCTCAACAAGTGATCACAGGCACCACATTCAGCTGCTCAGAGAAGGAAGAGAAGAAAGAGGAGGAGAGGGCCAGGTTTTGGAAAAGTAACTGAGTTTGGTTGGTTTCTTCCTTTGTCTTTTAGTAAGCCAAGGAATTTGAAGACCAACGTCTGAGGTGGTCTCCACTGGGCTAGGAACTGACTGGCACCCATGCCCAGCTTCTGCAGAGAGAATGTTGCATGACTTATGGACAAGTCTGAAGGTTCAAACGCATCTGTCACGGTCCTTCTGAGCTGACTTTCTTAATGGACAGAGTCCCATCCGGACTTTTACCAAACATGATCCCAACCCCACAAAGAAACAGACCACACACATGTAAGGAACAAGAAGTAAACACAAGTCCTATTCACTTCAGACTCACCCACAAACTGAGGTCATGTATTCTGGGGTTCATTTGCTTCTTTTATTTTTATTGTACTGAATTCAGTTCAACCACTTGCTTTTTCCCACAAGCCAGTCAGAATCAGCCCCTCCTTCGGGCCCACGCAGGTGTGATCCAAAAGGGGCATCTTGGAAACCGTATCCCATTTCAAGAGAGGACAAAGTCTCCTTGCCTTCTCTTTAGAGTCAAGAGTCATTTTAAAATGTTTCTGAGCCACTGACTTTTGGCAGTATATTTTATTTTCTTAAAAACCAGTCTTCAAAGTATGGTGGTGATTTAGCAGCTAAGTCGTGTCCAACTCTTTGCCACCCCATGACTGTAGCCCAGCAGGTTCCTCTGTCCGGAGGATTTTCCAGGCAAGAATACTGGAGTGGATAGCCATTCCCTTCTCCAGGGCATCACAGTACAGGCCACTAAAACGATTCTGTGGCTTACATATGACAGTCCGTAGAGGTAAAGCACTCACACTGCGCCTGGAAAAAGATCTGCAAAGAAGGTGGAAGCAATGAAAAACTAACCGTGCGGGTCCAGACCCCGAGTGATGACACAGGCACTCAGATGGGTGACACTTTCCACAGGACAGAGGGTCGAATGACAGTCGCCAGGGATCGTGGGGAGGAGAAAGTGGAGAGATGGAGGTTGAGGGGCATGAAGTTCTGGGTAGGCAGGATGAATAACACCTGCTTACTGCTCAGTACATGCCTATAGCTAGCAGTATTGTGGTGTATACTTGGAAGTCGCTGAGACCACAGGTCTCATGTTCCATGTTCTTAACACACAGACCTACACACTAGTAATAATAATGATGATAATAATACAAATAAAGGGGACAAGAAGAAACTTTGGGGGCAATGGAGATGTCCGTGGCCTTGATGGTGGTAATGGTTTCACTGGTGTGTATTTATCCCCAAACTCATTAAGTTGTATAAGTTAAATATCTACAGTTGTATATATTAAATCACTTCCATAGAGTGATTTGAAAAAGAGAAAACCACATTAGTAAGGGTACATAGAGGATGAGACAGGAGAAAGGCAGACCGTGATTTGGTAGGTTCTGGAGGCTAGAGACGAACATGGCCTTGCAGGTGGTGGGTGCCCAGTGTCACGTAGAAACCTGTAGATGATGAAAGGCTGATATCCTGAGATATGAAGGTAGGAGAAGAGAAAAGACCATACAAGATGTGTGTGCCCATTCGTCTGCCGGCAAGTACCCAAGGCAATAAATCATGTGAGTTTGAGGTCATCATATAAGATGGTAATTGTAATCCTACAAAATCACATGGAGCTTTGGACCGGTGGGATTTATTACTGGAACTTGGTGACAAAGAGTACACAGTCTTAAACAGAAGCAGGGCTCCGTACCAGTGTGGGTTGAATAGTGTCCTCAGAAAGGATGTGCTGAAATCTTCAAACCCCCAGCACCTGCAAGTGTAACTTTACTAGGAAATAAGATTTTTGCAGACATGATCATCTTGAGATGAGATCACGGGGGTGGACTCTGAATCCAATAGAATGATGTCCTCATGGATAGAAGAGATGGAGACACACCTGGGGGTCCTGTGAAGACAGAGATGAATGCAGCTGTGAGCCAAGGGAGACTGAGGAGCAGCCCCCACCAGAAGACAGAAGGGGCAAGGAAGCCTGTTTGCTTAGTTTCAGAGGGAGTGTGGCCCTGCCAACATCCTGATTCGGGCCTTCTGGCCTCCAGAACTATGGTGCAATACATTTCCGTGATTTTAAGCCTCTCAGTTTGTGGTCCTTGGTGACAAGAGCCGTAACAGACTAATGCGCCCATAAGGAAGACGGAGCTGTGCCGGGAGAAACACTGCCAACTCAAGGGTTGGGCGTGTAGGGCAGGATCGTGGTGAAGATCCAAGGCCATATTAATATGTCAAAGAGCACACACAAATCACTCACTGGATGAAAGAGAAGAGAAAACTCGAGGCTGTGATTGCAGTTTAGCTTTTAAGTTTCACACAGAGGCAAAATAGAGAGACAGTCAGACAGTTCAACTCCCCAGAGCTGTCGGGCTGAACACAGAGGATGTGACCAGACAGCCATCTTTCATCATACTGATGAGTCGTCACCCTGATTTTAGAAAAGACTTTGGCAGTGACCTCTATTTGATAAAGGGGAAGAACTGGATGCTCTGGGTGGTGGTGGTTTGGTGGTTTTGTTGCTAAGTCATGTCCAACTCTTGCGACCCCATGGACTGTAGCCCACCAGGCTCCTCTGCCCATGGGAATCTCCAGGCAAGAATACTGGAGTGGGTTGCCATTTCCTTCTCCAGGGGATCTTCCTGACCCAGGAATTGAAGCTGGCTCTCCTACACTGCAGACAGACTCTTTACCATGTGACCTATGAGAGAAGCCCAGTGTCCTGGGAGCAGAGACCAAAAAAAAAGGTTCTTCAGAGTCACACATGTGTCAGTGTGTGTGTGTGTGCATGTGCTCGGCTGTGTCTGACTCTTGGCGACCCCGTGGGCTGTAACCTGCCAGGCTCCTCTGTCCGTGGGATTTCCCAACAAGAATGCTGGACTGGCTTGTCATGCCCTCCTCCAGGGGATCTTCCCGACCCAGGGATCAAACCTGCGTCTCCTGCATTGGCAGGTGGATTCTTTGCCATTAGCAAGTCCTAGGAAGTCAGATGTATCAATAAGCCAGTTTGAAAGTTTCTGATGGTAAGTAGATCCAAAGAAATGAGACTTGAAAGACAAGCCTGATTCAAACAAAGAAACACGGAATGTGTCTGAAACATGAAATTGACAGACAGCTGTCAGTCAGACAGATGATCTACAGGCTCAGATTCCTTGCAGTTTTTGGATGTGAGCTTGCAAAATGGAATGTAACCAGAGATAAGTGTGGGAGAGAAAGGGGGACCTCTGGAACATGGCCACCAGGCTAATGTGCCAAAGAGCTGGAGCTACAAAATGTTACCAGGCAACAGAGCACCCTTTTAGCCATAACCCGAATAAAACACAGAAGCAGGAAGGCAGACTGGATTGCAGACAAGAATCCAGGCTCTGGAAATGGTCAGATCTGGGTTTAACTCCTGACTTTTTCCATCTCATCTGTGATGGACTTGGGTAGGTGTGGAGCCTACGTGTATTGTGGCTTGATCATGGTTTTCACTTATAAGATGCTAATGATAAGCACAGGATGTATGTGAATGAAGCAGGTTTGGTGCAGCATGTGGTCTGTGCAAGAGTTCATGCCTATTGCCATTATTTTATTTATGTATTATTGAAGCATAGTTGATTCACAACTGCTCACGTATACAGCAAGTGATTCAGTTATACCTACATGGGTGCCCTTTTCAGGTTCTTTTCCATCATCGGTTGTTACAAGACATTGAGCACAGCTCCCTGGGCTCCACGGTAGGACCTTGCTGCTTATTAGTTTTGTATATACTGGTGTGTGCCTGTTAATCCCAGACTCCCGATTCATATAGCGGTGTGCACCTGTTAATCCCAGACTCCCGATTCACCCCTCTCCGCTTCCCCTCTAGTAACCGTGAGTTTGATTTCTATGTCTGTGAGGCTATTTGTTCTGTAAATAAGCTCATTTGTATCATTTCTTTCAGATTCCACATATCAGTGACATACAGGATACATGGCCTCTCTGACTTACTTCACTTAGTATGAGAATCTCTACGTCCACCCATCCATGTTGTTACAGATGACGTGGTTTCATTCTTTTTTATGACTGAGTAGTATTCCGTTGTATACATGTACCACATTTTCTTTATCATTCACCTGTTGTTGGGCACTTGCGTTGCTTCCATGTCTTGGCCATTATAAACAGTGCAGATATGGACACTGGGGTGCGCATATCTTTTCAAATTAGAGTCTTCATCTTTCCTGAGTATATGTCCAGAATTAAGATTGATAGATCATATCAGAACCCTATTTTTAGTTTTTTAAGACATCTTCATACTGTTCTCCATTATGACTGCACCAATTTACAATCCCACCAACAGTTGTGGAAAGGTTTCCTTCTCTAGAACCATCATTAATTAGAATCATTTAAAATATGTCTTAAGAGCATTTAAAAAAGGGAAGCATAAGTTTTTTTTAAAAGTAAGCTACAGAATAGAAAGTTATTACATATAAACATATAAAATGTTTTATATATATATGTTTTTATATATATAAAATTTTTCCTGGATTGCGAAGTATCATTGATGATTAAAAGTTGTACATGGTTAAGGTGTACAGCTTAACAATTGACATATATGAACTTTAACAGATCCATCAAAATGGTAGTTTTAAAATATTTGCTTTGTTGGTAAAAATAGACTGGAACCTACTTGGAGAGAAGAATCATATCCTAGGAAGAACAGCTGAGAACGAGGATGTTTGAAAAGGCAAAAAGGAGATGAGAAGGATCTCCAAGGGGGTCACCCCGGGTTTGTGGGCTGCAGAGAAGTTACAGGGGTCAGCTTTCAGGTCAGGAAGGGTCAGGAGCTCGTGACACTCGTCTGAGTTTCCTGAAGGAGGAGCGATCCTTCAAAGGAGCTGCTGTGATGCCCAGGCCCGCACTGCACAAGCTCTGGGCACTGTCTCCTCTGATGCGTCCATCCCTCTGTGGGGCTGAGATTTCTCTCCAAAGAGAAGAATCCTGGAGGACTGGAGAATCTCGCCAAAGCTCCTTGTATAGAAAATCCCAGCATAAAATGGTAACAAAATCAGAGAATCTGTACTATCCGTTTAAACCCCCTGGGCTTTGACCTCTGTAATCCGGTCCAGGAGGGCAGAAGGGAACCAAGAGCAGTGAAGAGTAGGGAGCCCAGAGCCTGGGGGGGGGTGGGGGTCAGTGCAGGAGTGGGGACCTCAGAAGACCATGCTGGGGCACACTCCCATCCCAGGGGCCGCGATGCAGCGTGGAGGGAAAGCACTTCCTGTGGGCTGCTCCAAGCACGGGTCCTTCAGACTTTGTGCTCTTGGGAGGAGGAGAAGGAAGAGAACATAGATTCTAGAATTGTTGTTGATGTTCAGTCGCCAAGTTTGGGTCCTCCTCTTCATGACCCCGTGGGCAGCAGCACGCCAGGCTTCCCTGTCCCTGACCATCTCCTGAAGTTTGCCCAAGTTCATGTCCATCTAGTAAGTGATGTCATCCAACCACCTCATCCTCTAGGATTTTAAAAACATAATTATTTACATAAAAGAAATAGCATCTTTCAGGAAACACATGGATCTGTATTTTCTGCCTTCCCATTTCTTTATTCCCTTTTTTTTTTAATCTCATGCTTCAACCAGATATCCGACCCTTCATAAACAAAATCTCCTCCAGGAGATGTGTTCCACACATGTGGGGCTTTGTTCTCCTTGGGGTTTGCTTTCATTGTCCACAGAAACAAGACTCGGGAACTAAGGCTGGGAAGGCGGGGGCTGCCGTAGCAAGGGGAGAAGGGCCTCTTCTGTCTTGGCCCCAAGGATGAGGCTAAGCAACCATTTCTCAAGTGTTGCCATCGACCTATGACCCTAAAGCACTCTCATCACCAAACCCACCCCGTTTGCTCTTCCAGGTTGTGATTCTATTCCCTAAGTCGCAGAGGCCTGCCTGGATCAGCCCACAGATTTCTTCCTTCTGTTTTTTCCTTAAGAATTTCATTCTTTGCTTCTTCTTCTTCTTCTTTTTTTTAATATTTATTTATTTGACTGCCCCAGGTCTTCATTTTGACGCGTGGAATCTTTCACTGTGGCATGCAGGATGTAGTTCCCTGACCCAGGACCAAGCCCAGACCCCTGCATCGGGAGCTGGCGATCTTGGCCACTGGATCACCAGGGAAGTCCCACACGGCTGTCTTTACTGCCATCCTCTGTGTCCACGGCGGGCTTCCTTCCTGCTTTCAGTACCGAGAAGGTCGGCTGTACCTATACTTTAGGGAACTCTTACCCAGAGGAAAGAAATGGTTTTCTTATGTGACTTATTAATATAATGTGGCCCTCAATTATAATTCCTTAAGTTAAGCTTGAGAAGTGTTCTGAAGCAAACAGATTCTGCTGTTTCTGCTGATTCTGTCCAATACAGAAAAAATATTGGAAAATTGGAAAATATTTGTGTAATCTTCCAAGTAGAAGACATGCACTTGGCCTTGTCACTCAGCACAACTGTGGATAAAAAACAAAAGCTCGTCTCTCTCGGTACAGTCTCCCTTGTATTCCTGGGCCTCCCTGACAGCTCAGCTGGTAAAGAATCCGCCTGCAAGGCGGAAGATCCCAATTCACTTCCTGGGTCGGGAAGATCCACTGGAGAAGGGACAGGCTACCCACTCCAGTATTCTTGGGGTTCCCTGGTGGCTCAGCCGGTTAAGAATCCACCTGCAATGTGGGAGACCTGGGTTCGGTCTCTGGGTTGGGAAGATCCCCTTGAGAAGGGAAAGGCTACCCACCCCAGTATTCTGGCCTACTATTCTTAGGCTACTCAGAATATGTGACAGTGTTTTGTTTTTATTTTTGCAAATAGGGTGTAGCAGCCTTTCCATCTGTGGTTGCCATGGTTAATTCTTATTCCCGCAAGGAGGAAATGCAAGGAAAGAAAACGGACGTCCCCTTAGAGCAGTCTGGGAATAGACGTGCATAAAATAATCTACTGACTGGAGAACAGAAGAGAATGAAAGAAATACTCAAGTTTCAATTACAAATGCATATATTGTTACTCACTTGTGGGTACAGACATAGCCACCCCGGTCTGACTCCAAGTATTAAACAAAACCCCTCAAAATTATAAAAGCCCCCAGTATCACACAGCTCTCTTACCACTGACCTTTCATTTTGAAAGATGTGACTATCTTCTGCGTTTCCGATGTTCCTTTACAAACCTGTTTATCAAATGTATGGAACATTTTTGTTTATGATGGCTTATGATTAATCATTCACCAAGGACATGGGCCCTTTGTACCTGTTACTGGTGTGCATTTGTTTGGACTGTGCTTGACCCTTTGTACCCAAGTGGCCTGTGTAGGAACCTTTTGAAAACAATCTACCTGGTTAAATGTGTTTATGGTACTTGCGGAAATCCTGTGGCTTTGTAGCTATCACATTCTGCTACGTAAGAGAAACCAAAATGACAATTTCACTCTCAAAATCAAGTTGGTTTTTATATCAAGATAAATACATCCATCCTGGGTTCCTTGGAAGCATTCTGGGGGCAAATTTTAAACACTATTCTGAGCAATAGATGGCCACTTTGTGACCAACGGGTGTTATATAAAGTACACCTCTTTGCAAAAAACAAGAGGAGGCTAGTCTCAGATCTGTCCTCGCCTCTTCTCTGCACATGATGATCAAAGTTCTCTGCAGGTACATCTCAGGGGAGTTTGTCTACCCACCTGATGTCCTAGAGATGGGAGGGTCTCAACTTCCAAAGCCACAGGTCAAATGGAAGAACGGAATGTGTCCTGCGCCCGTTTCATCATTCACGCTTCAGACACCCCTTACAGGACTCACTGCCTCAGTGTTCCTCTCCTGTCCTCCACTGCAGCAGTCTGCAAACAGTCATCGCTAGGCTGCTCTGTGTGAAGGGAGTCACGTGCAGAAATCAACCAGGATGGTCTGTGAATTCCAGGAATGTATCCTCTCGCTCCGGGCATGGGCGTGCCTCGGGGAGCTTCAAAACAAAGTCTTTAATGTGTGTGCCGTGTGTCTGAGACAGAGAAGAATGGCCAAGAGCCCACAGGGGGGTGATGCTTGTATAATAAGGCCCCTACAGACAAACCTTCAGGCTGCAGACTTTCAACGATGCAAACCTGCAGTCCGTCAGCGTCACGAGTGAATGAAATTGCAGCTTTCCCCTACCCCTGCCTCCCGCTTCCGAGCTCCTTCAGCTCAGCCCTCTCCCTCCTCCGCTCAGGAACTCTTCTCACCTTCACTCTGAGTGCCAGCCTGAGCGCCAGCCCCCGAGCGCCAGCCCCCGGGCGCCAGCCCCCAAGCGCCAGCCTGAGCGCCAGCCCCCGAGCGCCAGCCCCCGTGCGCCAGCCCCTGAGTGCCAGCCTGAGCGCCAGCCCCCGAGCGCCAGCCCCCGGGCGCCAGCCCCTGAGTGCCAGCCTGAGCGCCAGCCCCCGAGCGCCAGCCCCTGGGCGCCAGCTATTGTGCAGGTCGGCTGTACTTGTCAAGATCTTGTACTCTAAGATGAAAAATGTTTTAATTTTTTTGTGTTTGTTTATTATGTATTATTTGTGTGAAACACACTAGAAACCTATTACAGTACTATATGGGCTTCCCTGATAGCTCAGTTGGTGAAGAATCTGCCTGCAATGCAGGAGACCCAGGTTTGGTTCCCAGATCAGGAAGATCTCCTGGAGAAGGGATAGGCTACCCACTCCAGTATTCTTGGGCTTCCCTTGTGGCTCAGACAGTAAAGAATCTGCCCGCAATGCGAGAGACGTAGGTTCGATCCCTGGGTTGGGAAGCTCCCCTGGAGAAGGGAAAGGCTACCCACTCCAGTATTCTGGCCTGGAGAATTCCATGGACTGTATAGTCCATCTGACTGACAGACTGTTTCACACACACACACACTATTGTTTAGTCAATTGTGTTAACTGGATATCTAGGCTAGCTTTGTTGGACTTACGAAGGCATGCTGGGAATCAAACTCCTTCACATGTTGGAGACTGTAATCTGTTACCCAGAGGCCATTTTACAGAATAAGTAGATCTGGAGTGGAAGAATGACTTGTGCATCTTAATGGGAAGAAAATACCAGGATTAGGAAGTGGAGGCTGTGAAATCAGAGGGTCAAGAATTTAATTAGTGAGTTTGGCTAGATGGGAGGTCATGAACTGAATTAGTTGGAGGTGAGAATGGAGGTGATGGGGGTCTCATATTTATTATGAGTGAAGATGAGCTGTCTGACAACCCACTCCAGTATTCTTGCCTGGAGAATTCCACGGACAGAGGAGCCTGGCAGGCTGCAGTCCATGGTGTTGCAAAAAGTCGGACTGATGACTAAGCACACACAGGATGAGAAAAAAACTGATCAAGCAAAACTGCAACAACCATTTAAACTCTAGAAGTAAGAGAACTATCACACTGTATAGTTTTCTATCTATAAAATGCTCTGTGATCTCGACTAATAATGCAATATAATTATATCTAAGTTTAACTCAAGAATTCCCCCACAAGTCTGACATACTCACTTGTTACTTCATCTCAGAAAGTGCTGGCCCATGTCGATAAGCCCATGAGAAATTCTAAAAATGTTTAAACATCAGTTGATTTGACCATCCTCTCTGCCCTCCTGGGCTATGAACCTTGATCTCATAAATAGACGCTGCTGAAGCCTGCGGCTGGTGTGAACTGATTCATCGTGTGTCGGTTATTTTAGAGAAAGTTCAATGATGACCGTCCTGTTCTTTAAATCAATACATGAACAGATTCTAAGAACTATAAACTTCCCTAGTTCAATAACATGAGGGAAGCATGCTGATTTTTAATGCTTAAAAATATTTTCAAAAAGGCAAGTGACCTGAAAAATCACGGGAAACTCAAATAATGAAGAGTGTGATAAGAGTCAGAAACCACACTCCCCTTGGTTTCCTTCCCCCCTGAAAACAACAAGTATTTCCCTACTGGGGAAAGTTTAAAATCCACGTACTGCTGAGGGACATTGGTTTTCCTTGGTGCGAGGGAAAACCAATAGCTAAAGGTTGGTGAAAAGTCCCACGTTGATTCAGTGTAACTTTAATTCCTATAAAAGCATTTTCTAATCACATGATATAACTGAGAGATAGGTTTCACTCCAGAATCATGAGTCTTCAGTATATCACCAGGAAACATTGTTCTTGCCTTTGGTTTTGGGGGTGGCAGCCTGTCCACTGTGCCATCAAGTCTGAAATTCTTAGCATAACTGATGAAGGAATTAGGAAACAGGAGAACACTTTGCTGGGTGTGTATGTGTGTGTGTATTCAGTCACTCAATCATGGCCAACTTTTCTGCACCTCCATGGATTCCTCTACCCATGGAATTTTCCAGGCGATAACACTGGAGCGGGTAGCCATTCCCTTCTCCAGGGGGTCTTCCCGATCTAGGGATCAGACCCAGGGATTAAACCCATGTCCCCTGCGTCTCCTGAATTGGAAGGTAGATTCTTTACCACTGAGCCACCTGGGAAGCCTATCTTGGTACATACTCTGCACATAAACCAGACCACAGATATTTGTGGATCATTTCATTTCTTAAAAATGTTTCAAAATTACAACTCCATTACACTGAAGGCAAGTGAAGGAGAAAGCGTTAGTCACCCAGTCATGTCCGACTTTCTGCGACCCCTTGGACTGCAGCCCGCCAGGCTCCTCTGTCCATGGAATCCCCCAGGCAAGAATACTGGAGTGGGTTGCCTTTTCTGTCTCCAGGGGATCTCCCCCACCCAGGGATGGAACACAGGTCTCCCACATTGTGGCGGATTCTTTACCGTCTGAGCCACCACCGAAGCCCACACTGAAGGCAAGGGAGAAGCTAATTTTAGAAGCCCATCGGGGATCTGCTCAGAAAACCACGTTCACAGACTCTACACTTATCCTTTCACATGTTTACTGCCTCCTGCATGCTTTCATGAAACATTTACCAGGCATCTACTACATTCTGAAATAGGTGATTCTTTAAGATTGTATTATCTCAGAGATAAAGGGATATTTATTTTATTGCCGGTTGAAGGTGCTCCGTCAGAGAGTGATAACCCATTTAATCTCTCCTTCAGCTAACATGTCATCCATGCCCCGGAAAATACAAAGACAAATAAGAGATGCTCCCTCAGAGAACTGGCTCTCTGGTCTCATCTCCAACCCAGAGTCTCACAAGCGCAGTCTGAGTCTATAAGCTTCTGTATTTATCATCACTCAGAATGTGTTTGAATAAGACCATCTGTGAAAGCATTGCAAAAACATATCTATTATCATTCTGATTCATTTTATGGATGATTCCCTTCGGATGTTTGAAAACATGAAACTCCAACACATGTGACAAAAATCACTTCTTATTGCTTTGTTGTCTTTGTTTATTTTTTAAAAGGTTTTATTTTATCTTCAGGCTATAGTACATCTCAAAACAACTAGTTAAATCTTGATCATTTACAGGAATTCACAGGCACACAGGCCTGGACTCTAGAAAGCCACTCAAAAAGATTTTTGATAACTGCTTTACTGAAATATAATTCACAGACTCTAAGTTCACTCTTTTAAAGTATGTAATTCGGTGGGTTTTATTATAGTCACGGAGTTGTGAAATCGTCACCGTGTAATTGTCATCACCCCCAAATAAAACACATCACAGTCACAATCCATTTCCCTCAAAGTCCTCCCAAGCTCTTGGCAACCACTAACCTACCTCCTGTGTCCACGGAGTTGTCTGCTCTGAACGTATCATGTAAATGGGTTCACACAATATCCAGCCTGCTGTTACTGCTTCTTTCACTGAGCATAATGCCTTCAAGGTTCATCTATGTTGTATCATGTATTCGAACTTCTTTCTTTTTATAAAATATCGAGCATTCCATTGTGCAAATACACCACATTCTGTTTATCCATCCATCTGTTGAGGAACATTGGGGTTGTCTCCGATTTGACTACTATGAATAATGCAGATAGGAACTTTTGTGTACAGTTTTTGCCCGGAGGTAAGTTTCCAGTTCTCATGGGTGTTCATCTAGGGGTAGGATTGCTGGGCCAAAAGGTATGTTCAACCTTTCGAGGAATTGCCAAACTGTTTCCCAAAGTGACTGCATCATTTTACATCCCTGCCCACAGTGGACGAGAGTTCCAATTTCTCCACATCCTCACCAACGCTTGTTTCAGAAAGATTTTTGTCCTGGCATATGAAGAATGTGTCTCTATTTTCTCAGAATTTATTTCAAAGAATAGGGTGAGGGGACATGATAACAATCTTCTCCAGGGGAGGTGAGAAATGGTCTCCTTTTCCCAGTGCTGACAGCTTCTCAAAACCCTGGCCACCCTGCAGGGTAGGATTCCAGGAACGGGATTCCTTGTAGCATGTGTCTAATCCGTGGGGTAGAGTCATTCCCTCTCAACTTTCCCTGACCCAGCATGGGTCATCAGAGCAACCCATCAGTGGCTCTGCAGACAAAGAAAATACTGTGCAGGCAGGTAGCAATCAAGAGACTCGTATTCTTCACGGCTCAGGGGCTGAAGAATTTGTGATTTGTCTCCATTTTGTAAAGATGACTTACATAGATCTTAATTGGAAATTTTGACTTTTCTCATTATTACCATTTTTCTTTTATGAAGCAAGTGCCCAGATATCTGATAGTGGTTTTATGTGGTTAGTGGCCAAATATTTCCATTAGATACATTGCCCAGGCAAACTGAAGATGTCCAGCATGATTCAAGATGATGCAATTCGAGTTGGCCAGGAAGGACTTCAGCCATTTGTTATAAGGTGTTCAGTCTGCTCCCCTTCTTAAAGTTAGCAAAGACTGCAAGTGACCTGCAAAGGCTTAAAATGTTATTAAAATGCTATGTTTACATTATATAATATGCTTTAGGGAAAGGGTACTACCCACTCCAGTGTTCTTGGGCTTCCCTTGTGGCTCAGCTGGTAAAGAATCTGCCTGCAGTGCGGTAGACCTGGGTTCAATCCCTGGGTTGAGAAGATCCCCTGGAGAAGGGAATGGCTCCCCACTCCAGTATTCTGGCCTGGAGAATCCCATGGACTGTATAGTCCATGGGGTCGCAAAGAGTTGGTCATGACTGAGTGACTTTCAGTTTCTTTAGGGAAAGAGTTACCTGTAGCGGTGCTAGTATAAATAAACAACCACAGGAAGTGCGTGATTATAGATCCCAGTGCGCACGTGACAGTCAGCCTGATCTTACTAGATTAGGTGAGGGGTTTAGGTAAATTCTGTTGGGAGGGAGACAACACATGCTGCTATTGGAGACTGTTAAATCATGCATATTTACAAGCATGCACATGCATGCCCAAGCACACACACATGTGTGTGCACACACGTCAGCACATGTGGACAACACCATGTGTAGGATCTAATTCCCAAACCACTCATGTCATGAGGTGCTTTATAGGCCCCGGCATGTTTTAGCACCTCAAAAATGTTTACTAAGTGCTTTAAGATAGCTGCTAAAACCACTAGATTATACAGTTCTCGCGAGTATTCCTTTCCCCTGTGATGTTAGCTTTTGCACTCTCGTTACCCTAGACATTGAGTCAATGTCAGGGTCTGTTGCTGATGGCTTTTTTTGTGTGTGAATGGAACAGGGGGCAAGAGAAAGAAGGTTTCAGTCTATCTCCAGAGACCCTAGTTTCTTCTACTTTTACCTGAAGGACATTGTCTCCATCCTCTGTCTCCTGGGGTTGACCTAGATCTTTCCATTAGAAGGAACAAGCCTTACAAGGCACTGTCTTACTTGCTCACAGTCTCGACCATGGCTCTGCTTGGCACAAGATCACAGCTAGAACCACCAAATGGCCTCAAGTCCAGGCTCAGAATTGGGGGAATTTTGGACATGACTTCACCTTGCCCAGACCACCTTCTAGAAGAAGACAGCCCAAGCATCTGTGTCCAGTCCTCTGTGAGGCCTTTACCTGGAACTGCACGTCCGCTCCCTTCTCAGGGGTCTCCTCTGCTTTCAACTGCTATCCAGCCCCCCACCTCTCTCCAGAAGGGAAGCTTCAGGCCAAGGGCTAGGTCTTGACTGTCTTTGCGTCTCCACCGTCTGCCATAAATTGGTGTCTGATGGGTGTGCGACTGTTGGTCACCCCCATCCCCTATGTCCCCTGCAAGATAAAGAGCTCTGTGAACACTTGGTGGGCGGCCCCACCAAGTGCGTCAGGGGAGAGGAGGGCATGGGAATTAAATCGACAGAAGACGGATTAACAGGAGAAAAGCACAAGAGCTGTTCCATGGCAGTGAGATCCCCACAGGAAAAATGAAGACCCAAAGAAGGGGCACAGCCTCATTGCCCACACACCAGCCTGAACAAAGAGAGACTCTTGAGGAAAAGGGACTGAAACACACGGGGACCAAAGGAAGATTAGAGTTACTCTAGCAAGATCTGTTTGTACAGATTTCTTGGCGTCCATTCCCAACTCTGGTCAGAAGAGTTCGTCTCCCTTCCTGGTGTGAGGAGGGCACCTCTCCTGGCTTCAGGAAGACAGTGGGAAATGGAGCTCCCTTGTTGCACCTGCTGTTTTTCAAATTCTTTTAGCTCAAAGAGGCATATTTTCAGGTGACACATTCTGTTACCCTTCATTTATTTATTTACGCAGATGAAGTCCATGCCCTTCGTAAGGTTGCTTCAGAGAAATAAATGAATTGCGTGTGCATATCTTAGAACCATCCTTTGCATTTAACAAATGCTACATAAGTATTTAATAAACGTAAAAATGCTTCCCAGGTGGTTCTGCGCTTCCCTGATGCCTCAGACGGTAAAGAATCTGCCTGCCATGTGAGACACCCAGGTTCCATCCCTGGGTCGGGAAGATCCCCTGTAGAAGGGAATGGCCACCTACTCCAGTATTCTTGCCTGGAGAATTCCACGGACAGAGGAGCCTGGCCGGCTACAGTCCATGGGGTCACAAAAAGTCAGACATGACTGAGAAACTAACACTTCCCCAGGTGGTGCTAGAGGTAAAGAATCTGCCTGCCCCTGCAGGAGACGCAGGAGACACAGGTTCGATCCCTGGGTCTGGAAGATCCCCCCTGGAGAAGGAAATGGCAACCCACTCCTGTATTCTTGCCTGGGAAATCCCATGGAGAGAGGAGCCTGGCGGGTCACAGTCGATGGGGTCACAGAGAGTCAGACCCGACTGGGGACAGCACAGCACAACATGGAAGTGTTAATTACTGCCGTTAGTTTAAGGAAATGATTTGTGTGGGTTAGTGATGTTTCTACCAAACTTTAGTCCAATGTGGCTCCCTGATATTATACCCCCGCAAGCATTTACATTTCAAAAGCGCTTCCCTGGCATGTATAAACTCATGTGTGACTTTAAGCTGGACATGTAGCCTATAAAAATAAATTATTAATTTAGTTAGTAATCAAAGTCCAAACAAGTCTGTAATCATGAAATCTCTAATTATTCTTTTGTTCTTCCCAACAACAGACATGGGCATGAGAGGGAAGACTGCTAGGCCCGGGAAATTCTGCGTGTGACCTGTTTAATGTAACCACGTTAACTGTCATCCAAGTATTTGTCTTAGGCTGTCAACATTATAAGCTTCATGACTGCTTGCCGAATACTGACATAGGCACCCCAGAAGCTCTCCTAAAACATTAATTGAAAGAATAATTGAAAATAAACCTACATGCCTTTTCACTTAAATCCAAGCCTCTGCTAAGGTTTAACTTTCTCGGTCATGTAATCACTTTCTATATACAAAGGAAAAAATATAATCAGTGGGAGCCGCTTTTCATTCTAAATTCCGCTTTAATTTTTGCTTCAAGCACAAACATTACAGGTTTGATATGACTTATGTATTTAAGTTTCCACTGAGCTCTGAAAACGGCCTGAGCATATTCCCTTTTTGAGAGTCTCTACTTAGGTCTGTCCCCTGGACTCAACGCATTTGAATTATGTCCTGGTCGCTTTGCCTCTATCAGGGGGCTGGGCTGTGCTGTACTTAGTCACTCAGTCGTATCTGACGCTTTGCAACCCCATGGACCGTAGCCCACCAGGCTCCTCTGTTCATGGGAGTCTCCCGGCCAGAACACGGGAGTGGGTGGCCATGCTCTCCTCCAGCGGATCTTCCCAACCCAGGGACTGAACCCAGGTCTCCCACATTGCAGGCGGATTCTTCACCATCTGAGCCACCAGGGAAAGCCCGTCAGGAGGCTGGGGGACGACGGGTTAGTGTGCTGGGGATGTAGTCCAGGGTAGACTCCCAAGGGACAGCAGTTTCAAAGTAGTCAGTGAAACACAATTGTTCTCCAACTACCAGCCTTTAACGTGAAATTCTGTGGCAAATGACTGAGATCACAGTTTGCAGCCGAAAGAGGAGGCCAGGTCAGGGTCTCACAGACTGCGGTCGCCCAGGGCTACCTCTGGGGTAAAATCCACCCCTAGTGGATTCACCCGAGGGCCATGCTCTCCTCCCTGGAAACGGGCTCCATTTTTCCATCCAGCTCATCCTCATCGTTTTGTGAGCACAAACCAAGAGCTCTATTTACATAAGAACAAATTCATGTGTGGAAGAGTCTGATCAGGAGCAGGAGGTTCAGAACTTACAAAGTGAATCCATCAGTAGAGCCCTCTAGCCAACTTCGAGAGACCAGTCCAAGCTGGCATCATGAGGACATTGATGATGTAAACGTGCGGGAACACTGCCTAGGAAAATCTCCAATTGGATGTCCTGTGCTTAGCTTCTTTCACAAAGAGCAAAATCTAGGTAAAGGCACCTGATTGCTGAATTCCACAAAGAGGAAGAGAGATTTTCTTTTAAAGATCAAGACAGAAACGTTATTTTTATTTGCATAATTTAAAAGCAGCTTGCAAATGGAGACGTGGTCTGAGCTCTTACCAGGCCCCTGCCCGGAAGAAGCGATTCTAACTCCTGAGCACCGGCTGACGGATAACTGACATGTTCCACAGATGAAGCAGTCTGCAGAAAAGCTTCATGTATCATCTTGCTACAGATTCTCCGGCAGCCAGACAGCCTTGCCCCTTCTCCATCCCGCACGCTATTTATGTGTTTCCATTTACATGAATCTAGTCTATGCTTGTGCCAGGTTGATTTTTCAAGTTAATCATAGGGCACTTGGGGAAAGATTAATGTCAGGAATGCAGAGGTTCAGCAAATTGTGGAAGAGTTTCACCATACAATTAATCTCTCTCTTCCCACGTTACAGAAGTGCAAGGGACAAAGGCAGAGAGCTGTCATAATGCAGACATCGCAGGTCTGTCTGGAAGAGCCGGGGGAGCCAGCTATGAAGCACACAGGAAGATGGCTCTCTGCTCTAAGAAGGACTTATAAATCATCCCCTTCTCCCTGCATCATTCCTTCTTGCCAGGCTGCTGTTCAGTCGCTCAGTCATGTCCGACTCTCTGTGACCCCATGGACTGTAGCCCACCAGGCTTCTCTGTCCATGGGATTCCCCAGGCAAGAACACTGGAGCGGGTTGCCATCTCCTCCTCCGGGAGGTCTTCCCGACTGAGGGATCGAACCCGAGTCTCCTGTGGCTCCTGCACTGCCAGTGGATTCTTTCCCATCGAGTCACCGTGAAAGCCCCTTCTTGCCTGATGGTTGTACCTCAATCCCGTTTCCCTCTCAGCTGTCATTGCCCCGACGACGGCACCATAAACTGGGCCATGGGAGCAAGTGGAGACGGCATCTCAGTTAAAGCAACGCCACACTGTTGATGCTGAGTCTGATCTCTGTACCCAGGGCAGAATTAATTCTCCGAGACTGAACTCTGGGTGAAGTAGCAAAGAATAGCTTTATTGCTTTGCCAGGCAAAGGGGTTTGCCCCAGCAGGCTAATGCCTTCAAAACTCTGACCCCATCTGGAGCAGGTAGTGAAGAATTGTATGGTAATGGTTCAAAGAGGACGTGATCAGCTCGTGGACACTCTTCCAGTGGCTTGGTGGTGAGGGAAGTGGAGTCAGCGTCGTCAGCTTTCTGGTGCCAAGCCGTCCGGGGCCTCCGTGTTTGCGGGCAGAGAGCAGCTAACTTCTCCTATGTGGTGGGGGTTTCAGTGTCTGCAGAGAGCTCAGAGATAGTGTCACGTGTACCCCCTGAAGGGGAACTGGGGCCGGCTCCAAGGCTGCCCTGCTGTTTCTTGACCGCTCCTTCCTTGTTTCTGCACCCCTCCCTTCCCTCGCTGGCAGCAGTTTGAACCTGCCTGTTGGAACTCAGGGAAGGCCGTGGAGGCTGAATGAAGCCTATTTCTTGTAATGAAGGAACAGGGGACACAGAAGTCTTTTGTGCCAGGAGACCCACAGGGTCCTGCTCCGTCTCACGCTCATCTCCTCAGATGCCCGTCAGATCCTTTATGCCCGGCTTTATCCGTATTCCTCTGCAGTCAAAACCCTTGGTATGACACGTGAAACAAACTTCCCTCCAAGACAGGGCTCTCTGTCGTCAGCTGGTGAAAAATGTGGCAGCCAGCGGCTCACGGGACCTTCCTAGTGCTGTGTTTCCCCAGAAGCAAAGGTTCAGGGTTCCCTAGGTCAGTGTTCTGGAGGAGGAAATGGCACCCCACTCCGGTACTCTTGCCTGAAGAATCCTGTGGACAGAGGAGCCTGGTGGGCTGCTGTCCATGGGGTCACACAGAGTCGGACACGACTCAAGCGACTTAGCATGCATGCATTGGAGAAGGAAATGGCAACCCACTCCAGTGTTCTTGCCTGGAGAATCCCAGGGACGGCGGAGCCTGGCGGGCTGCCGTCTATGGGGTCACACAGAGTCGGACACGACTGACGCGACTTAGCAGCAGTTTAGTGTCAGTGGCAACTTCACAGAGAGAACCACTGAGGGGACTCACCAGGCACCAGGGTCCTGTTTGCGGCCAGACCAGTAGGAACAAGAATGTGGCCGGAGGGGCGCTGGACGCTGGCTGTGGGGGGACCCCGTGAGGGGCAGGGAGGGGCAGGCACAGAGGTCTCCCTTTCCGGGTCCCTGGACTCCAGCCGTGCTGGTTTTGGGGAGATCCCCCTGCATCAGTTGGAAACCCACCGCAAACCAAGGCAGCCAAGTTCTGCTTTCCGTTCCTCACAGGCACATTTCTGTGGACTGAAACTACCCCAAAGTTAGGAGTGAACAGCTCACAATAAGATTTTCAAGTTAAACCCTTGATGCAATAGTAAACATCCATTGGATAATAACAGTCATTCTCTTCCTTGCAAATGAAATGGAAGAAAAATTTAGCAGATAAGATTTCAGATCCTGATCCATGACCTCATAACATAGATGTACTTATGTAAAATGTCCCCCTTTGCCTTCCACTAAGGAAGCATCTTCTCCCTTTCATTCTTGACTTTGGTCAAAGAAGTGAAATGGTGAGGAAATAAAAATGATGCAAATCCTGTTCCTTTAAGACTCAGGGGTCCTGTGTTATCAGAGCCGACTAGATAGTTTTAGAAGAAACGCAAGCTTAGCCCTACAGAGCTCTCTTCATTTAGGAAGCCTGGCCCTTGCTCAGCGCTGCGGTCCCGACTCGCGCCCCGCTCCCCTCCTGCCACGTCTACACCTCCGCTCTGGGTCTGTGTCTCCATTCCTGCTCCGTGTGTAGCTTCATCTTTACCATTTTCCTAGATTCCAAATATGTGGGCTAATGCACAATATTTGTTCTTCTCTTTCTGGCCTACTTCATTCTGCACTTAGCACTACAGATGGACACAAAGCAGAGAAGACCCAGAGAACCTCACATGCTTCTTGGTGTGCGTACCGCTGAGATAAAGGACGCAGCAGCGACTCCGTCTCTAGCGTGGCCGCTCCGCCGGCTGCCCTGTGTGCACGGCGGACAGTGCGCTTGCGATCTGGAAAGGTCACCACGGCCACCTGCCCCGCAGAGGGAAACCAGGGACTCCCGCACCGCCCCGCACCCGCATGGAGGAGCAGAGCCCTCAAGCGACACAGAGGCAAACCTGGAGTTACATTCTCATCTGTGCAACCTCAGAGTCTCACTGTCTGCCCGTCGCCAGGCTGACTCATGGAGGTGGATCGGAGACAACCTCAGCTTCCCACCCTGCACACAGACGTCACCTCCGCTACAGTCCCTGATGCCCAGAGGACAGGCACAGGGCAGACTGACCACTGCCCGTCCCCAGAGACACAGTCCTGTTTCCAGAGACATGCTCTGCTTCACCCTAAGAGCAGGAGACCCCGTTTGCAAGCCCTGGAAGGCCCCCTTGCACAGTTCCACACTCAGCCCGTCTCCGGGACCATGACCTTCACCTGCACGAGGTCAGTGCTCTCATGGGTGGGAAAGTGTGAGTCGGGAGCATTACGCTTCATGATCTTGCGCTTGTAGCGGCTGAACTGTAGTAAACTGGGGTAAGTCCGTCTTGTTTTTGAGAATAAACATGTTGCACTTTATCTACAGCAAGAAGCACTTTGCTTGGATCACGGGCACAGCACAGGCAGCAGAGCGCAAGCGGCTGAGAGGTGTGACCCACAGCAAGTGCAGCGTGCTTGATCCAGAGCCTTCTGTGTAAATACATGACGTGCTTACGTAACCCATCGGTTCCATTAGGGCACCAATAAAACCTCACAAATGGCAGAGCTGGGGATACAGCCACACCGGTGTCTGCGCACGAGATATTCGTTCACGGTCTCTCCAGTCTGGTGATTTTGGAATCTTTTCTCCATCTTCCATTCATGAAGTGAACATGTGTTTGATGGCTAATACATAGAGATCAATTGAATGATATCATTCTACAAGAAAAAAAAGCACGTGAGATCCAATGCAAATATGTCAATTCTAGTTATAAAGCTACTCTGTGATTCCCACAATTGCTTGTCCCCAAATGTAAAAACAAACATGATTAAACATCCCTTTAACTTCTGTTTGCCGGCAAACACCAGATCCTGAGTGTGCTCCACACACTCCCTCTTTGCAGACAAGACCTGGTCTCTTTGTAAGAGTGGAGCCCAGTAAGCAGGTTCGTGCTTCATTCTGTCCGATCCCATTGACCAAAGAGCTGCCCTTGCCAGCAGGGTGAGGTAATGTCCCCCAGGCCCCCAGCGTCTAAGAATCTCTGCAGAGTCTCCAAATAGCCACCCTGTTCTCTCCATCTTTCAACAAAATGCAATGTCATAAAGCAATCCTGTCCTTAGTTTTCTAGAATTTCTCTGACTGCAATTTGATCTTTAGCCTCTAACCTTGCCGACAAAGGTCAGTCTAGTCAAAGCAGTGGTTTTTCCAGTAGTCATGTATGGATATGCGAGGTGGACCATAAAGAAGGCTAAACGCCGAAGAACTGATGCATTCAAATTGCGGTGCTGATAAGGATGTGAGAGCTGGACCCTAAAGAAGGCTGAGCATCAAAGAACCGATGCCTTTGAACTGTGGTGTTGGAGAAGACTCCTGAGAGTCCCCTGGACTGCAAGGAGATCCAACCAGTCCATCCTAAAGGAGATCAGTCCTGGGTGTCCACTGGAAGGACTGATGCTGAAGCTGAAGCTCCAATACTTTGGCCACCTGATGCCAAGAGTTGACTCATTGGAAAAGACCCTGATGCTGGGAAAGATTGAAGGTGGGAGGAGAAGGTGACTCCAGAGGATGAGATGGTTGGATGGCATCACCGACTCGATGGATATGAGTTTGAGCAAAATCCAGGAGATAGTGAAGGACAAGGAAGCCTGGCGTGGTGCAGTCTGTGGGGTCACAGAGAGTCAGACATAACTTAGCAACTAAACTACAAAATTTGACATTTCGAAACCTTGCTTACTATAGAGCTCAACCCTCTGTTCCTAACCATCCACACCAATTTCTACTGCCCTCAGCAGGAAAGAGCTCATTTACACGAAAGGACCCCAGGATCTTAGCATGAAGCAGCAACTGCCACACACACGTCCTGCCCCGCACTCCCCACTCAAGCCAAACAACACTTTGGGGGCTTCCACCCCAGTGTCCCTCCTCTTATTCTCCTTTCTTATCCCAAGAACAACTGTCTCCTCGTCTGTCAGAGGAAGAGAGGACGCACGTGCCTGGGGCAGCCTCGCCCCAGGTCCCATCCTCTCTGTCCAGTGACTCTGTCTCCTTTGGAGCTTGAGCTGAGGGCCACCTGCGTTCCACAGGGCCACAAAGAGTCGGACATGACTGATAGACTGAAGAGTGACCCATATTCCATGCCCAATGATACATTCTGGCTCAGTGATCATGCGAATTACAGTATTTGGACGTGGTCCCAAATACTGTGAAATGGAGAAAGAGAGAAATTGTGGCTGCGAATTTAGTAGGTGCGCTAAGAAAAGCTACAATGATAAACCTTGGTTTTCTGTAGGCAGATAAAACGTGGTAGTCATTTGCAACCCCACTAAATCAGAAAGGCTTGCGAGATCCCGAAGAAAATGAAGGGCAAGGTGAACTCTTATCAAAATGAAATTTTCAATTCCAGGAAACTTGAGGACTTTTAAGATAAAAATTACAGTTGGAACATCGCACTTCAATTCACACATTTCTTTGTTTTAACTTTTTCATCTGTGAAATACAGTACCATCTTCCTACTTAATGACGTTATAAAATAATCAGTGAGACATGATAAATTTGAATTATTTGTGCACACCCTGAATCTCCAGTAAATAATGGAGGAAAGAGAGGGGGAAATCAGAAAGCATCCATGGATAATAGAAGCAGGAGCCATAATCACCAGGTGTTTGTAGGGAACTTATCATTCCATAGACAACTTGATTGCTTTTGTGATGGAATTACAAGATTTACAGATGAAAGCAACGCAGTTGATGTATGTCTAGAATGATGTCCGCAATATAATACATTTGATACAGTGTTGCAAAAAATCCCACTTGCAAAATACATCTGTGTAGGTTGGGACTGTCACTAGAACAGAAAGCCAAGGAGAGGCCGCCAAGAAATGAGTAAGAACAGAACTGCTTCTTTGGTGCCTACTGTAACCCTGACTTAAAACAAGGATGACCTTGGATTTGATGCTGAAAAATCTGTTTAAAAACCAACAGTCAAAGAATAGTCATACACATCACCCTTGCTGAATATTTGGAACTACAGAAATGGTACCAAAAAAATGATAGAACCATGGATCACAGACTACAGATTCTTGAGCAAAAACTAAAAGTTTTATCAACTCTGGCAAAACACATATTTTTTCTTTTCCAGAAATAATATCTCTCATGAGTGTGTGCATGCTCAGTCACTAAATCGTGTCTGACTTTTTGTGACCCCATGGACTGTAGCCCGCCAGGCTTCTCTGTCCATGGGATTTCCCAGGCAAGAATACTGGAGTGGGTTGCATTTCCTCCTCCAGGGCAATCTTCCCAACTCAGAGATCCAGCCCACGTCTCCCGTGTCTCCTGCATTGGCAGGCGGATTCTTTACCACTTGAGCCACAGGGGAAGCCCAATATCTCTCATGAGCTACTAGTAAAACTGGAAAAGTAGCTCTAATCATACTGTAGCATTTATGCAGTGCCTGCTGTATGCCAGATCATGACGTAAGCATCTCTCATGGGGCTTCCCCTGACACTCATCAGTGAAGAATCTGCCTGCAATGCAGGAGCCGTAGGAGACCTCTGGTTCGAACCCTGGGTCAGGAAGGTCCCCTTCAGGAGGGCATAGCAGCCCACTCCAGTAGTCTTGCCTGGAGAATCCCGTGGACAGAGGAGCCTGGCGGCCTACAGTCCATGGGGCCACACAGAGTCAGATACGAATGAAGCGACTTAGCAGGCACACAGGCACGCACCTCTCGTGACTGAGCCCCATGAGGCGGGTCCTGCTTCCACGTGCAGTGTGAACGCTGCTGGCATCCTGCCCTGGCCTCCTTCACTGCTGAGCATCAAGGCTTCCAGTGGCCAGGATACACCTTCCCACTCCCCTGGCCTTGACCCTCAGGGAGCCTCTGTTATTCCTCCCCAGCTCTGTCCCCCACAAAGACAACCCTCACCCAGCTAACACAGGGACACCCAGGCTGATTCTGGGATCCTTGTCTCAATCCGGGTCCAGCTTTGTACCGCACCTCCCTCTGCAGAGCTCCCCGTGGAATCAATGGGAACGCAGACTCTAGCTGAGACCACATCCTTGCCCCGGCCTATCTGGCTTCTTCCCTGCCTCCTTTTCTCCCTAGAATATCCCCTCCAGCAACCAAATGCATCCAAATCTCTCTGTTTCCAGAGAACCGAGTTCAGAATGGAGCTGGCAGAGGAAGAAAGCCAGCCTCAGGAAAGGTCGGTGACTAGGTGCTGGTTGTACCGTGAACTGGCAGAGCTGGAGACTAGCCCGGGCGGCCCTCTAGGGCCTGCATGCCCAGAGGGAACAAGGCTGTCGGACAGGGCGGGCAGGGGCAAGAAGGGTGCCAACTGTGCCCATGCCCTGCTCCATCTGCCCTGGTCCCTACCGCCTTCACCCTTCAGGCGAAGCCATGAACTGCCATTAGGCTACACTTGGTCCCACTGAGTTTCTGTCACTTGCAACCAAGAATCGGGGGGCAGCATCCCTGACGTGAGCAGGGAGGCTGGGGGTGAAGCATTAGCTTGTTTCTGAGACAAGGTAATGAGCTTGTTCTTGGACACATTTAGGTGGAGGTGCCCAAGGAGAGAAGAGACGTTGGCAAGAACCCTTTCCTAAGAGGAGAGTCGATGATGTGGAAGTGAGACAGAGCAGGACCCGATGGTCCTGGCCCTTTCCCACGTCCTCCGCCTGTCTCTTGTCTATGAAACCTGTAGTCAAAGAAAAAGTTTAATCAGAAAATTGAGAACATGTGAAAACAAAGGAAAACAGTCAAAGGAGACCAAATAATAGTAAGACACTCATTAAGCATAGTCAAGGACCTTTAGTTGTTTCTCAAGGGCTATAGATGGTATTCTGAGCCACATCCTGTGAGCTGTCTTATAGATCCTGAAACCCCAGGTGGAGGAGTTAACTAACGATGACCAGACTGAACCAGGACACGAGCTGCCCCAGTTCTGAGAACTGGCCACAGAGAAATGGGAAAAAATGGACCCTGAAACTGAAGATTAACTGTACCTAAAACAGCCAACACGATGATAACCAGACCATCGATGACCGACCTGAAGATGACTGTCAGAGGTGACTGTGCTGTTTCTGGGTGTGGTTCCCCCCTCTCCCGCACGCTGTCTGTAAAAGCTCCTGCCCCACTAGTTGGGGGCTGGGTGGGGGGAGTCAGCCTTCGGACAGATGTCTGCCCCCCTCCCTCCCTAGTTGCTGGCGTCTGACATACAGCAAACTTTTCTTTCCACCATCCTGGCCTGTTTATTGGCTTTTGGGCAGCGAGAAGCCAGACCCTACCACACCTCTTTCGCTAACAGAAAAAGAAAATAAATCTTGAACTGGGTACTGATGATTCGCACCAAAATAAAGATACGGAAGGGAATGCACGTGCATGCTCAGACGTGTCCGACTCCGTGTGACCCCGTGGACTGCAGCCCACCAGGCTCCTCCGTCCATGGGATTCTCCAGGCAAGAATACTGGAGTGGGTTGCCATGCCCTCCTCCAGGGGAGCTTCCCGACCCAGGGATTAAACCCAAGTCTCCTGAATCTCCTGCATTGGCAGGCAGGGTCTTGACCACTGCACCACCCGAGAAGAAGGGAATACTCTTAGACAATTTTTCAGGTTGTTAGGTGTCAGATTCGATAAATAAAAACATAGATGACACCTAGTTTCATGTGTTTTGCTAATTCAAAGTCTTTGTGCTTCAAGACACCCTGTGTACGGAGTCTGTGGAGCTGCTAAAGGAGAAAGAAGAAGAGTGCTGGGATTCAGATTGTGACTTCACTAAATATGTTGATCAATTATTTGAGAATTAATTCAATACCTTTAGACCATGAAACTTCTGCACTTGGTGTTATGTCTCTGGATTTAGTGTTCCAGTGTCTCCTAGTTTATAGTTGATGGGAACTTGAATAGAGTTTGTATCCTACTGTTGTGTGAAAATTGTGCAAATCTTAATTATGTTGAATTGGTTCATAATGTCTTCAGGTCTACTGTATTCTACTTCTCTCTACATTCATTCTATTAATTTTGGAGAATTTGATATTGAAATTCCAACTAAATATCTCAATTTATCTACTTAACAAACAACTGTAGTATATAGTGGAACTATATGTAATATTTTGTTCTGTATTTTCTATGTCCCCTATAAATACGTCATCATAACTTAAACAATAAAAAAGAGAAAAACAAAGAAAGAGAAAAGAAAAAACAAATAAAATATTTTAACAATTCCTCTGATAAGATAAATATTCAGATCCTTCCATTTATATAGGTTTCCATTGATGTTTCTTGGTAAAAAATGTTTATCATTTTCTACATTGTTTGTACTTGCACAAATTTTGTACAAAAGTGCTTTACATTTTATGCTCTTCTAAACACGCGTAAAAGGCCTTCCTCCTCTTTTCTAAACAATGACCTCCTCATCTGGAATCTTCTCAGTCTCTGGTTCGCCCACACCGAGCAGAAGCCCTCATTCTTGACTCTGCCGAATTTCTCAACCCTCGCTTGCTTATTCATACCCAGATCTGCTCTAAACTTTTCGAACTATTTATAATTATCGACGCCCTGGCTGGCGGCATCTGGCTCCATCTCCACCACGACGAGGGCTTTGCACCAGGGAACATGCCTGAATTCCTCTCTCCCAGTCGTGGGCTTACTCCCCATTCATCATGACGTCTCAGGAGTATGTGCTATGACCGGTGCATCTCTTCTGAAACCTGGGGCTGCCTGACCTCTGTGACCCCGAGTCACCCCGGCCCAGCCACGGCCTCTGTGGCTCTCGCTTCTCTGTCTCTTTATTGACTTTTCTTCCTCTTCTCCCTCAAACTTCTGCTTAAACATGAACATTTCCCTGAGCTAATTCCTTCATCTCTTACCAGTCTGTTCCTTTTTTGTTCCCCCTTCACTAGCAAATTCACCCATTAGCACCATTTCCCCCTCTAAGACACGGAGGAGGAGTTCCATTTTCACTTGAGCATTTAAATTCAACCCACCCATCTCGGGGTGGGGGTGGTAAATGTCCCTCCTGTTTCCTTATTGCTGTTAACGGCACCTGCCTCCTCTCCATCGTCCACACCAGAAGCTCTTCGGTCACCTTGGACTCCGTCCTGTTCGTTCCTTCAGGCTGAGGAGTCACGGTGCCTGGTCCATCTTTGTCCCCATCCGTCTCAGTGGTGGACCGGGGAGCCTGGCACGCGGCGGTCCAAAGGGTCCCAGAGTCGGACACGACTGAGCAACTGAATACCAACGACAGATCTCGTATCGATCCCCTCCTTTCCCATCTGGTACCACTTGAAAATGGCAACCCACTCCTTGTTCTTGCCTGCAGAATCCCACAGAGGAGCCTGGCAGCTGCAGTCCTTGGGGTCTCAAAGAGTCAGACCCGACTGAGCCACTAAGAACACATATCACTTCCAGGACCCAGATCGTCTCATGTCATGGGACATGGAAACACTTTCAACTAGCTTTCTTCCTAACACTTTTTGTTCTTTTAATGCATTTTACACAATAGCAGGTTTAATACCCTTAGTGCATTGCTTTCTAGATCATGTTCCTGGCGCACGCCTGGTTAGCGAGGAGGTAGACTGGGTGGGGAAAAGCTGAGCTGAGATTCCTGGTGAAGACAGAGTATCCACTAGGTCTGAGTGTCCAGCCCACCAGCTTGGGAAGTGTGATGGAGACTGGATTTTTCTGGCCCTTGGAAATGTGAGTCCGCAATTCAGAAGCAACCAGAAGACCATCTGAAGGCAGGCCAATAGTATGTGGAAGGTGCAAGCCATTCCCTCCAACACCCAGCCCTGCCCATGATGAGGAGAGGGACAGACGCAGTCAGCACCCCCTAGAAAACAGTGGGTTTCCGCAGTGGGGCGGCGAGCTGCTTGGAGATATGGCTGCAGGCACACAGTATTGATTCAGGGACAGATTGGGGCTGGTTGGCAGAGAGCCGACACTCGAGAGGCTGCGCTACGTGAGGGGTAGCCTGGAAACACAGTACAATACACTTGAGGGGAGTGTTTGCCAAGCTCAGAACAGGAATGAGAACAAAGCTGGGTGGGGAGTGGGTGAACTGCTGAATGAGGACTTCGTCCGCGCCCCCAGCCCGACCCCAGCTGGGGAAGGTGGACCCGGGAACCTGTCATTCAACACCTGTTCCTGTTTAGAAAGAAGTGGGAAACCACGACCCATCAGAAACCTACAGCCTCTGATCCGAATTCCTTAGCCTTTCAAATGCAATCCTCCCAGAACCGAGACGCATTTATCTTTTTCATCTGGATTCCAGCTTTTCTCTTTACTTCATCCCTATTTTAGTCAACCCCCTAAACCCTTGAATATATATTTGAACTTTGCCAGAATCCTTAACTGTCTCTGATCCATCCAGACATCATCGCCCTTTAAAAAGAAGGACTACACACCCCTTCCCCAAAGAGATCTTTCTCGATCAAGCTTTGCCCATTGTATCTCCCTTACCTGGGCTCCCAAAGCACCTGTTTTCTAACTTATTTCTCAGTTCACCATGTGTGTATTACATGGAGGGGATCATGCATCTGTGGTGATTAAAGCAGGATTCCCCAACCAGAGTGCAAGGTCCTTGAGATGAGGAAACCTCCTGTGTCTGCCTTGGTGCCTCTGACAGTTCTCACAATAAGCTTGCTTACCTAAATAGATAATGGTTAAATATTTCATGGTCACCATCTCCTTTAAAATGCTCAGGCCCAAGAAGGAAGAATTTTTTTTTTCTCTGCCTTCCTGTTTTCACCGTACATTTTGTGAATTCCTCTCATTTACATTCCTCTTCCAACAAAAGCGCTTGCCATAGTAACAGCCTTGCCTGGTGATGCTCAATCTCTGGTAATAAGCAGGATGGATGCAGATGTCTTGACGGAAGTGAAAATACGTATACCGACAATGAAAAAGCCAATATGTTGGGGAAATACACCAAATGATTTTTTTCTTTTGTTTTTTTTCCCCTCTAAGTCTTTATTTAAAGGTCTTTTCCAAAAGATAAATATTGTCACTCACTGACTGAGTATTTCCAATTTTTTGGAAGCTTTAGGGTTTTGCTCTCTGAGTTTGCATGCTTTTTCACACAAACCCAAGAGCTTTGAACAAGGGAATCTACCAGGCCTGCAAGAATCCCTTACAGCTGAATACAACTTGTTTTTTTTTCCTTCCTTCAAGATGAGAAGCCCAGGGTGAAATGGGGCTCATCTGTAGAGAGAATTGTAGTCACTATACAGACGAAGACTTTTTTCCCCCCTCAATAAAACACTGCATGGGAGTTAGCACACCCTGTCCTGCTTCTGGGCTTCCCTTGAGGTCAAGAGATAGATGTGAGTTCAATCCCTGGGTGGGGAAGATCCCCTGGAGGAGGAAATGGCAGTCCACTCCAGTATTCTTGCCTGGGAAATCCCATGGACAGAGGAGCCTGGTGGGCTGCAGTCCATGGACAGGACTGCTCACTCACACCTACGCCTGCAGCCACTCCCCTTGTAAATATGTCTTGTTTCTACTCCCCAAACTATCAAGAGGTTTGGAAATTGTCAAGTAGTCTGTCTGGGTAAGACTGGTGTGGGTCACAGAGCTCCTTGCATGATGCCAAGGAGATGCTCGGATCTCTATTGGCTAGCACCCCAGGGGCTCCCTTCTTGGGCAGAACTGTGTCCTTCCCACCCTCAGGGGCTTCCCTGGTGTCTCAGAAGGTGAAGAATCTGCCTGCACTGTGGGAAACCCTGGTGCAGTCCCCAGGTGGGGAAGATCCCCTGGAGAAGGGCATGGCAGCCCACTCCAGTATTCTTGCCTGGAGAATCCCCTGGACAGAGGAGCCTGGCGGGCTACAGTCCCTGGGGCTGCAGAGACTCAGACAGGACTGAGCGGCTAACACTTCCAGTTTCACCCACGTGGGGCCCTGTGGATTCCTCTGCCCAACAAGCCCTCCACGGCGAGCAGAGGAACCTCATCGCATCACCACAGGCTTGCTTTCTCCACCTCCCCACAGCCAGGCAAACTGAGGCGCTCTCCTGGTCTCCTAAGAACATGTGACCTCCAAACACGGAGCTTCCCTGGGGGCATTCATTCCAAGAGGCAGCCTGTGTTCCTTTTGGCTTTTCAAAATAAGCTGAGTTCCTTGCTGGTGGAGAAAAATAGGAACATATTGACAGATTGATTTCTTTTCATAGATTGACTCCCATTCTAACAGAAAGTCTGTGCTGTTCGGAAGAAACACAGGGTGTCTATTTGCTGAATTTGACATCCGTGTTTCCAGGGCTCATGTCACTTTCAAGAGGGACATGTAGTCTGACGGAGGTGTAGGAGAAGGCTGAGTCCCACAATTTTCTCCCAGTTCATTGCTTTTCACACTGACGGCCCCTGCTTCTTCTCACCTCTTCAAATTGTGAAATTGATTTGGACTTTCTTTCTCCATCAATTGCTGTGTTGTTGTTAGTTTCACTGCATTCGCCAGTTCAGAATCTGCCCATGGCGAACATCATTTGTCCAAACGAGCTCCCCTTTGGGAGAAAGGAGGCCACGTCAGGTCATGCAAAAATGAGAATGTTTTTGTTGGTGTAACCATGTCTCCCCCGCCCCCACGCAGGTACATCCACGTCAGGAGCCATAATGACTAATTACAGGGTCAGTGCAAGGCGTTCGAATTGTGCAATCGGGTCCCACACATGCCAAAGCAATGTTTTTATTTGCTTGTTTTGATCCGGAGATTTTGCTTATGTAATTGCTACCAGGCTAAACCTTTCTGAACGTTGTTTACTCCACACCTTAACTCCATAAATGAGTCTGGATCAATCCTTCTAGGTCAAAAAATGAGAAAGATCCCTAATTTCCAGCATTTCCAGACTGTCTGTTCTCCATGGAAAACGATTGCCTCAGAAGACAATTGTTCTGTCACAACCTCTGTTGTGACACACCAGAATACAAACCGGTGCCTGGCAACTTGCAAAATTCTTTAGCACTAAAGTGCTCCCATTTTGTTTTTAAAGGGAGATTGCACAAAGACATTAAAAACAATTGTCTAATGTAGCATGTTTTGCTCAACTTCATTTGACACGATCAATAAATCTGTGGAGAAAATCAATGTATTAAGAACTATAAATTTTCCTTATTTGCTCTACATAGAAGAATATTGATTGTGACAAGAGAGTGGATACGTATTTGTAGGCACCAGGAAGGTTCAGGAAGGGTCTTCCTGGTGATAAGGTCCTCCACGAAAGCCCGGCTTGACCAGGGACGGGGCCAAGTGTCCGCTGCTCCAGAACACAGCGATGAAAAGTGAAAGTGTTACTAGCTCAGTCGTGTCCGACTCTGCCACCCATGGACTGTAGCCCGCCAGGCTCCTCTGTCCGCGGGATTCTCCAGGCAAGAATTCTGGAGTGGGTTGCCATGCCCTTCTCCAGGGGATCTTCCTGACCCAGGGATCAACTCAGGTCTCTCACATTGCAGGCAGATTTTTGATCATCTGAACCACCAGGGAAGCTCTACAAAGCATGAAATGGCAAATGGCTAAAGCTAAAATTTTTGCAAAAGAAAGCAGTGCAGTTTATTTGCACCCTCTAAAGGCCCAGCAAATGGGACATTTCCCAGGGCAGGCTTGTCCTGACACCTCAGGAAAACAGGAGTACCACAGGTGAGACTCTTCAAATATCCCCCCAAACAAGACTCAGGTACATTTTCCCAAAGTTCCTAGAGACAGAGAACTATAGGAAGCTAAGAAATTAGATCAACTACACATTGCATGTAAAATGCACGGTGAGGAAAAGGAGGAGTTGCTTCCATACCCGGCTTGGAAAGCGAGCCCTGAATTTGGATGCTGCTGGGACACAGCCTGACCATCCGGGACAGGCCAGCAGCAGGCAGGCTGGGGGCCTCAGAAGTGGCCGTGACCAGGAGGAGGCGGACGGGGCCTGGAGGAGGGGCCGCCCCGGGGATGGGGGGCACTGCTGGGCCACCAGGGACACCAGCAGAGCCCAGACAGCCTGGACTCGGGGCCCTGGCGAGCACTGTCCTCTGCAGCCGGGCCGTCTCACTGAGCGACTTGTTGACCTACCTTAGGGGGGCCTTCTCAGGGGAAAGGTCCTTCTTCTCCCAGAGCTACAAGCTCTGCACCGAACACTATGTCACCAGGAATATCATCCCGTGTTTGTCTTCTCCGGGGTTGAGTCTGAGAAAACGGTGTTCCCCAGCCTTGCAAACCAACTGCAGGCACGCCTTCAGATATGGGTGTTCAGTTCCAGACCACTGCAATAAAGCCAGCTTCACAATAAAACAAATACCGCGATAAAGTAAATCACACGAGTGTTTTGCTTTCCTGCTGCATACAAAAGCTTCATTTACAAGGGACAGCCACCTGGTAGGTGTACAATAGCATCGTATCTAAAAAACACGTACATACTTATTAAAAAATGCTTTATTGCTTGAAAATGCTAACCACCATCTGAGCCTTCAGCAGAGTATAGTGCATGTGCGTGCTCACTTGCTTCATGTCCGATTCTTTGCAACCCATGGACTGTAACCCACCAGGTTCCTCTGTCCATGGGATTCTCCGATAAGAATACTGGAGTGGGTTTCCATGCCCTCTTCCAGGGGATCGTCCCAAGCCAGGGATCAAACCTGAGTCTCCTATGTCTCCTGCATTGCAGGTGAATTCTTTACCACTGAGCCAGGGGGGAAGCCTGCAAGGTGTAGTTGTAACATCAAAGATCATAGATCATAGATCACCATAACAAATACAATAATAATAATGAAAAAGTTTGAAATATTGCACGAATTACCAAAAGATGATGCAGAGACACCAAGTGAGCAAATACTGTTGGAAAAACAGCACTGAGAGACTTGATAGAGGCAGGGTCGGCCCGAATCCTCAATTTGAAGAAAACAGGCAACGTCTTTTTTCTTTCTTTTTTTTGGCCTCATGGCACAGCACGCAGGATCTTAGTTCCCTGCCAGGAATCAAACCTGGTCACAGGAACAGGTCTCCCAGGAGTGTTATGTAAACCAGTAAGTGTCTTAGTCCCTGGTTAGCCTGTTTCTGGAATAAAAGAGGGAACTCTGTGACTTTGCCTGCAGACTTCATTCTTGCTGCAATACTTCCTCTCTGCGTGGGTGTCCCTCAAACATTTTCTTGTCCACCCCTGATGTTTTTAGACGTGTCCTTCCTAACCCCTTCCCATGACCTGTTCCTGTCACAGATACGCCACACGGACTGGGTACTGTGGTCATTTGAAGGCCCACAGACGTGGTCATATCTCAGGGGCTTTCTGTCCATCCAGAATCAGTTTTCACCTCCTGGGAACCACATTGCCTTGTTGGAGATGCATGTTCTACTAAATCCATGACTTCCTTGTCCCGTTTTTAAGATGAGGTGCGTGGAGAGCGTTTGAAATTCTCATTCTAGTTTCCAATGAGCAATTCTTAATACACGATCTTCCTGCTCTTAAAACTCTGAGACGATCCCACGTTTCCCTGTGAAAGGAAAGGTCAGCCTCTTCCCATGGAGACCTGAAGGGTGTGAAATTAGATGCTGGCGGCCACACCTGCCCTTGGACGTGGGTTGGGAGTGGGGGGAGGGGGGAAGGACACGTGACGTGATGGGGTGCCAAGTGGCAGGCACTGTCAGGCGTGTTCCGTCACAAGGAATGCACTGTTGGTGGGTAGATAAAGGGGTGTCCACCTACCTTAGGGGCGCTGAGTACAGTGTTGTTAATGACATACTGCTTTTTCAAAAACTCTATTGAAGTGTAGTTGATTTACAATGTTGTATTAATTCCTGCTGCATTGTGAAGTCATTCAGTCATACATACATACACCCCTTTTTAAAATATTTTTTCCATGTGGTTTATATAGAATGACTTCCCTGGTGGCTCAGATGGTAAAGCGTCTGCCTGTAATGCAGGAGACCTGGGTTCGATCCGATCCCTGGGTTGGGAAGATCCCTAGAGAAGGAAATGGCAACGCACTCCAGTACTGTTGCCTGGAAAATTCCATGGACGGAGTTGACTGGTAGGCTACAGTCCACGGGGTCGCAGAGTCGTGCACAACTGAGCACCTTCACTTATACAGGGTCCTGAGTATAGTTCCCCATGCTCCACAGTCGGACCTTGCTGCTTATCCATTCTTACATACGCTGACCCCCCCTCCCCCTCCACCCCTCCCCCAAACCCCCCACCTCCCCCGGCAACCATCAGTCTGTTCTCTACGTCTGTAATTCCGTTTACAGATTTTAACACAAAAACAGACCCGTAGCATCTCAGCACCACTCACTGTGGGAACTCTCCCGCCTTCTGCAGGGGAAACGGCCCCACATAGCTATTTCCATGGAGAAGTCAGCCCCGCCGGGCACAGAGCGTTTTCCCAGGGACCCACGGTCTACCTTAGGTGGATGCCCCTGAAGGCTACTGGGCACCTGCGTTTGAGAGTCGGCCAGATGTCTGTCCAGCAGAATGGCTGGAGCCGGTGTGTGCACTACCTCGGAGCGTTAAGCCAAGCTGTCTGCCTCTTACAGGTTGCAGATGAGGCTCTGACAGCTCCTCTGAGAGACTGTGCCATCCCGCCCAGCGCCCCCCAGTGCTTCCTGAGCTATGCAAAGGGTCAGAGCAAGGGGCTCCGGGGCTCTCACAAAGTACTGGAAGGAGGCTAGGGAGGGCACGTCCTTGGAGCACTCCTCCCAGCAGATGCGCGCCCTCTGATGCTCCTGGGATCCCCAGCCCCGCTCCCCTCGGGTCAGACTCAGGGCTCCGCAAGGTGGACCCTCCCGCAGACACGGTCGCAATGGGGAAAGTAAGGGTGGGGAATGGCTTTCTGCATTCCCCATCCTCTCCCACCATAAAGATGCAAACTGACCAAGAAGGTGGAGTCACTTCTCACTTGGCCTTGTTCATTCAGATGCCGTTACACTCTGGTGAACTGATTCTGAAAAAGACGAGTGAATCCCAACACACAGAACCTTTAAGTTTGGACTTTCCTTCCTCAGTTGACTGGAGCAAATCCAGCCTGCCGGGCTGCCCCCATCCTGATGCTTGGTCAGAAGAAACGATGGCACCCAGGGAGGCCAGCTCACAGGCAGGACCTGAGGTCCAGCCTTGGCCACCAGCTGCAAGACCATCACGTGGTCTGATTTGTCTTTTGACTTCTGTGCCGCGTTCAGAGCAGTGCGTGGGGAAGCCGCCCCACGGGATGCTGGCTGCAGAAATGAGTGAATGCAACTCTCAAAACCACCTTCCATTTCCCCCAAGCTCCTACTTTTTATATAAGAAGTAGAGGCAGCAGCAATGGCTAAGAGTGAGAGCTGGGTGCTATGAGACAGACTCTTACTGGATTCTCTTGGCAGGCCAGTGAAGAAGGTAAACACACATGATACTCCATTAGCATGGAGTAATGGCAACCTTTAGAACCGACTCGTTTGTTTTCTCAATAGTGTGTTCAAGGGCAGGGAGTGCAGAGATGAACTCGATGGGCGAGGTTGAGTGGAACCACGGCAGGTCTCTGGTGGGGCGGGGGTGGGGTGGTGTTGTTCTCAGCCTGGGAGGTGAGCGATCATTGTCTCAGCTTGCAGGCTTGGCCCAGATTCTGAGATAACAGGGCAAGTCTCGTTAAGCATCCTGCTACATGAATATCAAGCTCGTGTGATCTGGAGAATGCTTCAAATACAGTTTATTATTGACATGAATCAAATAAAAAGCCACACATTCCATCGTCCCAAATTTCACTCCTGATAGCACGAGTCAGCCAGTTTTCTCTAAAAAGGCCCAAATAGTAAATATTTCCGTTTTTCAGGCCGTGTGACCTCATTCTCAACTATGCACTTGGCTTTTGTAGCATGAAAGAAGCGGTAGGCAATGCATACACAACAGTCAGGGCCCTGTCCCAATAAAATTTTATTTACAAGCACAGGTGGGTGCCCATATCAGAGCCAGGGGCCACAGTTGGCTCACTCTTGGTTTATAGCATTGAAACAAAATTGTTACAGTAAACGGAGTATCCATCCGGGAAACATGAGTTAGAAGAAATTATATGGTACATGTGGTACGCGCTCTGCCACTCAGCCTCGTCTGACTTTTCTGCCACCCCACGGACTGTAGCCCGCCAGGCTCCCCTGTCCACGGGATTTCCCAGGCAGGAACACTGCAGTGGGCTGCCATTTCCTTCTCCAACACATGGTATACACCTTTCAAAAAGTAAGTTCAAAAATGAGATTTTAAAAGATAAGTTCTCATCCTGAGATGCAGAACATCTTTGAATCTCTTAAAAATTATAAGCAAAGTTTTGTATAACAGTATTTTTCCAAGGACTCAATCTATAACTGCCAGGAGATTCCCAAACTGTTTTTTTAAAAAAAGATAAAAATCACTGATTTTAAATAAAACACAAATTTCAAAGTGGCCAATCTCCAATTTCCTAATAATGACGGTACCAGTCACTCTATCAAGCTCTGCTCCTGAGAAGGTTGTGCTAAACCTCTAGCATTGTCGTCGTCTGGTCTGCCTGACTCCCCCAGTCCCATTCGTGGGCCCAGAAAACTCCCCAGACAAGGCAGGAGAAGGAGGCCACAAGCTGTCTGCAGCCGCAAAGTGAAGCTGTCCACTGCTCCTCTGTAACAGCCACGCTCACCAAGGCTTTTCAGCTCTGCCGTAAACTACAATTTCCGCAGGGTCTCATGAAACCTCGGGGTGTTCCCGGGAGGATGAATTCCTTTTAGGCAGGTCAAGCAGGAAATAAAACAAGATTACTCACCGGTAAAGGAATGTTCTTAGAAATTTCTTTTTACTATTGTTTTTTGTTTTTTTTTTTTTACTGAACATGCCAAAAACCACACCTTGTAACTCTGGGAAATTCATTTTCCACCGCTGTGTGAAGGACTCTCTACACCTCAAACTGTGGCTTCTACAGATGTAGCTGAAGCATTAAAAGCTTTCAGAAACTTTTAAAAAACAACCAAAACCAGCACTGTGCACACGCGTCCCTGACAAAATAAGTGAGATAAAATCAAGCTCTAGATGTGTTCCCAGGAAGCCCAAAATAGCTGGAGGGCTCAGGGCCTAGAAAATAAGTAATGACTTCCAAGGAATTTATATGTATTAGTTAAAAACCATATGCATTTTTATCTACATACACAAAAAGAGAGAGAGTTGTGAAGAATCCACACCTGAAAATCTTTCAAAAATTTCAAAAGGTTAATAAACATAGAATAGCATCCCAATATTTAAGAAGAAAAAAGTCAGAGTACTACTGTACTCAACTTCAGGATTTACTGTAGAACTAGAATAATTAAGACAGTATGGGACTGGCAAAAGAACAGACAAAATAGATCAATGAAATAGAATAGATAACCTAAAAATAGACCCATACAAATAAAGACAAGTGATTTTTGAAAAAAAGAACCAAGGGAAATCAATGGAGAAAAGACAGTCTCTTCAATAAATGAACATCCTGAAGCAACTGGACATCCATATGCAAGAAAATAAAGCTAAACACAGACCCTACAAACTTCACAAAAATTAACTCAAAACAGATGATAGAAGTAAGCGCAAAATGCAAAGCCATGCACGCCCAGAGGACGACCCAGGAGCAAATCTCGATGAGTCTGGATTTGGTGATGACATCACTAAAAACAGAATCCAAGGGCATCTGGTGGACTCCATTAAAATTAAAAGCTACTGCTTGAGCCCAAGGAAAGCCAATGTCCCAGAGAAAAACCAGTTAGGTGGAGGGGGGATTCTCTCTTACTTGGGAAGGGTCAGCTTTTTTTTCTATTCAGGTCTGCAACTGACTGGGTGAGGCCCACACCTACCCTGGGGAGAGCAATCTGACTGACTTAGTTACCAATTCAAATGCTAATCCCACTCAAAGCATCCTCACAGACACACCCAGGATACTGTTTGACCAGTATCTGGGCCCCATGGACCAGTCAGGATGACCCAGTGAGGGAAGCTGGGCAGTTGTGGGAGCAAGGGACTCACGGGGACACCGTACCACTCACTCAGTTCCTGCCTGAGCCTAAAAACTCCCCAAAAAGGTGAACAACTCAGAATGAATAGCTCACTTTTCAAAGAAGTAAACTCCAAACATAACTACATGAAAGGTGAATGAATCTTACAAAAATAAATTTAAGTTAAGTGGAATTGATTGACAAGATTCACCAGCTTTCAAAAGCCTCTCCCCTCCAGCCAAGCGGATATTAACACAACCCTTATTGCAAGATAATGATCATTAACTGGCAATTTAAATTTGTATAGTGGTTGTTCTCTTAGCATTACAGTAGAGGATTTCTGAGTGTAGGTTAAAGTAGACAGAGATATCTTTAGTCAAGAGAATTCTGCCACCTTCAGTCTAGAAAACAGGAGAGGGGGCTCTGTGTAGCTCACTCCAGGGCACAGGAGAACTCCGCATGCTTTGGTAACAGTGACAGAAGGGAGGTTTTAGTGACTATTACACCACGTTTAGTGTTAAATCATGGCTCAATAAAATCAGAGGCTGGAAAACTCTTGCCTAAGAAATATGACCACCTCATGTTTTGCAAATAAAGTTTTATTGGAATACAGCTGTGCTCACTAGTTTAACCGTTGTCTGTGGCTACTTTTGCAAATGTCCATGGTTACAAAGCCTAAACTGTACTATCTGGCTCTTCGTAGAATAACCCTTCCAACTCCCAATAAATTTGATCAATTGTTATTTTCTTAGTAGAAGTTTGGCTTGTTTGATTTTATGAGGGAGAAAAAAACCTCCAACCGCTTCTAAATATGATATGGTATCCTGAATTAAATCCTGGAAGAGAAAAAGAACATTGGTTTGAAAAATGGTGAAATCTGAATACAGTCTATAGTTAAAAGTATTACAGCAATGTTAATTTCAGGGTCTTACAAAACGCATCATGGTTACATAAAACATTAACACTAGGAAAGTTCTCTGCGACATGCATGCAACTTTTCTGAAAATCTAAAATTACTCCAAGATATAAATGTTATTTAAAGAAGAGTTCTCAGCAAATAGATATTTGAAATAAACATTCAGAATGTGGATGGAGTCTGCCTCCAGTCATAGCGGTGGTGTGGCTATGGGGGTGTATCATTCATTTATCCAATAAACATTTAAGAATTTGTGACAGCAGCCAAAACATCTCTTTTACACAAGTATGGATGAACATAGGCTTGCTTCCCTGATTTTGGCAATTTTATCGAAGCTGAATGTTAGAACCTGTAAAAATCTTCCTGACACAGATGACAAGTGCATTGTGAGCAGGTAAACGGAGGTCTGGATATGCAGGTAACAACAAATTCAGAAGCCAAGCTTGAATAAAGTCTTCCATTTTAACCTTCCCAGAGGAAGTTTGAAAAAGAGGAAATGAATACTTCCTTGAAGTGTTGATGAGAGGAGGAGGTGAAACATCTGAGCGCCCGCTCGTCGCCGGGTTGCACATTTCCTCTCCTGGCCGCCGGCCAGGTCTGAGCATCATGGAAGCACTAACCCAGACAAAATCCAAAGGGCTGAACCCGGGGGCCCAGGCTGGGTCCCCAAGGCTTTGGGATGGCTGATCTTGGGGAAGTTGTTCACACTCCTGGAAGAAAGTTCATGCAGATGGGGCTCTGGATGACTGGAAGCCAGACGCTTCAAAAGGCAGAGGTGGATATGAAATCATGTCCAGAGAACTTACAGAGCAGCGACGCTCCATCCCAGCCCTGCTGGGGTCGGAGATGCGCAAGATGCTAGCAGGGCCTGCGCGAGGAGACCCTGCAGCCCGTGCGGTTTTACTGTTACATGACCAGTGGCCTGGGGAGCGAAGGTGCCCCCAGCCCTTCCTGCTCCGTGGCTGTCCACGCTCACGACCAGCGCACGTCTCACAAGATGGACGACCGGCTCTGTGGGGGAGAACTGGTTCTCCATCCTGTTCGGCTGAAGTTCAGAGCCTAGTCGTTAAGCCCGGCCAGGCTGCAAGGAAATAAGCCCTACACGTCCGCCTCTGCTGGCTGTCTTAGTTTCATGGCCTGCACACTCACTGAAGGGGTTAGGAGAAGAATTTGGAACTCGCCCTGCAGCGCGGAAACGTGGGACACCGTGAGCGCCGTGAGCTCTGACGTCCGCACGCTCCCTCTGACCTGATTAGGGACGCGTCCCCTGGAGAGAAAGTGACGGAGTTGCGGTCTGGGGACCCCACTTGGGCCACTCGGGTGAGAGAATTCTGACATCCAGAAAATAACATTACCGGAACCGCAGGGCACTGTCACGGTCCGGCCTTTGGGAATCCATGTTGTAAGTGCCCGCCGGGACTCAGCAAAGGCCACTCGGTGATCTCAAGGAGGAAACTTGAGCCTGGGGAAAAAAAAAAAATCATAGTGTTTGGATTGTATTTCCTGTCATAAAGTTGGAGTCATGGTTTTCGCTCCCAAGCCGGAAACGAAGTGTTTCCTTATTGCCAGAGGCCTGAGATACGGGGTTAAAGGTCCCAGCACAGAAAGCAATTCAGTGGCAGCTGTGTCCCCAGAAAACACTGACTGACGAGTCCACAGGTGATGGGCTTGCTGCTGAGAGCTTTGCAAGAATTGGCTAATTTAACTCCCACATCTGCCTGCAAGGCAGGAGACCCCGGTTCGATCCCTAGGTAGGGAAGACCCCCTGGAGAAGGGCATGGCAACCCACTCCAGTATTCTTGCCTGGAGAATCCCACGGACAGAGGAGCCTGGTGGGCTACAGTCCATGGAGTTGCAAAGAGTTGGACACGACTGAGCAACTTTCACTTTCACCTTCGTCTGCTCTATGGAGAAGAGGTTGTCATGATTCCAATAGGAGGAAAGCAGTTCTCAGGCTTACTAGCTCAGCCCCAGTCATACAACTAAGAAGAACTCGAACGCCGGGAGTCAGAACCCAAGGTTCACAACTGTCAACACCCCACCTGGAGCCCCATGACATGGGGATGTGACTGTCCAGTTAGTGTCAGAAAGAGACCTGCCCAGCTAAGTGACAACTTGACTTCCCCTCTCAGAAAAGCAATGATGGAGATGCAGCTAAGGTCTTCTCCCCGCAGTCTAGAAGCTGAGGCTCTGCGTCCCTCTGTCCTGGAGGAGCCCTGAAGTGTGTCCTGTAACCACTGACCCATCTCAACGGCCAATTCTGAGCTCTGGCGTTTCCTCAGATAACTTGACCTTGTGAGCAATCATGTACCTGAACAGTAGGGGCTGAAAAGCCTACCCACTTCCCCAGTTCTAAGAAAAGCTCACACGCGATCTGGGGATGGAGCAACATTTAGAATCAAAATGGTTCATGTTCATCCAAGAAAGACAAAACTACCGTTTTCTCCATTAAATTATAGTTATATGCATCTGCTCTCTCTGTGGTTCCTATTTAACTTCTCTTCCTGTGTCTCTGATGATAACACTACTTATAACTTACAAAAGTGCTTTTCCTGTTCAGAAATGTATTTTACCTCATATGACCACATTGTCATATTTTATTAACATCTCAAGAACCTGATACAATTAAACATACTGTTCTCTCATTAGAAGAATCTCTGCTCAAAATACATACTGTACTTTTGCATATTCTACTGAAGTACATGCTTGGGACTCCCCTGGCCATCCAGTGGTTAAAATTCCATGCTTCTCCTGCAGGTGGCAAGGGTTCAATGCTTGGTCGAGGAACTGAGATCCCACATGCCACACGGTACTGGCAAATAAAGAAATAATAAAGTACATTTGTGTTGTCGTTAAATGTAAGTGCCCTTGTGTAGAAATTTGGCGTATTTATATATTCTTGTTTTTGAAAATGACCAGAGTTTTTAATTCACTGAAAACATTTTAAAGTTGCATGCTTTCTGTTAAACTCATCGGGCTTCCCTAGTGGCTTGGTGGTGGAGAAGGCAATGACAACTCCCTCCAGTACTCTTGACTGGAAAATCCCATGGACGGAGGAGGCTGGTGGGCTGCAGTCCATGGGGTCGCAAGGAGTCAGACATAATTGAAAAGACTTAGCACGAAGCTTGCATGCTTAAGCTGACTGTCTTACAATAAAGTCAAAAGTCATATTCTCCTTCTGACATTTCCAACCGTAGAATCTTATCTTTAGTGATAAGACATAAATTGATGATCTTCAGTGACTGTCACCTACAAAAAATGATTCTTTTATGCAGTTTTACCAAACATAGCCAGTTGAACAAAAAGCAGAAAACTTTGCCAACATTACCTTGAAGCTAATGAATGAGAATATCAGCATGACATTGCATCTGTTTCTGCAAAGCTGGTCTCTACCTGCGCTGCGTAAAGAAAACACGAGGGTCACTCTGTCTAATTCCCCGTGGCGTTCTCAGCACGAGGAGTTAAACCACAACTCCGTGGTGTATCAGAACTGGCAGGAATTCTTTCAGTCTGAGGAAGCGATCTGATGATAGTGGTGTTGTAATATGTCTGTGGTGAGCTCATTGAAGACACGGTGTTCTGTTCTTGTCAGACCCTGCTCATCGAAACAGGACTTTTGCAACGAGGGGGAGAATGAAGGCAGCGATCTATGAAAACAGCTTGGGAGAAAGGCCAGGGGTCAACAATATGGCCTGCAAATGATGAGGAAGTACAGGAGCCCACCTTCCTGAAAATGTGCCACCAGATGTCAGAGGGGAGCAGGGCTTCTGTGTACATGCGTGTGCGTGAGTGTGGGTGTGCACACCTGCGCTTGAGTGTGGGTGGGTGTGCGTGTGTGTGCTGTGGGGGAGCACACAAGCACATGTGTGAGTGCGTGGTGTGTGTGAATGTGTGTGTGTGTCTTTACACAAAAGAAGATGAGCCAGAAAACGCCCATTGATTCCGACCGAACTGGCCTGAACTTGGACGCCCTGGAATTGTATCAAACGCATCCCCAGAGAGGTTGGAGAGGAAATGAACCAAAAGCTCTGTTTCCAGTTAGGGTGGAATTAACTCCATAATTGAGTCTGGCAGGATGACTCTGCAAGCTAGGAATTTTGATAGATGGTGTCGTGTGAGCTAAGCCAGGCTGAAGTTTCAACATAAACAACACACTCATTCCCAGTTTCAGGGGAAGAGTTAAGTTTTAAACCAAGGATGTCTTCATTTCCCCTTTTTCCTTCTCTTCCTCTTGAATTTAGCAATAAGATACCTTCACAAGACAAGTGAGGGCTTCTCTGTGGATCCTCCCACAGAGGACAACAGTGGATGCAGGAGGATGTTGCACATGAGTGGGTGTGGTTCATTTGCTCAGTCATGTCTGACCCTTTGTGACCAGGTGGGCTATTGCATGACAGGCCTCCCTGTCCTTCACCATCTCCCGGAGCTCGTTCAAATTCATGTTCATTGAGTTGGTGATGCCATCCAACCATCTCATCCTCTGTCGTCCGCTTCTCCTGCCTTCAATCCTTCCCAGCATTAATGTCTTTTCCACTGAGTCGGCTCTTAGCATCAGGTGGCCAAACTATTGGACCTTCAGCATCAGTCCTTCCAATGACTATTCAGGATTGATTTCCTTTAAGATCGATTCATTTGATCTACTTACTGTCTGAGGAACTCTCAAGACTCTTCTCCAGCATCACGATCGGAAAGCATCAGTTCTTTGGTGCTCAGCCTTCCTTATGCTCCAGCTGTCACACCGTGCATGACCACTGGAGAAACCGTAGCCTTGACCAGAGTGAGTGGATGAGGGGGGCCAGCCCTGGAGCCAGTGCGGGGAGTCACGGCAGGACTACCTGAGCATCACCAGTCCCCGCCCTCACCAGCCTTCCAGGCAGCTCTCTCCAAGATCCACGTGCAAATTCCCTGCCTGCCTGCAGCCTGAATGCCCTTGACTCCCACGTTGGTTCTCAAGAGGATGCCTGGGCCATCAAGCTTATTTCTAGGAATTAACTTCTCACAGCTCATGGAAGACCTGCTCACTCATGGGAAATGTTCAAGTTAAGACAGAAGTTACCCGTCTTGGTTGGAATCTTGGCTGCCACCATGAAAAAATCAGTGGGGTAAATTTTGAACTCTCCAGGCCTTTCCTCTTTATAATGGGAGGGTGGGGTCAAACATAGCAGTTTTGTGAAAAAAAAAAAAAAAAAAAAAAAAGATGAGAAATTAAATGCAAAGCTCAGAGCAGAGCCTAGCCCTTATGAATAACCAGTGCCTTTACGTGGTACTTGCGGTCCATCTGAACTTCCCAGAAGGAATCAGTGGCCTGGAATTTGCTAGAAACCTTGCAAGCTCCTTGTGGGGGGAGCAGAGAGCCACTGGGGCACCAGACAGAGAAGTCGTCTGTGGGAGGGGGCTGCGGGAGAGACGCGAAATGGAGAGAAGGAAGCGGAGGTGGCCACGGAGGCCCTCATGTTCACACGGGGTGTGGGACTTCTCCATGTCCCAAAGGGGAAAGAGGAGACGGCAGCTTCCCACATGCTCAAGATTTCCCTTCTGCATTTTCTTTTAAACCATGTGGGTTGGAGACCCTCTGGAGAGGCTTCCGCTAAACCACGTGACCGAACAAGAAGTCAGGGCGTGCGCTGGTGATGCTGAAAGTGTAACCTCCCTTGACCGTGGGGTCCTGTCTGTGCTGCTTTTGACCTGAAGAACCTGTCCCTCGTATAAAGCACGGTGAAGAGGAACCCACGCCTGGCGCGTGTCTCTGAGATCAGCGGCCCCTTACCTTATGAGGCTTTCCTGTCGCTGGTCCACGGACCGCTCAGGGTCCTTTCCTCTTGGACGTCTTCCTTCTGTCTCTGCCCCTCCTCCGGCTGTCCCGTCTCTTGTAAGAAATGCACACTAGAGGAGACAGCTGTCCGTTTCTCCTGTGGCAAGCAGAATGAATGAGCAAGCTCAGCTTTTGTCACCGAAGGTGTCCTCAGACAGCCCCGGAGTCCGCCACCCAAACGTTTGATGCGTCTTAGGACCACAGCCTGTGCAGGAGGCCATCCTGCTGTCAACACGCGGACGCTGCCTTTCTGCGTGAGGCTGAGTCTCAGGTTTGCCATGCCAAGGCGCGGTGTATGCTTTTAGAAGAATCGAGGTCCATGAAAGCCTTTATAGTCATGATGAAATTATCTAGTTGGACAGAGGAAAGAGTCTCGGGAGTTTTCAAGGGGGAGGGTGGGGAGAGTCTGGCACACTTTCCTTGCTCCCTCTCATCTTAAACCCTGTACTAAGGAGCATAAACAGAGGCTTTTTGCTGTTGACGTGCATCTAAGCTGGCAAAACCCAGCCGCTCCACGTGTAAGGGTACATATCTGCCTCCAACATGTTCATCTTTCCGGATGGGCTCTTGCAAGCTACAGATTCTCAAAGCGAATCTTAGCACAGCAAACACAGTCTCTCTCGAGAAGCCCTGTCATGGAAGGAAACACTGTGCTCTGGGATCAGTGCCCATCCGCTTCAGCTACAATTTTAGAACTTCATTTTTAAATAAATATATACATATAATCTCCAAACCCACTCTCAGCAGCTCAATGTTGATTTTGGTAATGCCTTGCCAGCAGTAGGAAAAAAAATCACAAGTGGATCTGGTATTTGTTCCCGGTGAATACGGGTACAGATAAACACATCCGGCTTCAATGACGGACTGGTCATTTCTCACCTCTGCTTTGAACCAGTGAGGGCCGCGGCTCAGGAGCCTCCTTACCTGTCTCAGGTGATGAGACTCTGGAACATCTTTAGCATTTAGCCTGTTCAGCCAGGGCATACTCAGAGGAGTCAAATTCCAGAGAGGATGGCGGGAAATCCCACAGATAGATTTGTTTTTCAAGAGATCCGTCCACTTTAGATACCAGATAACAACCTTATTTGTTCCCAAGTGGGCACCGTAGTTTTGAGCTTTCCTGCTGATGGCTGTGGTCTGCATGGTAACTGATGGCTCTGCAATAGCAGGTGCCCCAGAATTCGTTCAGTTTTCGTATGTCACCGACTTTTTAGTACAAACATAGGAAGTGTGTGCAATGTCATGTGCTTTCCATGGCTTCCACAAATCCATAACCTGCAGTGTTTTAAGTGCTCCTTGGGGTAGGGCTAAACTATCCATTTTAAAAATCATATGTATATATATTTATATGGTTAGGGCTTCCCTAGTAGCTCAGCTGGTAAAGAATCCGAATGCAAGGCAGGAGACCTCAGTTCAATTCCTGTGTTGGGAAGATCCCCTGGAGATGGGATAGGCCATTCACTCCAGTATCCTTGCCTGGAGTATCCCCATGGACAGAGGAGCCTGGCAGGCTACAGTCCACGGGGTCGCAAAGAGGACTCAACTATGGGGACATGACTGATCAACTAAGCACACACATATATATTTATATTTTTACATTGTGTATGATGTACACATATATCATCCCTGAATTTATACACACACACACACACACATACATATAATACCATAGTAAGGAGATATGCCTTCAGTTGGCATAGAGGGTGGGGAACCACAAAAAGAGTTTGTAGAGAGGGAACATTTGATATGCATTTAGAAGGAAAACCTTGGAGAAGGGAATGGCAAACCACTCCAGTATTCTTGCCTGGAGCATTCCATGGAGAGAGGAGCCTGGCAGACTGCAGTCCATGGGGTCAAAAAGAGTCACCCATGACTGAGCAACTAACACTTACTGACTTAATTACTTTGAAGGAAAAATATCTTTCAACAGCCAAAGTGGCAAAGGGGGGAGTGTCAAAGATCAGGGGTGGGAGACCCCTTTGAGATTACAGGACCAGTATGAACTGGGTCCAGAATTGTGGTAATGATGGTGGTGGTGATGATGATGATGGTGATGGTGGTGGTGGTGATGGTGGTGATGGTGATGGTGGTGGTGGTGATGGTGGTGGTGGTGATGGTGTGGTGGTGGTGATGGTTGGTGGTGGTGGTGGTGGTGTGGTGATGGTGGTGTGGGGTGGTGATGGGTTGTGGATGGGGGTGGTGTGAGGTGATGGGTGTGTGGTGTGGGTCGTGGTGGAGGGGGGGTGTGTGTGGGGGTGGTGGTGATGGTGGTGATGGTGGATGTGGTGGGGGAGTGGTGGTGGTGTGGGTGGTGGATGTGGTGTGATGTGTGTGTGGTGATTGTGATGGGGTGGTGGGTGGGATGGTGTGATGTGGTGTGATGGTGGTGGTGATGGTGGTGTGGTGTGGGTGTGGTGGTGGTGGGGTGATGGTGGTGATGGTGGTGGTGGTGGTGGTGGTGATGATGGTGGTGATGGTGATGATGAGGGTGGTGGTGGTGGTGATGGTGGTGATGGTGATGATGGTGGTGATGGTGGTGATGGTGGTGGTGATGATGGTGGTGGTGATGGTGGTGATGGTGATTATGAGGGTGGTGATGGTGGTGATGGTGGTGATGGTGGTGGTGGTGATGGTGGTGGTGATGGTGGTGGTGATGGTGGTGGTGATGATGGTGGTGGTGATGATGGTGGTGGTGATGGTGGTGATGGTGATGGTGGTGGTCATGGTGGTCATGGTGATGATGGTGGCAGTGGTGGTGATGGTGGTCATGGTGGTGGTGGTGATGGTGGTGATGGTGGTGATGGTGGTGGTGACAATGAAGGTGATGGTGAAGGTGGTAATGATGGTGGTGATGACGGTGATGGTGGTGAAGATGGTGATGGTCGTTGTGGTGACAGTGATAAAGAAGTTGGTGGTGGGAGCGATGACGAACATTAAGGGGCACTTGGAACTTAGATTTTTGTCTTTGGCACTGATACATGAAATCTGAGACACAAAACCCTCATTTATAAACCAGGGATAATAATAATAAAACCTAAGGCTCAGGCTTATTGTGATGACTGAATAAAATTCTGTGTATGTAACACTGTACCTAGAATATACTCAGTAAATATTAGGTACTGTCATTTTTATTCTTTTTTTTTAATTAAATGGATTATTTGATAGGGAGTGAACACTTACCATAGCAAACTAGTTGGGAAAATCTATGATGCATTTTACCCAGAATAACTCGTGTGTGGTCATGAAACAAAATATAATTCCGATTCGTCGGTCGGGTTCTCATGTCACCACTCCCTGCCTGCTAGGGGGCTGGCAGAACTCCTGACTCGGATCTGAAAGTTTTCCTTTCATGTCGTTTTTTTGCACTTTTCTCTGTTGCATTTGTAAGTAACTCCAGAATGTGTCATAGCAATCTATGTCAAATGGAGGCTCTCCTTACACCAGGACTGACACATCAGTTCGGAACATCCTCTCTCCTTCTATACTTGCTCGAAGTTCATTTAGGCCACTTGCAATTGCATTTTTGTTTTTCTTCTCTGTGGAAATTTTCTCTTTGAGAACAATAATCTCTTTTTTTCCTCCTGATTGGCAAAAGAGCTGCCTCAACGAAGGCCATGAACCATTTGTCCAGAATATTTACCCGGTCTGTGTTTGTCTTTTCATTTCATTCCTGCTCTTGGGTTTCGTTCATTTAAACTTTTGTTTTTAATTTTTACAAAGTCAGATTTATGACTCTTCCCTCTTGTAGTTTCTTCCATTGATTCATGCTTAGAGAACATGCTTCTAAAGTTGGTTACATTTCTACCTGTATTTCAGTTTAGATCTTTATATATTTCTTCTTTTTTTATTTGACCCTTTGGTCCATCTCGATTTTTTTAGATTTCCTTTGAAGTAAGAATCTAAGTTTTGTCAGTTTGCTGCATTGCTAGATGTTTACAAATATTAGCTGATATCCTAGCATTATCTGTAAATGGAAATGTCACCTTCCACTTGATTTGAACATGCTTACTTTGTCACATAATAAACGTTTTATCTATGGGCAATCGTCCCTGAAAATGCCCGCTTAAAGTGACCCTCAGCATTCATAGATGAGGTGGGAACACTGAGAATGTATGTGACTCTGGGAGGGAAAGAGGCAACCACGTCTCAGCAGGTCTCTGGTGAGCAAGCCCTTCTTTTCCCACGGTGCCTCCCCAGCTTCACAAGGCCCTGTTGCTAATAGGCTCTGAGCTTGTGAACCTTTTTGTTGGCGTTTCCTGCGTAAACATTGCACTCACTAAACAAGTCACTGCATATTGAAGTGTTTAGCAGATGCAGAGTCTGAGCCAGGCGGAGCACATCCAGCAGAGAGGGTCCGGGCTCTAGATGCGCTGTTCCTCAAGGGCACACGAAGGAGCTTGAGAGCATCACCCTGGGCCTGGACCGCACTGGGGTAAGAGCCGGCACGCTGCCTCCACCTCCCCGAGGGACGTCCAGAATCACCTCGGAGGCCGACAGAAAAGACAGAAAGAAGACAGGGGACTTCCACCAATAGCTTGTTGCACAGAGTACGTCCAACTGCAGATATGGACGTGGAGGCTCCTGGGAGGTCATTGCCACTGTGCTTCTATCAGATACTTGTGGTGTTCTCCACCCACCCCAGTTACACCCTCAGAGGCTTTGCTGACCGACAGGCGGGTCTGGGTGACCAGATGTCTCATCCTCACCAAGCTTCATACCTATTAACTCATAGGGCATAGCAAGGTATATTTTTTAGAGTGAGTTTTTATTAGCAAAAATAAAAGTAGCTGAAACCATTCAAGAAAGTAGCTGAAACCATTAAAGCATTTTAGGGGGTCTCCTTCTTTTCTTCAAAACCCTTCTCTTCCCCATCAATTCACGCCTAAAGCCTCTCGGTTGGCTGGAGCCAGGTAAATGTCCACGTTGGATGGAAGGGGCCATGGAGGACTGGGGGGCAGGGTGGCATTGTGAGCCTTGCCGGAGGCTGAGCTGGGCACGGGGGTGTCCCCGGGGCTGTGGTGCAGCAGGATGGAGGCTGGGATGGGAGGGGAGGGCGTGGGACCCGGGCAGCCTTTGTGACCGCTGCAGCCTCAGCATCAGATCCCAGTGTGGTGGGGTCGGGGACACACCTGAGGACTGGGATCCCGAGCAGAATGGAGAGTGTATCCGAGTGGGGGTCGGAGTTGGAGGGGGGTGCAGCTCCCAGTAGGATGAGGAGGACAGCTGGAGGTGCCAGGCCCCAGAGCGAAGTGCCAGAGGCTTGGTGGGGAGGACAGAGTTCTGCGGGAGGGACAGCAACAGGAGAGGTCACGTGGTGGGGGGACCCCGTGGGGAGAAAGCCCAGGTGGGGTGCAGTCTGCCAGGAGGCCAGACGGAACCTGGAAGGGTGGCAGCGGCGGTGGACAGCGGCTGGGGAGGCTGAGCACCGGGGGCGGGAGTTACAAACACAGGAGGAGAGGCAGGACCCGGCCGGGCTGCTGAATGGCGGGTTCTGGAGCGGACTCGGGGTTCTCAGTATGAGTAGATGTGTCTGGAACTGCTTGTGCATGTGCGTGCCGGCCAGCTCTGTCCACGGACGCCAGCACCCGCTCCAGACCTCACTGCCGAGTTCCGTTCTCCCCTTAGGGGAACCAGCGCTCCTCGGAGTCCAGGGCAGGGAGGGGCCGTGGTCCGTCTGCAGCTTGTCTTCAAGCTGATGGGGAGGACATGTTTAGAGGGTGATGAAGCGTGGGTTCCACACTCAGCTCCCCCAAGATCCAGGCACCTCGGAGCATCACGGTGAATGATAATGATGACAGGTTATAATCCATTGAGTGAAGTGGAAACTGCGAGTTCACACCAGTAGGGGCAAATGTAGAAATGAGTAAACTGACTGCTGGAGGAGGAGCAGGCTACACATGTGCTTTTGAGGTGGTTCCCACCCGACTGGTATCGTCACCAAAGGGAGGAGGCGTGAGGACAACAACAGAGGCCATCTCGGTGCCCGGGGATGGACACTGTCCCTGCAGGGCCCTTCCTGCCTGACGCCTGGCCGCCTTTGGTCAGGAGGGGGCCTCGGACAGACCCGGAGTCTCCACGGGGCCTGGGATCATCACGGTCAAGGTCGCGAGAGACAGGGAAGATCCAGGAGCTTCTCCAGAGCGGGGAGGAGCAAAGCAATGTGATGACCAAATGCAACACGAGGTTCTGAAGAGGGGCCTTTCATTTTCAACCGCTTTTTAGGGCAAACATGCGTGCCATCTGGGGACATGTTCTGTTAAGTCTCTTTTTGCCGGCTCTGTTGAGGTCATGTGAAGACCATTCGTGTGTTCAGAAGATACAGGCTAAAGTGCTCAGGGGCCATAGGACATAACGGAGGCAAATCATCCTCAAAAGGCTCAGGCAATAAATTATTTGGGTGGTACTTTCAGCTTTTCTGTGAGTAGTTTATGACTGTTTAAAACTCAGACTTTCTATAGGGAATTCCTTTATGCATAAAGGCATGCATAAAGGGATACTTACTTGGATGAAAGTAAGTCTCTGGACCCCTGGGAGCCTGTGGACCCACGTGGGTTCATCCTGTCCCCACTCCAGCTGGGTGTTCCCGGGTCGCTTGAGTGTGACCTGTGATGACACAAACGTGCTCCAGGCTGCCAGTGCAGCGGACGGTGACCAACCCCCCTGCAGTGTGCCAGCGTCCTAAATAAAGGACAGCGAGACCACAAATGACACCCCTGGGCTGCCAACCCAGGAGGAATGGAGAGGGTGATGGCCAGAGTGGGTCAGGAAAGGACTACTCGGGGAGGCCAGGCAGGTGAGCGTCCAATGAGAGGCGCCCGGGCAATCTCAGGACGGGGTAACGGCAGCGCTAAAAATAACCAGAGTGGCTGTTTATGCTCAGCGCTAAGTCCTCGGCTCCAGCATCTCATGTGACCAGCACCGCCGTCCTGCAAAGGGAGTATAATTAGTGTCCCTGCGGGAGGAGGAAACCTGAGGCCCGGGAGGCCCAAGGACGCAGCGCCTGGGACCGGCCAGGCGGACGGACCGTGGCCAGCATCTCCCCATGTGCGCAGAGGCAGCATCTTCTGCAGCTCCCCTGGAACTGACCGAGGAACTGACTGTGCTGATTGCATCTCAGGGGAAAATCAAAGTACAAGCAAGCAGCGAAGCTAGGGTCACTCTGGTTCCCTCTGCTATTCAGTTCATCCCAGCAATCCCAGGAAGGGAACACATATTCTCAGGCTCTCACAGATAAGGACCCGGAGGCAGGAATACTGGGAACTGGCCCGGAGTCACCGTCTGTGATTGGAGGGCTGGACACCCCTCTTTCTCATCCCCAGGCTGCTCTCTGGGCCCGCCCCCCTGGACTCCTGGACACCCTCTTTCTCATCCCCAGGCTGCTCTCTGGGCCCGCCCCCCTGGACTCCTGGACACCCCTCTTTCTCATCCCCAGGCTGCTCTCTGGGCCCGCCCCCCTGGACTCCTGGACACCCTCTTTCTCATCCCCAGGCTGCTCTCTGGGCCCGCCCCCCTGGACTCCTGGACACCCCTCTTTCTCATCCCCAGGCTGCTCTCTGGGCCCGCCCCCCTGGACTCCTGGACCCTGTGTTAGGGGCTCCGTTCATGGACACAGGCTTCATCGTGGCTGAACTCTGTGGGATGTCCCGTGAGCACATTTCAGCACGAGCAGTCCCCGGGGCGATGGGCGTTCCCGGGCTGAGCCGCCGTGGCCACGGCCTCTGCACTGTGCTCTCTGCTCCTCCCCCACGTCCCTACTGGGCTCTGAGCGACTGGGAATCATCACCTCCCCACCTGCAAACTCACGTCTCATCCTGAGACGGGGACAGCAACAGGAGGGAAGGGGGCAGGGCACAACTTCTGAAAGAATGATGCGGCCTGAGGACACAACATAAACTGACTACGATCAAGTGAGTCCAGGATTCAAGGCAACTTCAACTAGACTTCGACCCTCAAAGTGAGTGAAAGCTGCTCAGTAGTGTCTGACTCTTTCTGACCCCATGGACTATACAGTCCATGGAATTCTCCAGGCAAGAATACTGGAGTGGATAGCCATTCCTTTCTCCAGGGGATCTTCCCAACCCAGAGATGGAACCCAGGTCTCCTGCATTGCAGGCGGATTCTTTACCAGCTGAGCCCCAGGGGAAGCGCAAGAATACTGGCATGGGCAGCCTATCTCTTCTCCAGCAGGTCTTTCCAACCCAGGAATTGAATCAGGGTCTCCTGCATCGCAGGCAGATTCTTAACCAACTGATCTCTCAGAGAATCCTCAATCAGCAAGCTAAATGACACACCCAGAAGGGCCATGAAGGTTCCAAGGGCCCTCAAGAGACCAAAAAGGGGGCAGTGGCCCAATTCCTGGAAATCTCCATTCCTTCCCCAAAATAGTTGGAATAATCCTTCCACTCATTAGCCTATGAAATTACCCAGCCCATAAAAGCTATCCGTGCCAAGTTTGGAGGCCGCCCGCCCGCCCTCTGCAGTGGCCCATGTTCTGTCTGCAGAGGGTATTTCTCTCTAAATAAATCCACTTCTTACCTATCACTGTGTCTCTCACTGGATTCTTTCTGCGATGAGACATCAAGAACCTGAGCTTCATAAGGTCTTGAAACCAGGCCTGTGGTCTCAGTTGGAAGACCGGGTTTGGGCTGGGTCCCTGGCACTTAGGTTCGAGGCCCAGTTGGAGGTAAAAGGGTTGTGAACCGTGCGCAGCACACCCAGGACGAGGGGCCCCGGGTGCGGGCTCCACGCGGGACACCCTTGCTCTGGTTCCCTGGTGACAATGCTCAGGCTGAGCACAGAGCCCTGGGGCTCACTGGTCAGTCCCCTGGGAGGCTTTGGGGACAGAGGGGCCCCAGGGCCTCCCACCTATGTGCTTCCATGGGGCCCCTCCTCCCTGGATTTAAAGCGCTGACCCAGCGGTGATTTGCGGTGTTTTCCAGCCCTGATAGAAGGCTCCATTTCCCTCTATGCTAGCGGCTTCCCTGCAACTTAGAAAAAGACTCTAAGTTAACAGGAAATGGACTCTGTCTGTTCCTTCCTTGGTGGCTCGGATGGCAAAGAATCTGCTTGCAATGCAGGAGACCCAGGTTCGATCGCTGGGTTGGACTCTGTCTACACAGCCCTGAGCCCCTGAGCAAAGTGGACGTAAAGTCATCAGATTCACGGGATGTAAGAGGGGAAGCAGAAACCCCGAGGACCAGGGCCCCTGTGGAGCGTCAAGAGCTTGAGTTTTCCCAGCTCAGCCGTCTGAGGCTCTGAGAAGGGTCCCTGGGAGGTCCCTACAGGCCCCCCGACTTGGGGTCACGTAGCCTAGGGTCTGCCCCTGTCGTCTCAACCTGGCCGTGAACGGCTCTGGAATAGATGTCTCCAGGTCTCAAGTCAGCCTCTGTCTCTTCCTCCCTTCCTCTTATAATGCAAGACCTTGACTTTCCAAGGAGAACGCAGCTCTGTCACCAGCTCAGCACCAGACTCGCTTCCTGGTGATTCCTTTTCACACCAGAGCATCTGAGGTCTTTGGCGCCGGGTTGCCTCTCTCCCTAAATTCACGTGACCGTGTCTCCCAAGGCTCATCCATCCCTCCACTGGAAGCCGAGACCCTCGCGGGAGGCCTGGCACAGAGGATGGCTTTCAGTTTTCCACTCACAAGGGTGCGCAGCAGCCAAGAAACGAGGGTGTCCGGACGCGGTGGGGGCCCAGCGCCAGCCTCAGCCTCCGAGCTCCTGCGGCCTCGGCCTGGCTTCCCGGGGGCCGCGGACGAGCGTTTCCGCCACCAGATCCATTTGGCTCTATTTAGGAACGAAGTACAGGAAGGTAGTTATTGTACAAGATTAGTTTCCTGTAGGCCATAAATTGGCAGTAGCAGAAAAATACAGGATGAATCTATTAGCCTGCAAGGTCAGCTCAAAGGAAGGCCGGGCCGGCAAGGGTGCTGTTTTCTTTCTTTGAACCCACCTCCCAAACTCAGCCAGGCTGAAAAAGACCCTTTAACTACTTAATTACTTCTTAATAGTTTTAAGCAAATTCAAAAGCCTGTGCCCGTGGTTGCTAAGTGCCCGGAGGTCAGAGCTGCCTGGAATATGTCAGGAATTCCTATTTGGACTGGAGTTTCTGAAACCTGATTAAAATCCGGGGCCCTGCAATGGGGGGGGGGGGGAGTTGCTTCCGTTTTTTTGTTTTGTTTTGTTTTCTGGTGGGGTGGTGGGGGTGGAGTGGGGGCAGAGAAGGAAGGCTTAGTTGGTGTTGACTGGCGAGGTATTTATTTTGAATCTAGAATTATGTATTTGGAGATCAAAAAGCAGCTTCTAACAGTTAAAAATAAAATCAGGTAAAAAATATAACTGTTTCCAACCAGAGATGTGATCCTGTGATAAACGTCCCTGAAGATATTCCCTGGAGACAGTCACTTGTTTTTTAAGTGAACGCTTCCTTGAAGACACAGGGCCACAGGTTGCCACCAAGGTGCGCTTCACTCCTCCTGGAGGCTGTGCCACGTTCCGTAGAGATCGTTGGCCACCGGGGCCTTCCTCAAGTTGGAAATGTAATCTTCCCTTTTCCCTTTTGATATTTTTCCAAACGGCTTAAAGCTGTCAGGTGAAATCAGGCCCCACTGGTGTGAGAGGGAGTGTGCGAGCCGGTTTGCTAGAGCTTTTGTATGAAAGGTTGTAATTCAAATTTTAATTATCCCGGAAATCTGCCTTGAGTTGTGGGCGAGCCCTCCTCCTCCTCCACCACGCTGAGGCTCTGCCCGCCCCCCACCTCCGCTGAGCTGGAAGCCCCCTCCCCACCCCTAAAGGGTGGGCACAGGGGGGTGACCGAGAAGGAAGAAGGGGGCGGTCCTCTCCACCCCTTCCTGGCAGAAAGCAGCCCTGCAGACTTCCTGATTGCGTAGTGAGCCCCAGCACTTGGGGCTTCCCTGGGGGCGCAGATGGTAAAGAATCGGCCTGCGATGCAGGAGCCCCGAGTTCCATCCCTGGGTCGGGAAGATCCCCTGGAGGAGGGCATGGCAACCCACTCCAGTGTTCTTGCCTGGAGAATTCCATGGACAGAGGAGCCTGGCGGGCTACAGTCTGCGGGGCCGCAGAGAGTCAGACACGACTGAGTGCACACACAAGCACACACAGCACTTTATGCAGCAAAAAGTCCCTGTGACCGACCTGTCTTCACGCACACGTACCCAGTTCACACTGATGGAAGGCACCGTCTCTGTTCCCCGTGGCTTGCTGCCTGCTGTCCCCTGGGGTGGCCCCTGCTTGTGTCCCGGGCCTAGGGGGCTGTCACAGTCCTCCCTCGCCCTTGATGGCCTGCAGGTAGACACAGGGGTCTCAAGATGTGTCCAGTTCAGAGGTTCAGACCGGGCCCTGGGTCACTCCTAAAGGTTCCAGGAGCACCAGGGCTCAGATGAATTGTGTCCACTTCTCCAAGCCTTGCTGCTTTTATGAAAACACTTGAGGAAATGTCTCCTATGATGGAGTCTTCCGCAGATGTTCTAAACCTGCTCCGTGGTATCCACAGCCCTGGTGAAGGGCCACAGAGCAGCTGAGCCAACCCCGGCTCCACGGCCACCGGCTCGGCCCTTCTGGGGGGCGGGCTGGCCTGCTCCCCCCTCCCATGGCATGTCAGAGGTTTGGGTGACAGCAGCTTGGCTGGACGCCTGACCCTCCATCCCTCCCCCAAGGAGACAAGGGTCTGGGGTGAGTGCAAGCTCCACTGTAGGTGTCTGACGTCGGCTAGGATCAAGCCAGACCCAACCTCTTGTGACCTTTCCTGAGCCAATGTCACAAAAGAAATCCAGAAATGGAGGGGGACGTCCACATCCTAAACTCTGCCGGTGAGAGCCTTCCCGAAGCCACCCAGGGCCAGACCCTGGAAGGCAGGGCCCTCGGTGACTCAGCAGGCTGAGTCCCCCAAAGCACACACCCCCTCCCACGTTGCTCTGAGGTAGGTTTTAGAGAATCTTGTAAACCTCGAGCCAATAAGTATTTAGACCTCATGATAAATGTTGGTTGCTCAGTCGTGTCTAACTCTTTGCAGCCCCACGGACTGTAGCCCGCCAGGCTCCTCTGTCCATGGGACTCTCCACGCAGGAGCACTGGAGAGGGTTGCCACGCCCTCAGGATAGCCACGGGCCCCAGTCTGCTCTCCGCTCAGTCCAGACAACTGCGGAAAGACCGTCCCGCCCTGGAGCTCCTGGATCTCTGCTCAGCCATCTTCAGAGACAAGTTCAGTTACTAATTTTATTCTTATAGAACACAAAACCAAAGCAGCAGACTTCTGAGACTGGGGGATATTCCTCTCAAAGCCAGAGAAATCTTTGTGGCAAGCTTCACGAATGCTTCAGCAAACGCTCTCGGAACGTGTGCTTCAGGGTGGGCTGCGCTAGGTGAAGAGTGGAGAGCAGAGGCCACAGAAGGCTGGGGAGGACCCCCGGCCCCCTCGACAGCTCCCGGGGGCACCCCTGAGAACAGCGTAGCATCGCTGGGGTGCAGGGTCGAGGAGGGAGGCGTCTGCTCCTCTGTAAACCCGTGGAGGGTCCTCACCTCGGACCGCCGTGAAGCTTCCTCCAACAGGTGGGGACACTGCAGGCCCAGCTGAGCAGACACGGGGGCTTTGGCTGGACTCTCACCCCTCTCCCAGCCCCCTGGGCCCTCCACCATCTCCGCCCGGCGGAGAGGCCGGTCGTGCCACAGGGAGAGCCCGCGACCCTACAAGGGTGATTCAGGGTGTGACACCACCGGCTACTGAGCCTCAGGTCATCACTTGACTCTGAACCGGTGAAGCCAGGGCTGGAGGGGAGGAAACAGTCTCGAGGACCACCGTGTACTTTTACAGACTCTGTTCTGTGACTTGAAAGGTGATCAGGAACTAAAGACTGACTCTTTCTACCTACTCACCCCACCCCACCCTGCCCCACCCCGACATGCACACACACACACACACACATGTGCACACACACACACACACACACATGCACACCCGCACACACCCACACACACAGAGCATGGCTGGCTCCCCGTCCAGTGCAGAAAACGTGCTGCCCGTGTCCTGGAGCTGTAACGTGCTCTCCTCACTGGTGAGTTCAGAAGACCCCCATTTCCCCACTGCAGAGAGCCCATCTCAGGGAAAACCTGAAGACATTGACAGCAGACCAGCAGCTGCCTGTGACAAGCGCGTGGCCAGAGCCACTTCCGAGTCTACAGAACAGACAGGACCCAGGCAGGACAAGAACACAGCAAAGGAACACCACTCAAGAGATCACCCAGTAAGCAACAGGGGCATTGTAGGAGGGGTGAGGGGACAATCCAGGCATGACTGTGTCAGGATGAACACTCTTGAAAACACTGCGTTATCATTTAAAGAATAATCTTCTTATGATAAAACCAGAGAAACAACATGTGGTTGATTGTACAATGGAATGTTACCCTACCATCAAAAGAGTGAAGTACTGATACACACGGATAAACCTTGAAACATTATCTAAATGAAACAAGTCAGATGCCAAAGGCCACACGGCGTGTGATTCCATTTATTTGAAATATCCAGAAGGCCCAAGTTAACAGAGACAGAAAGCAGATGGGTGTTTGCCAGGAGCTGGGGGTGGTGAGGAATGGGAAGTGACCACAGATGGATACGGGGCTTCCTTTAGGGCTGATGTAAATGTTCTCGAATGAGGCCGTGGTGACAGTTGCACAAGTCTGTGAATCTTCCAAATGCTTTGTACACTTTGAAAGGGTGGATATTATGATACCTGAATCATATCTCAAAAGAAATAAAATAAAATAAAGGAGGGGCAATGGCTGATGGAAGCAGAAATGACGGCTCTTATCCATCATCACGCCTTCCAGCAAGTCCTTGACGCTGCCCCACTTCCCTGCAATCAGCTCGGGAGGCAAAGGTCACTAGGATTTGGACGAGGACCTAACATTACAATCAAACTTTCTAGGGGACCTGGTCTTACGCAGTTTCCTGGCTAAGGCCTACGTCCCTTTGATTTTCAGTGTGAATGAACCTGCAAAATGAAGAAGCATCGAGAAGGATCCTCCAACTTGGCCAAGACCTTCATTGTTTGAGTAACTTTGCCCTGGAAACCACGCGTGTTGATCTATTTCATAACAAATCCTCAAGTCAATGAACTGTGCTTGCAGTTGACTCGCGTCAGGGGATCTGCACTCGGTTGTCTCTGGGAGCGCGCGGCCTGCCCACTGGGGCTGCATTTGCAGGCAGGCTGACTTCTCAACCTAGGTATGCTGGCGGACTCCCTGTTGTGCTGTGCACACGCTCAGGGCCTGGTGGCGACAGGGCCCCCAGCTCAGATCCCGTTTCCACATCAGTAAGTGTTGAGTAAGAAACTCTTATTTCTTAATTACTTAGACACCAAGGACAGACGTGGAGGGGAAATGGCAGGGTCCCTTGAGGACATGTTAGGAATGGCGTGCTGCCGTCCAAGGGACCGGACCAGAGATCAGGCATCACTTGCCTAGAAACGAGGACTGAAGCCTTAGCAATGGGGGCGACGGCGCTGGGAGAGAGTGAACCGCGAGGCGAGGAGCACGTGAGGCAACCACCCCTCGGGGGCCGAGGAGGAGAAGAGAGAGGAAGCAAGGGGCCACAGGGGCCTGGGGTTGAGCCACTTTCTGGGATGGGAGAGCCCGCGTGGGGGGGTGCAAGGACAGTGGGGCTGAGGGAAGTCTGAGACTGGCCGAGCTGGGGCCCCCCGACCCTCACAAGAGCAAGTCAGTCACTCAAGGCTGCGGGGGGCAGAGCTGGGCAATTGCACCGCGTCCCTGGTTCCCACACTCTGGTGCTTCCCGGGGGCGGGCCCCAGACGAGCGGGGTTGCCTGGGAGAAACGCTGTTATTCCTAGAAATGCTGGTGATCAGGCCCCCCGGATCCACAGATGGTGTGTGTGGTGTGTAGTGTATGTGTGTGCATATGAGCGTATGACTGTATCCGAGCAAGTGTGTGACGAACATGGTATGTGTGGTGTATGAGTGTGTGTGTGCATCTGAGTGGGTATATAAAGCGTATAGTATGTGTGTGGGGGTGTGTGTTGTGTGTGTGTGTCTATGAGTGTGTATGAGTGCATATGAGTGTGTGTGTCTATGAGTGTATGACGCATATGGTACAAGGGTGTATGAGTGTGAGGATGTGTGAGTATGTCTGAGTGCATCTGAGTGGGTGTATGATGTATGTGGCATGTGAATTGCATGTGTGTGTCTCTGTGTGTGTAAATGTGAGCATGTGTGAGATCTGGGTGGAGCAGGGGGAATCTTTCCATTTGACAAAAAACAATCTTTGAGAAAACATACAACAAAAAGCTACCATAATTCAGTAATGTTTGAATAAGGTGTATGGTCTGTTGGTTGTGAATATCCACCAATACTTAGAGTACTTTTGAATCCTGTACAGACAATACAAGTGAAATTACGGAAATCTGAATACGGTTGCGGGATTGTGTGGATGCCAACCTCAGCTGTGATAATTTACTATAGTTTTGCAAAATGCCGCCATTAAAGGAATCTTTGCAAAGGACATGTGGGTCTCTCTATATTACTACAATTGTACATGAATCTACAATATCTGAATTAAAAACTTCTATGAAAAATGGTGATCTTGGATCATGTTTTTACATATTTTTTAATTTAATTGTTTTGAGGATCAACTTTTTATACTTTTAACCACAGAGCTGCCAGGGGCTGCAATACACTACATACAAATGCTGCTTGCTAGCACATCAGTTAGCCACCACGAAGACAGACAGCAGTTAGAAGGGCAAGTCAGAGAGAAAAATCAGTGAAATGAGAATAGCAAAGCAACATCCAGACAGATGAGACAGCAGATGAGGAAGATGCCAGCAAATGAGACTCCATCCAGACACATATGTTAGATAAATAGGAGATTCTCAAATCCTTGCTTTGGATTAAGATGGATTCAAAGCCCTTTATTGTAGGATTTATAAATCTTCCATTTGTAATAAAACTCCACTACACTATTCAATTAATTTCTTTGTTATCTCTTGAAGAGTTATAAAGCAGAACTAAAGAAAAAAGCATAGCTAAATTATGCCCAAAACCCAAACAAGCCATATTTATCAATTATGTTCCAGACAGAATTCTTTCCCGTTATCCCTGAACTGTTACGTTAGATGCAGCTGGGCTAAGCTCTCTGATTCCCTCTCTCTGAACTGTCAGAGTGCCTCAGTAAGGCTCGCCTGGTCTTCCTGTCTAGAATTATAGCCCTCTACCCTTCACCTGGCTCCACTTTTATCTTCTTCCTACAGCATTTATCCCTCCCTAACATTTGTTGTGTCTACAGTGATCAGCTGCCGTCTGTCTAGAAGAGCAGCTTTATGAAGGCAGGGATTTTCTGGGGGAGAGTTGGGATGGGCAGGAGAGATATCCATTGATATTCCTGCAACGCAGTCTGTACACAGGAAATATTTGCTTACTGAAAGAATGAATTTTAAGCATTCAATGGTCTCATTTTTATTTCAAAGGTTTTGGGTAGAGACTGAAAAGAAAAATAAAGGAAGCTTTGTGCGTGGCTTGTCCTTGCTGCGGGCACCGCTACGAAGGCCATGACGTGTGCCTTTGAGCCAAGAGGGGAGCAGCAGGGTCATCCTTCCGTCCCCTCGGGGGCAGCACTGGGCCCCCGCCGTGGGCAGAATTTAGTGATGAACACAGAAGGACTTTGAATTAGGACCAAAACGTAGCCACATCCTTGGACATTCACAGTCCAGGAGGGGCGCAACACACAACCATGAATGATGGCTAGGAAACCTACAGAGATAGAGGCACAAGCTATGTGAGTCCACATCAGAGAGCTCTGACATTTGGGGGCTTCCCGTGGGATGGCCTTGACGCTGGGATGGGACCTGGGCACACGGAGACAGGACATTCTCCAAGAGGACACCTGAGAGGACATGCCTCTGCAGGCATGAAGCTGTCCCTGGGGGAGGGGGTTCCCTGGGAGGAGCTCTGTTTGAATCAGAGGAGGTGCAAAGAGAAGGTGGAAATGTCATCAGGGACACAGATAAGAGAGCGTCCAGGGGCCAAGACTTACAGCAGTGAAGGGTTAGGATGTCACACAGGAATCTGGAAAACACGGATTGACCATGAAAGAGCCTACATGGTGGGGACGTGTGCCCCCAGGTCTGGAGCCAGGATGGGGAGAGAGAGACCCAGGGCCACCGTCTCCAAGGAGAACGGTCATCAAGTGCGTCTCCGGCTCTCCTTGTCTGGTACCCACTGACCCCCCCTGGGGCTCTGCCGCAGTCTGCGTCCTGGAGACCCGGAGTGCTCCTCAGAGTCCCACCAGAGGACGGGCCCAGGGAATGGGCCCCGGGGTGCGGGACCATGCCTTCTCCTCATGTCTTTACACCCGCCCTCTCCTCTGCTTGCCTGACCCCCACACATTCTGCCTGGGAAGCTCAGAAAACCAACCAGTGCCAAGGTGCTCTTTTTTCCTTCCAAAAAAGTTAACTTCTTTTCCCCAAAGGAACTTTAGGACTGAAACGGTGTCTTTCAGACAGCGCCTGACTCAGCCATTTCCCGGTTCCTACTAGAATACCTATGAAAACACAGACGAGGAGAAAAACACAGCAGGCAGGGAGAAGCAGGACGGTGCGTCCCCCCACTGCCGGCATGCGGGAGCCGCGCCAGCCAAGCAGCAGGATGATGGAAGCGGGATGAGACCCGGTCTGCGGCCCAGCCAGCCTGGGATCAGCGATCCAGAACCCAGCAGGCCTGATGGGGGAGGGGGTCCTCCTACCCCTGTCCCCTCCCCCATCTCTGCCCTCCCCGAGATCCTCATCACCTAGGAAAACCGGTCGTCTGTCCTTCTCCAGCTCAGCCCCCAGCTGGGAAGACCCGACCCATTGGAAAAGACCGTGATGCTGGGAAAGACTGAAGGCCAAGGAAGGGGGCGGCAGAGGATGAGATGGTTGGATGGCATCACTAATTTGATGGAGATCAACTTAGGCAAACTCCAGGAGATAGTGAGGGACAGGGAAGTCCATGGCGTCACAAAGAGTCGGACACGACTTAGCGACTGAACAACAACCACAGATTGATAACTGATACAGAATCAAATTGTCGGCAAAGTCAACCTGTCCTGAAACCCAGGGGAACACAGCTGATATCTCTCCTCCCCCACGCCAACCTCCAGGCCAGGAGAACTGTGGTCTTCTCACCAACCCCACCATCGCTTAGCACCCCCTGGTCCTCACCTGGTTGCTAAAAGAGGTTTGCCTTCTCTGATCTGGTCCTGTTCCAATCAACGCTGCACTGTGACCAACAGGGTCCCTTTATAGGCCAGTCAGAACACCCCTCTGGTCATCTCCCCACAGTCCCAGGTTCAAGTTGGGGCTCACCTTGGTCACCTCCCCTCTCCCCGGCAGTACCTGGACCACTCGTCCTCTGAAATCCTCTCCGGCTAGAACCTCCCTGCACACACCGAGCTTGTCCCCAGCCCCTCATCCCCGAGCCTTCTTGTCTCTCTGCCTGGGATGTCCCCCTCCTCTCCCCGCCCCCTGCCCCTGCCCCCTTCCATCTCGTGCGTGAAGACTCAGCTCAAGGGACTGCTTCCCCAGCAGGCAAAGGCAGGAGAACCCTCTGGCACAGCACACTCGGAAGCCCTCCCTCAGCCCACCGCGTACACACAGCTGTGCCACGACGCACCGCGGTCATTCTCTCCCGAAGCTGGTCTTTCAGCCCCGGGACAGACCCAGCTCTCCCCAGGCTCACTCCCCGGGCGCACAGCGCTGAAGGCCCACGTCCTGGGCTGTCGGTGCTAATCAATGAACATCAGCAGCGTGACCCCCGACAGTGATGGGTACGGTGTGGCTGTCACTTCCTTCTCTGCCTTCCAAGAGCCAATCTAGTATTTGACACAAGCAACATGGCCAGTAAGTGCGTTGAGTGGGTGTGAAATGGTAAGCTTCAGGGTGATGATGGCAATGCAGTGCTGAGCATGGAGACATACATGTAGAGTGTGGGGACACACATGTAGAGAGTGTGGAGACATACATGTAGAGAGTGGGTACATACATGTAGAGTGTGTGGGGACATACATGTAGAGAGTGTGGAGACATACATGTAGAGAGTGGGGACATACATGTAGAGTGTGTGGGGACATACATGTAGAGAGTGTGGGGACATACATGTACAGAGTGTGGGGGGAAGAGCAGGAAAAGGGAAAAGGAGTGTCCCCAGGGGCTCAGACAGTAAAGACGCTGCCTGCAGTGCAGGAGACCCCGGGTTGATCCCTGTGTCAAGATCCCCTGGAGAAGGAAATGGCAACCCACTCCAGTATTCTTGCCTGGAGAAGCCCATGGACAGAGGAGCCTGGCGGGCTACAGTCCATGGAGTCACAAAGAGTTGGACACGACTGAGCGACTTCGCTTTCATTTTCCACTGCAAGGGGCACAGGTTCGCTCTCTGGTCTTGGAGCTACGATCCCACTTGCTGCACCACTTGGCCAAAAAAAATAGAGGAAAAAAGAAAGAAAAGGGAAAGAGTAGAACTTCACCAAATAATGGGCTGGTGCAGAAAAAGGCAGTGGTGCACGTTGCTCTGAAGAGTTACAGGATGTCTCGGTCAGCTCGGCGGCTGTCACAGAATCGCATAGCCTGGGTGGCTCCCATGCCAGGAATTTGAACCTCACGGTCCTGTTGGCTGGAGGCACACCAGCAGGGTGCCCGTGTGGCCCGCCTCCTCCCGGTGTCCTCCTGCGGAGGAGACAGAGCTCTGGCTTCTCCTCCTCTCCTTACAAAGACTCCAGTCCCAGCATGGGGAATCCATCCTTGACCTAATCTAACTCTCATCACCCCACAAAGGCCCAGCTCCTAACACCGGCACACTGCAGGTACGGGGCTAGGGTTTCAACATTAGAATTTGGAGAGCTGGAAACACCCAGTCCATAACAACCTTCCCTGAGTTTCAGAGAGATAGCTAGCGCGGTTGGTGGGAAGGGGTCTGCAACGCGAGGGTGTGCCCTGCTGGTCTCTGTTTTCGTTGCAAGTCTGAGTCAAGGGCACCCGCTCAGTTGCTGGGGGTAGGGGTTGGGGAGTTGTAGGGAAAACCACTCAAGTTTAAAATGACTCTTGAAGAGCAAGGGAAAGGCAGCTGTCCAGAGGTGGGAAGAGGACCCCTCCCCAGCCCAGCAGCATGGATGCCCAGCTGTCTAGACATCACATAGGTGTGGGCTTTTCCTGGGAAGAGTCCTGCATGGCCAGGGAGGGGCAGGTGGGGCGGGGGGCAGGTACACAGAGAAGTGGAGAGAGGAAGAACCTGCAGCAGAGAAGGTGCCGGTCTCCTGGGCAGGTGAGTCCTGGATGCAATCTAAGCATCTCAGGGCTGGCGGCTCCAGAAGGTGGTCCGGGACTGGGGTCTGGGGGTGGACGTGGGGTGATCAGCAGAGAGAATGATGCAGTCTGAAAGTTCTGCTTCATAAACTAAAGTCGTTAAGCTATTTAAAGCCCAGTGAAAGTGTGGCATAAATTGACCCTGTTCCCAGAACACTGGAGCCCAACCAACCTGCCAGTCTTCAGTTCCGATCTGCATCTATTGCACATCAGAAATCTTCCCTAGGGTGTTTCAGGGCCTAAGGAACCTGCCAGCTCTGGTCTTTACTCCTGGCACCAGGAGCCAGGATGGCCATGAGAGAGAGTCTGACCGGGACACACCTGTAACTACCCCCAGTGCTGAGTCTTCGGGGTGCAGGGGTCCCCTGCAGCGGGCGCAGGACTGGGCAAATCTCAGTCAGCAGCGAGCTAGGGAGGGATCACTTGTGGTCAGGTGGAGAACCAGCAAAGCCTTGAAAATGCGGCACGTGAGAAATGACCTTTCCTCACACTGAACTTCACTTAATGGAAATAAATGTTGTGCACTTGCCCATGGCCCTGAGGGTAAAAAGCCTCTGCTATCACCTCCTGCAGCCTGGGTCCCCACCCTGCCTTGGAAAGCAGACTGCGAGGCACACGGTTGGCTCCCGGGTGAAAGCAGCTTGGCTCCCGGTCAAGTCCGAGTGAGTAACATGAGCAGGAAGGGGCGGGTGTGTTCTCCGCGCACCCGCAGGTCGACTGGGGAAAAGGTGATGTTTACTGCAGCTCAGGAGCTGAGCCCACAGCGGCCGAGGGGGGCCTTCAGCGAGCGGCCCCTCCGGCCAGGTCTGCGTGGACGGGCCAAAGGGGAAACGTTAGGCAATGGTCTGAAAACAGAGAAGATTAAGATCTGGACCTGGAGCTGTGTCAACAGGCGAGAACAAAGGGAAGGGTCAAGAAACTGGGCTGAGCGGGGACATCAGTGCCTCCGGACGGCCTGGTGCTGGCGAAACAGGGCAGGACCCGCTCAGGACGGAGGCCAGGTGGGCAGAAGGGGTGGATGGGGGTGGACGCGGGTGGACGCAGGCCCGGCTCCTATGGGACAGGGCTCCAGTGCTCCTCTCTGCACTCATCTGTCTCTGCCCCCGAAAGCTACCCTTCGCTGATTGACGGCAACCGGCTCATGACAGACCTCTTGGAGCAAACGGAGCCCTTTGAGGCCAAATAGAAAAGACGTTGGCCCAAAGGCTCTGGGGCAAGTCTGGACATTTGCAGTGAAAGGTTAACGCGGTGGTTGACATTCTAAACTGTAACAGAATGGCCGACATCAACTGAAGCGTTGAACGGTTATGTGGGGCAATTTGGGGGAAGAACTCCTTTTTATCACCCAGAAAAACAAAGAAAGATGAGCAATATCAAGTCAAATGAACCCCTCCTTACTTTCAATAACACATTTCTGGGCATAAATTGTCCTGGCAAAACGCCTTCCCTGGTGTTGTTGACAAGCCAGTAGAGTGGTTGGGTTTAAACAGGGTTCCTTAAACTAATTTAGGGAGTTAAACACTGGAAAGTTGCGAAGCCTAAGAAAATATTGATATTCAACTCTTGTTTTCCAAAGTAGGATTTTTCGTTCTTAGTGCTTAAAAAAGTGTCAACATGGGAAGCACGCAACACAAATTCACAACTACGGAGACAGCTCTTTGTGAAAACCCAGCTGTCAAGCGACATTCGTTAGTTGTTTCCAAGGGATCCTGCTCAGGGTTTGTACTTGTTCACTCTTTTCTTCATCAGTTTAAGTGCTTTCTGGCAGATAAGCCATAGAATGTGCCAACGATTTAAGTCACTGGGGAAACTTTTTAAAAGGAGAAAATTCTATTCATTTTCTCAACAAGGTACGTGCAGAGTTTGTGTACGCTCAGCCGTTTCTGACTCTTCGCCGCCCCGTGGACTGTAGCCCGCTGGGCTCTTCTGTCTGAGGGATCTCCCAGGCAAGCATACTGGAGTGGGTGGCCATTTCCTTGTCCAGGGGACCTTCCTGACCCAGGGACGGAGCCCACGCCTCCCGCTTCTCCCGCATCTCCTGCATTAGTAGGCTGACTCTTCTCCACTTGAGCCACTTGAGAAGCCCTAATGTGAGAGATGTAAGAGTTGGTCCATAAAGAAGGCTGAGTGCTCAAAAATGGATGCTTTTGAATTGTGGTGCTGCAGAAGACTCTTGAGAGTCCCTGGACTGATGAGAGATCAAACCAGGCAGTCCTAAAGGAAATCAACCCTGAATTTTCACTAGAAGGATTGATGTTGACGCCAAGGCTCCAATACTTCAGCCATTTGATGTGAAGAGCTGACTCACTGGAAAAGAGATGCTAGAGAAGATTGAAGGCAAAAGGAGAAGGGGGCGGCAGAGGATAAGATGGTCAGACAGGATCATTGACTCAAGGGGGAGTGACTCTGAGCAAATTCCAGCAGACGGTGAAGGACACGGGAGCCTGGGGTGCTGCAGTCCATGGGGTCACAAAGAGTTGGACATGACTTAGCAACTGAACAATAACAAATAACAACTAATAGATCAGTGGTTGCCAGGACTGAGGATGGGGAGTGTGTGAGGGATCGCCTGAGGGAGGTTTAGGGAGACGACCAGACCATGTTGTGTCCTGACCATGGTGGTGGTCATGGAAATCCACATGTGTCAAAACCGACAGAATGGCAAACCCCAAGAAAAATATCATCATCTCTGTGAGCTTGAAAGATCTACCTGGTAGAGAACAAAAGCTTGAGATGCAGGTGAATACAGGATTGTGGAGAGCCGCAAAGAGATTTTAAATGAACTTTGAATGCAATGGGGAAACGAAAGATTTTTAATCATGAGAGAAGTGTGATTAGATTTGGGTTTTATTAGGGTCATTCTGTTGACAGGATGGAAGACAGATTGGAGAGGGTTACATTGAAAGGAAAAAATCAATTAGTATTCTATTGTGAGAGATCAATTAAGGGCAGGAGATAATGAATTCAGCTCTGGACGTTCTGAGTTAGAGACATTTATGGACATTGAAGCAAGATGTCTATAGGGGATTGAATAATACGTGTCTGACGCTCTGGAAAGAGGCCTGGCCTAAGAGTATTAATTTGATGGGTGAATTCGTACATCTGGGTGAAGTTGCTTTTAGTGAATTGTGTACAGGTTCAGGAGGAAACAATCAGTTGGGGAATACAACGAAAGGGATCACAGTGTCTAAAAAGGACAGAGAGAGGAAGAAAGCGCAGACGATATGACCAATGAAGGCAGGAAAAGAACCAGGGGAAAATGGCATCTCAGGAGGAAAGAAGAGAGGATCCAAGAGGGCTGACCTTCATGCTGAGAGCCTCAATTATTATCACATGATGGATGGTGAGCAGCCCAGCCACTCACAGAGCCAGGGAGTCATCTGCGTGTCCTGTCCACAGCCTCATTTCACAGGGAAAGCATCCGAGTCCTAGGAATGCAAGTCAGCTTGCTTGAGGTACCATGGCTAATTCATGGGAAGTCCATCACTGGCGACCAAAATTCATAGAGGTTGGAATGAAATGATTGGATTTTTCAACAAGTCTTCCATTAAAAAAAATATATATATATATGTATGTGTGTATATATATATATATGTATATATATTTTAGTCAACACATCTCATCATCAATTATCCTTATGTCCACTTACAGGAGAAAAACCCCATTCTATTCCAAGCCAGCTAAGTCAGAACCAGCATGACTGGCTCAGTTCCATTTTTCTGTCTCTTTTTGAATGAATAATCACCAACCTACCTGGACACTTCATTTGCCTTTCTCTCCCCAAGCAGTAGACCTTAAACATCACTTTTGAACTTGCCATAAATGCCCCAAATTTGGCTCTGATAGGTTCCTCGGGTAACTATGACGGAAGCTGTATTTTGCCCCAGCCTTGACTTTTCCATTTTCATTCCCCAAATACATGCCACTTGCTATTCCCCCGGGGTATGGAGACACTCTGAAACATACGGAATTTCCTACAAACTGGGGTAACTTATCTAGGCCTTCCAATTGCTTAGAAAATACCACAAGGCTCAAAAAAATTTAAAAAAATCTCGTGTGTGTTTCAAACCTTACAATTAATCTATTATACAAATGAAATTATTCTTTGCAGAAATGTTAAATGTCACGCCATAGAGCCTCGGATTTTCAACTCACTCCATTATTCCCAGATAAATCTCAGTACATGAATATATATATACACACACATTCCCTGATGCTGGGAAACATTGAGGGCCAGAGGAGAAGAGAGTGGCAAAGGATGAGATGGTTAGATAGCATCACCGACTCAAGGGACACTAACTTGAGCAAACTCCAGGAGATAGTGGAGGACAGGGAAGCCTGGCATGCTCTAGTCCATGGGGTCACAAATAGTGGGACATGATTTAGCAACTGCACAACAAATATATATATGTACACACACAAATATTGCCAACACATCAAATTTCCTCCCTTATATACAAATTTCTGAAAAATAAGATTTTGTTTAGCAAGTTTGGAAGAAAGGAGAACACTGCCTTCAAACACGTGACAACAGAATAACTAGTCTAGAGCTGAAGCTGGAGACACTTCAATGAGTATGAAGCCACCCAAGGTTTTCTTGGAAAAAATCAGTGATGAGCATTCCTTCCCACAATGTCACATCTTTGAGCAGCGACACTGGTATAACCAAGAGCCAGTGAATGACAAAACCAAGATGGGCAGGAAAACGTGGGGTGGGGTACTCGATCTGACCCCAGCGTTCGATACGCATCTTCATTCCGACGGGTACATCCAGCCCCCACTAAGCGTGGGGTTCTCTTAGTATGGCAGAGAGATGCTGTTTTCCGTTTTAAGTTTATATATGTTTGGGAGGTTTTGTTTTTAATCAGAGCATAGCTGATTTATAGTGTCTCGGGGGAGCAGCAAAGTGATTCAGCTATACATACACATACACGATCTTTTCTGTTACAGAGCACAGTGCCTTGTGCGATACAGGAGGTCGTTGTTGCTTATCTATTTTATAACACAGTAATGTGTGTCTGGTTTCGTTTTTTAAACAGCTGCTAAGTTGTTAGGATATAAATAGCTAACACGTTGTGTGGACCTACCTCCTCATACAGAGAGTGGGAAGGACACGCTTTTGACTTAGGGTTTGCTGTGAAAAGTCGCTGAGACTCGAAGCCAAGGACAGAGGAGGCACAGAAGTCTCCAAGCTCTGTTATCAACGCCCTGGTTTGGCACTTGGCCCGGGCAGGGGCGGGGAGGGCCCCCAGGATGCCTTCTTGTTTTCCCTACTGTTGGCGCCTCACCGCCTTCTCCGGGGCCTGGACTTATCCATTCACGGAAGAGGCCTGCTCAGGAAACAGATGTGCAGGCTGCGGAGGAAGCCCACAATCACCGCCCACGGGAACCAGCCCAGGCCTCCATTCATAAAAACGCAGCAACCCCAGGGCCCCGAGACAGGAGGGGAAAGACCAGCGTGGAAGATAAGGATGATGACGAACAAATAAAGCAGCTCACCAGAGAGGAAACAGAAATAACAATAATAATAATGATAAACCCAATTTGATCGTGAAAGATTAGAGAGGAAATTGCACCCATAAAATTAGAATTGGCCGCGATTAGAGGAAGGAGGGGGAAGGGGAAAGAGAAGAAGGAAACAAGGTCCACAGAAAAGAAAGAGATGCTTGGAAATAAAAGCAGGGTCACAGGATCGACAAAATAAAAATGGATGGAAACACAGATCTGGTTATCTGGGCCACAATCCTCCTCCACTGTGTTGGCCAGACAGTCCACAGACAGAGTCAAAGCAATTCCTCAGATCCAGGAGCAAAACTAAACAGACAGATGAACAGCTGAAAACTTCACAGTCCTGCAAGATACGTCCAGAAGGGTCAGACTGTCTAGCAGAGCTTCAGAGACAGAGATGTTAGAAAGAAAGAAAGAATAAGAGAAACAATTGAAGCATCGTTTCCAGGGCTGAAGTTGCTTAGATCATGGTCCACCAGGGACTGAACAGGAAGAAGAAATACATCCACATCCTGATGACATGTAAGAACGCCAAACATGAAAGGAAAATTCTGAAAGCTCCCAGGACAGAAAACAGAAGAGGGGACCGTGCTGGGGATGAGCCACTGGCAGCTGCAGGAAGCCGAGAACACTCACAAAACGTTTAAAGGAACGCAGAAGGCTCTGGCCTCGGCTGACGCTTCTCTGCGTGGTCCGTGTGAGTGACGTGGATTATGTTGCCGTTGGGACAAGTCCAATCACATACCTGGTTTTGGAGAGGATAGAAGCCACATAATCATAATATTATGTGCTGCCTGGGAGGGGCAACTAGGAAAGGAACAAGCTGCAGAAGAAGTGGGCACTCTCACCCTATTGAAGCTAAATACACACACATGAGTGTATGAACTGGACAGACAGAGATGATGGTGATGAGAAGGAGGAGGAGGGTGGATGGATGGATAGACAAACAGATATAAACATTCTAAAGGACATACCAAGGGAAATAAATCAGAGAAAGACAAATATCACATGATATCGCTCATATGTGGAATAAAAAAAAATGATAAAAATGAACTTATTTAAAAAACAGACTCCCAAACTTAGAAAACAAATGTATGGTTGCCAAAACAGACAAATGAGGGGAGGGATAAATAGACCGTTTGGGACTGACATATACACACGACAACAAAGGTCCGTCTAGTCAAGGCTATGGTTTTTCCAGTGGTCATGTATGGGTGTGAGAGTTGGACTGTGAAGAAAGCTGAGAGCTGAAGAATTGATGCTTTTGAACTGTGGTGTTGGAGAAGACTCTTGAGAGTCCCTTGGACTGCAAGGAGATTCAGCCAGTCCATCCTAAAGGAGATCAGTCCTGGTGTTCATTGGAAGGACTGATGCTGAAGCTGAAACTCCAATACTTTGGCCACCTCATGCAAAGAGCTGACTCATAGGAAAAGACCCTGATGCTGGGAAAGATTGAGGGCAGGAGGAGAGGGGGACGACAGAGGATGAGATGACTGGATGGCATCACCGACTCGATGGACATGGGTTTAGGTAGACTCCGGGAGTTGGTGATGGACAAGGGGGCCTGGCGTGATGCCGTTCATGGGGTCACAAAGAGTCAGACATGCCTGAGCGACTGAACTGAACTGAACTGAACATATGTAAAATCAGGAACCCATAAAGACCTGCCATGTAGCACAGGGAACTCTACTCAGTATTCTGTAGTAACCTAAATGGGAAACGATCTGAAAGAGATTAGATATATATGTGTTTGTATAGCTGAATCACTTTGCTGTAGCCCTGAAACTAGAACAACAATGTAAATCAACTCTGCTCCAATATAAAATGAAAACATGAATAAATAAAAATTTAAAAGTCAATAAATAAAAGGACACAGAGCAGTCAGGTGGGATGAGGAAGAATGTTAATCACTCATTTGTGTTCTACTCTTTACGACCCCATGGACTAGCCCGCCAGGCTCCTCTGTCCATGGATTCTCCAGACAAGAGTATTGGAGTGGGTTGCCATGCCCCCCTCAAGGGGCTCTTCCCATCCCAGGGATAGAACCCACGTCTCTTATGTCTCCTGCATTGACAGGTGAGTTCTTTACCTCTAGTGCCACCTGGCAAGTCCAAGGTTCACTATCCAAACATGTCTCCAAACATGGTGGAAAATTCTAGATCATCTTGGGAGAAGAGAGTATGAGGGAGAATCCCCCAGTCACCCTTTCCTGGCCTTCTGTCTCAGGGATGCCCCTCAATAGGTGGGCCTGTAGGGTGGACAGATATCACACAGGGCCTACAGCTGGAAGCCCCAGGATGGCCTGGTTTTGCATCCATGGAGAAACTATGGGCAGGGGAGGAAACTGGATGGATTCTCACCTGCCCTGGGCTAGAGGCACAGGTCAAGGCATGATTTCCCATACTTGTGCAGGTGCCTTTCTGATGCTCAGATGAATTTATCACACAAAAGCCTCTTGTAGACCCAACCTCACACCTGTAGTGGGAAGGGCCCTGGGTGCTCCAAGGGCCACACAGCTGACCCTCAGGTTCTGAGCAAAGACCTGAGTCAGTTCTCTGGTGGCCAGCCCCCTCCAAAACCTTCCCTTGGCTAGTCACCAGGATATCACTATAGAAAATATATCAGTTCAGTTCAGTCACTCAGTCGTGTCCAACTCTGCAACCCCATGGACCGCAGCAGGCCAGGCATCCCTGTCCACCATCAACTCCCAGAATCCACCCAAATTCATCCCAATGTGAGTCAAAGATTCTTTTCTGAAAAGTAATCAACAAGCATCTACAGAAGAAACCAGGATAAAGAGTAAGTACAATTCAAGTCTTATTGTTGCCTCTGTCTCTCAAAAGAAAAAAAAAAAAAAAAGCAGACATTTATGGCATATAAATCTTATTTCAAAACATTTGATACCGAGACTGTCTTTGACAATAAGTGTGTTTTTTTTTTAAATGCGTCAGGACAGTCATCAACAGGGTATTCATCCTGGGGTGAAGCTTTCCACAAGATGCACCCCCTACCATGGATGATACTTTAATCATCTGTCCTTGGAAAAGGATGAACACAAAATCAAGTCGTGAATATTGAATATTAGTGAATTGAATATAACCTTGAATATTATTATATAAACAAAATGAGTCTCCAGCATCAGAAAACACTTAAGAATTAAGAATGTGTTTTTAATGCCCATGAAAAAAAAAAAATGTGATGAAGCAAGTGGGTGTAAGGGGGACTGTTTAAAGCTGAGATAGATGCTCTTCCATCCAAGTCTCCCCCGAGCCCGCTGTTGTGAGTCTTTGGGTCCCTGGGGAGGACACTTTGTTTTCTTCCACGTTCTGACATCATCTGATGCAACCTGATGCAAAACAACCTGCTTCTTGTCACAGGAGAAACTGAAAGAGAGGCGGGGATAACTCTGTCCCAGGAGAGTCTCTGGGAGTGGATGGGGGGGGTGCAGCCAGAGGGCGAGGGCGGGGCCGACCGCCTCCCATAGCTCAGGGAAGCGGTGGTTCCTCGGAAAAGCAGGATCCATCTTTAAAAAGTGGGAATCCTTGCAGGTGGGGGTCATAATGCAAACCTTCAGATAAAAAGCCAAGGCTTATTTCAGAATGTCTGAGTAACTGCTCCACAGGTCATGGGAAGAGGGTTTGAAGCAGAGCATCAGTAGAAATAAGATCCCCTAAAAAGGGAGAGACAGCTTCCCTGGTGGGCTCAGACCATAAAGAATCTGCCTGCAATACCGGAGACATAAGTTCAGTCCCTGGGTCAGGAAGATCCTCCGGAGAAAGGAATGGCAGCCCACTCCAGTATTCTTGTCTGGAGAATCTCATGGACAGAGAAGCCTGGCAGGCTACAGTCCATGGGATCGCAGACGGTCACAACTGAGAGACTAACACACACACACAAGAAAGGAAGAGAACAGGAGTGATGCTAGTGGTCCTCAGCCCCCTTCTTAGTGGTCCTGGGGGCCACAGGGGCCGGACGGGGAGCTTCTTCTAGGGCCCCTGCTTCCCAAAGAGGAGGCCAGCCTGGGGAATGTCACAGCAGGTGAGCTCAGGCCAGGCCAGCAGAGCAAATGTGCCATGAACAAAAGCTCCCTGAAAGGTGTCATTTGGGGCCAGAGCTCTTGGGATGACTCCGTGAGAACAGCACGTGAGCCGCCTGTGGCCCACGGGACCCCAGAGGCCTGCTCCCCAGGCCTTACATAGACATGTAGCATCTAGCACACTGCTTCTCACAGAACACCGGCAAGTAGTACGTGTGAGCACAGAAATGAGAAGTCCTTGTTAAAATGGTTTATCTACAGATAAATGAGTGAACTGAATAAAGAACAAAATACAGACCGATAAGATATTGCATGAAGTTACCATCTTGTTATCAAATTCATTTGTGTAATAATAAAAGCAAGCACGTGCCAGAACTGATATAAGAACTTCAAGGGTTTTGAAGCACGTCATTATCCACTCTGTCACCCACACAGAGGTGGGAGGCTGAGGCCCCAGAGGTCAGGAAACACACCAAGGCCAGAGGGATGAAGGGCGAGGGACTCAACCCCAAGGAGTCGGGGACCAGTCACAGCCCTCCACCAGTTTGTGAGCACCACGCTGCTAAGTCACAATTTTAAGAACCCCTATCTTTCCCTGTTGTCAGATTTGCTTCATCTTGTTCAGATTATGTATATTCCAGACATCTTTCAAGCTTTCGGGTTACGTGGTTAACACATTGGCGAACAAGAACCAGACTGTGGCTTGTTCAGTACTCTCTACACAGCTCCTCAAAGATGGGTGTTAACCTAATTTCCTCATCGCTGACTGTGAGAGAATACTTAAGCTTGGAAGCCTTCTAAGTCACTGTTTATTTTAAGGCTCAAATAAAACAGGATCCATGAAATGGCTTCAAATGCCTTTCAGGGGCTCTGAACTCACAGAATACCATCATTGGAGGTTTTTAAGATTTTATTTTAGTTGAAGCATAATTAGAGAAGAAAATACTTTTTAAAAAAATTATTGAGAAATTTTTCCACGGTGAGATTGTAAAAACATTAAATAAATTGCATAGACCTACCGAAGTCACCCAGGTATTTCCAAATAGTGAGGTCATTTGGAATTGTATGTAATTAAGAATTATCATAGAATAACTTTGTTATGATTCATAAAATCTTTAGCAATTGATTAATTTTTAAAATTATTAGCTCTTGTGAAAGATCTGAAAATACAACTACTTCATATGTTGAGAATGGAATACTGCTAACTGAAGGTCTCTTGTGTAAATCCTACCTGGGGAGCCATGGAGGATTTAAAGCTTTTCCACACTCTTCCCCACAAATACGCTCAGGTAAAATAATATTACAACACAGGAAAAGAGACCATCAATTGTTTACTGAAAGCACACTCTGGGCCAAGCATTGGGTTGGTTAGGCATTTGGGATCCAGATGAGTGGGGCCAATGCCCTGCCCACAAACTTCCTGTCCACAAACTCACTTCCTGTCTACAGCTACTTCCTGTCCACAAACTTACTTCCTGTCCACAAACCTACTTCCTGTCCACAAACTTACTTCCTATTCACAAACTTACTTTCTGTCCACCAGCGCCGTGGCTAGAAAGGGAGGTGAGAAGGATGAAGGCTTCAGTTGCAACGGGAACCCACAGTGGGTACCAGATCAAGGAGTCTCTCTGGCAGAGCGGACACGTGAAGACGGGCGTCTGCACAGAATGAGCAGCGGGGGGTGGGGGGTGTCTACAGAGGAGGTGAGAAGCGAGCTGGCTCCTGGAGAATATGTGGGAATCAGATGCTCATGGGAAGCAGCGAGGGCCCCAGAAACAGAGGAGACTCTTTGGTGATCCAGTGTCCAATGACAATAATAGTAGAAGTCATTGTAACTGGAGAGAATGATTTTAGCAAGGGAGAAGGAGAAATGTAAGTTAGAAAGGCAGATTTGGGTCAGAGTGAGGTCATTCTCCAATGTTAGCCTGAAAGCTTTATCCCATAGGTAACAGGGAACAGTGGATGCTTTGGGAACAAATATCAACATAAAATAAATCACCAAAAATGCACTATCAGAGTTGCAATGTCTTTAGAGAATTTTCAGCCACCACTCCCAGCTCCTCTAGATTGAAGCCCTTTGTGTCTAGAAGGGAGATTTATTTGCCCTGTTCCCCACAGTGCCTGGCAGAAAGTAATCATTCAATACAAACTTAATTTAAAAATGAAAGGGTAGAGAAGGAAATGGTAACCCACTCCAGTATTCTTGCCTGGAAAATCCCATGGACAGAGGAGCCTGGTGGGCTACAGACCATAGGGTTGCAAAAGACTCAACATGACTGGGTGACTAAAGAAGACCATGGTAAAAATATTTTTAAGAGTAAAGGGTATTTTCTTACCTCCGTTGTTGTTTTAAAATAGCATTTTAAAAGATAAAATTAATATGCATGCATACTAGGTCACTTCAGTCATGTCTGATTCTTTGCAACCCTATGGACCATAGCCAGAACGGCTCCCCCATTCATGGGATTCTCCAGGCAAGAATACTGGAGTGGGTTGCCATCCCTTCCTTTAGGGGATCCTGCTGACCCAGGGATCGAACCTGTCTCCTGCATTAGCAGGTGAATTCTTCACCACAGAGCCACCAGGGAAGCATGGTGTTACGTGAGAATGAATTCAAAGTGTAGACACATCCTACACATGTTAACACATACAGTTATATATAGGATATGGATTGTTCATGCAGATTTGGGCAGCAAAAATTCTAAGTGAGTAAACTGCCACACTGGGAGCTTCATGTTTCAGTGTATTCAAATGTCTGGCGAAGTAGGGAATCAAATTGGTAATTGCATTTTACACTCAAAGCCTAAACTACATCACTGTGTTTATAAAGCGTGACTAGTTATAGTAGGTACAGGGCCCTGGAAATACCAATTCTTTCTTCACAGGCTGTTGAGGCATCCTTTAAGAATTGAGTATTTTTCATGTTTCTATTTGGGATGAAATCAACCACACTCAGCCGTAGTCTGTAGCTAAGATGCAGGTGAGTAAACCAGATTTTAGGGTGAGATTATTGTGATGTGATGCCTGAAAGGTAGGAAGTGCCTGTCGGAGACCTGGGCTCTCAGAACTGGAAGAAATAATGCACATGAAGGTGCTCTGAGGAGGCTCCAGCTAAAGACTGAGTTAAATGTCCTGGAACTCAACTTACAAGTAAGTTAAAAAATAACAAGGGTCCCCACATTTCCCAGCTCCTTTAACTGAAGTATTTTCTACCTTGGAGGCCCCATTTGAAATGCAACACTCCTGGGAGCGGTCACACCTTAAATTATCAGCTGACACTTTTGGAGAGATTGGCCAACAGCCCACGGAGAGAAAGAAAGAACAGGGTGTAGGCATAGTGCCTGAGGGTGAGGGGAAAGCAGGAGTGAAAGGCGGGGAGAGCGTACTTGATAACCAGACTCCAACTCAAGAGTCCTCTGGTACAGTCCAGACTCCTCATCGTGTGGTGCTGGGCTTCGACTGAAAAGACAAATGTCAGCTCCTCTGTTGCTATGCAAGACATTTCAGCACATCTAGATGGTCTCAGAAGCAATTTGAATCTGCTTAAGGGGGTCAGGCAGGAAGGCAAACAACATCAACCCTAAAAACAACGGGTAAGTATTGACTTTTGACTTCAAATACATTTAGACAATCCCTGAGGGGTGTTTGTACACTGGAGATCAGACTTTAGAAGTAATATAAACACATGTTAAGTAAAGACATTTGTTTGTTGTCGTTCAGTTGCTGAGTCGAGTCTGACTCTTTGAGGCCCCATGGACTGCAGCACACCAGGCTTCCCTATCCTTCACTATCTCCCGGAGTTTACTCAAGTTTACTCAAGCTCATGTCCACTGAGTCGGTGATGCCATCCAACCATCTCATCCTCTGTCATCCCCTTCTCCTCCTGCCCTCAATCTTTCCCAGCATCAGGGTCTTCTCCAATGAGTTAGCTCTTAGCATCAGGGGGCCAAAGTATTGGAGCTTCAGCTTCAGCATTAGTTCTTCCAATGAACATTCAGGGTTGATTTCCTTTAGGATTGTCTAGTTTGATCTCCTTGCTGTCCAAGGTGCTCTCAAGAGTCTTCTCCAACACCACAATTCAAAAAAATCAATTTTTTGGCACTCAGTCTTCTTTATGGTCTAACTCTCACATTCATACATAACTAATGAAAAAAATATAGCTTTGACCAGATGGACTTTTGTCAGCAAAAGTCTTTGCTTGTCTTTGCTTTTTAATGGCAAACCACTCCAGTATTCTCGCTGTCAGAACTCCATGAGCTTCATGAAAAAGTAAAGATGTAGTCACCAGAATAGCCAGTACAGATAAACCTACATCCTGAACACTTATCAGATTCTTCTAGTGCTGCAACTAAGATGCTCCACCAAAAGCCATTGCTGAAGAATTTGAAAAATAGATTTCTCTTCTGCTTTAAGAATCTATTTTTTAAATTTTTACATAGTAACCAAAAAATTGTTTTCCTTGTGATGAAGACTTTTAAGATCTACTATTTTAGCAGAATGAAATAATGCCATTTGCAGCAAGATGGATGTAACTAGAGATTAATAATACTAAGTGAAGTCAGAAAGAGAAAGACAAATATCTCATGATACCACTTGTATGTGGAATCTAAAGTATGACACAAGTGAACTTGTCTATGAAGCAGAAACAAACTCATAGGCATAGAGAGCAGATTTGTGTTTGTCACGGAGAGGGGCAGTGGGGGAGGGAAGGATGTGGAGTTTGGGATTAGCAGATACAGACTACTATATATAGAATTGATAAACAATAAGGTCTTACTATATAGCACAGGAAATGATATTCAATAACCTATAAAAATCATAATGAAAGGAATGTGAAAAATAATATATAAACACACACACATATATTTATAACTGAATCACTTTGTTATACAGCAGAAATTAATATAACACTGTAAATTGACTATACTTCAATGAATTTTTAAAAATACTCTTCAGCAACTTTCAAATATGCAATATAGCAACTTTAACTACAGTTATGACCCAGATAATCACAATGGTGTGATCACTCACCTAGAGCCAGACATCCTGGAATGTGAAGTCAGGTGGGCATTAGGAAGCATCACTATGAACAAAGCTAGTGGAGGTGATGGAATTCCAGTTGAGCTATGTCAAATTCTGAAAGTTGATGCAGTCAAAGTGCTGCACTCAATATGCCAGCAAATTTGGAAAACTCAGCAGTGGCCACAGGACTGGAAAAGGTCCGTTTTCATTCCAGTCCCTAAGAAAGGCAATCCCAAAGAATGCTCAAACTACTGCACAATTGCACTCATCTCACACGCTAGTAAAGTAATGCTCAAAATTCTCCAAGCCAGGCTTCAGCAATATGGGAACCATGAACTTCCAGATGTTCAAGCTGGCTTTAGAAAAGGCAGAGGAACCAGAGATCAAATTGCCAACATCCGCTGGATCATCGAAAAAGCAAGAGAGTTCCAGAAAAACATCTATTTCTGCTTTATTGACTACGCCAAAGCCTTCGACTGTGTGGATCACAATAAACTGTGGAAAATTCTGAAAGAGATGGGAATACCAGACCATCTGACCTGCCTCTTGAGAAACCTGTATGCAGGTCAGGAAGCAACAGTTAGAACTGGACATGGAACAACAGACTGGTTCCAAATAGGAAAAGGAGTACGTCAAGGCTGCATATTCCCACCGTGCTTATTTAACTTACTTGCAGAATACATCATGAGACACGCTGGGCTGGAAGAAGCACAAGCTGGAATCAAGATTGCCGGGAGAAATATTAATAACCTCAGATATGCAGATGACACCACCCTTATGGCAGAAAGTGAAGATGAACTAGAGAGCCTCTTGATGAAAGTGAAAGAGGAGAGTGAAAAAGTTAGCTTAAAGCTCAACATTCAGAAAACTAAGATCATGGCATCTGGTCCCATCACTTCATGGCAAATAGATGGGGAAACAGTGGAAACAGTGGCAGACTTTATTTTTCTGGGCTCCAAAATCACTGCAGATGGTGACTGCAGCCGTGAAATTAAAAGACGCTCACTTCTTGGAAGGAAAGTGATGACCAACCTAGATAGCATATTAAAAAGCAGAGACATTACTTTGCCAACAAAGGTCCGTCTGGTCAAGGATATGGTTTTTCCAGCGGTCATGTATGGGTGTGAGAGTTGGACTGTGAAGAAAGCTGAGCACCGAAGAATTGATGCTTTTGAACTGTGGTGTTGGAGAAGACTCTTGAGAGTCCCTTGGACTGCAAGGAGATCCAACCAGTCCATCCTAAAGGAGATCAGTCCTGGGTGTTCATTGGAAGGACTGATTTTGAAGCTGAAACTCCAATATTTTGGCCACTTGATGTGAAGAGTTGACTCATAGGAAAAGACCCTGATGCTGGGAGGGATTGGGAGCAGGAGGAGAAGGGGACGACAGAGGATGAGATGGTTGGATGGCATCACCTACTCGATGGACATGGGTTTGGGTGAACTCCGGGAGTTGGTGATGGACAGGGAGGCCTGGCGTTCTGCGATTCATGGGGTCGCAAAGAGTCGGACACGACTGAGCGACTGAACTGAACTGGACTGAACTGTCATGTAAAGCATGATGTGTGTCTGTATGTCAGTCACTCAGTTGTGTCCGACTGCCTGCAACCCCACAGGCTGTAGCCCGCCAGGCTCCTCTGTCCATGGGATTCTCCAGGCAAGAAAACTGGAGTGGGTTTCCATTCCCTTCTCCAGGGGATCTTCCAGACCCAGGGATTGAACCCATGTGTCCTGCATTGTAGCTGGTTGCTTTACCATCTGAGCCACCAGGGAAGCCCAAAAGAGTGGTCCAGTTCAGTTCAGTTCAGTTCTCCGGGAGTTTACTCAAATTCATGCCCATCGAGTCAGTGATGCCATCCAGCCATCTCATCGTCTGTCGTCCCTTTCTCCTCCTGCCCCCAATCCCTCCCAGCATCAGGGTTTTTTCCTATGAGTCAACTCTTCACATCAAGTGGCCAAAGTATTAGAGTTTCAGCTTCAACATCGGTCCTTCCAATGAACACCCAGGACTGATCTCCTTTAGGATGGACTGGTTGGATCTCCTTGCAGTCCAAGGGACTCTCAAGAGTCTTCTCCAACACCACAGTTCAAAAGCATCAATTCTTCGGTGCTCAGCTTTCTTCACAGTCCAACTCTCACACCCATACATGACCGCTGGAAAAACCATATCCTTGACCAGACGGACCTTTGTTGGCAAAGTAATGTCTCTGCTTTTTAATATGCTATCTAGGTTGGTCATCACTTTCCTTCCAAGAAGTGAGCGTCTTTTAATTTCACGGCTGCAGTCACCATCTGCAGTGATTTTGGAGCCCAGAAAAATAAAGTCTGCCACTGTTTCCACTGTTTCCCCATCTATTTGCCATGAAGTGATGGGACCAGATGCCATGATCTTAGTTTTCTGAATGTTGAGCTTTAAGCCAACTTTTTCACTCTCCTCTTTCACTTTCATCAAGAGGCTTTTTAGTTCCTCTTCACTTTCTGCCATAAGGGTGGTGTCATCTGCATATCTGAGATTATTGATATTTCTCCTGGCAATCTTGATTCCAGCTTGTGCTTCTTCCAGCCCCGCGTTTCTCATGATGTACTCTGCATATAAGTTAAATAAGCAGGGTGACAATATACAGCCTTGACGTACTCCTTTTCCTATTTGGAACCAGTCTGTTGTTCCATGTCCAGTTCTAACTGTTGCTTCCTGACCTGCATACAGGTTTCTCAAGAGGCAGGTCAGATGGTCTGGTATTCCCATCTCTTTCAGAATTTTCCACAGTTTATTGTGATCCACACAGTCGAAGGCTTTGGCGTAGTCAATAAAGCAGAAATAGATGTTTTTCTGGAACTCTCTTGCTTTTTCGATGATCCAGCGGATGTTGGCAATTTGATCTCTGGTTCCTCTGCCTTTTCTAAAGCCAGCTTGAACATCTGGAAGTTCATGGTTCCCATATTGCTGAAGCCTGGCTTGGAGAATTTTGAGCATTACTTTACTAGCGTGTGAGATGAGTGCAATTGTGCAGTAGTTTGAGCATTCTTTGGGATTGCCTTTCTTAGGGACTGGAATGAAAACGGACCTTTTCCAGTCCTGTGGCCACTGCTGAGTTTTCCAAATTTGCTGGCATATTGAGTGCAGCACTTTGACTGCATCAACTTTCAGAATTTGACATAGCTCAACTGGAATTCCATCACCTCCACTAGCTTTGTTCATAGTGATGCTTCCTAATGCCCACCTGACTTCACATTCCAGGATGTCTGGCTCTAGGTGATTATCACCATCATGATTATCTGGATTGTGAAGATCTTTTTTGTACAGTTCTCTGTATATTCTTGCCACCTCTTCTTAATATCTTCTGCTTCTGTTAGGTCCATACCATTTCTGTCCTTTATTGAGCCCATCTTTGCAGGAAATGTTCCCTTGGTATCTCTAGTTTTCTTGAAGAGATCTCTAGTCTTTCCCATTCTGTTGTTTTCCTCTATTTCTTTGCATTGATCACTGAGGAAGGCTTTCTTATCTCTCCTTGCTATCCTTTGGAACTCTGCATTCAAATGGATATATCTCTCCTTTTCTCCTTTGCTTTTTGCTTCCCTTGTTTTCACAGCTATTTGTAAGGCCTCCTCAGACAGCCATTTTGCTTTTTTGTAGTTCTTTTTCTTGGGGATGGTCTTGATTCCTGTCTCCTGTACAATGTCACGAACCTCCATCCATAGTTCATCAGGCACTCTGTCTATCAGATCTAGTCCTTAAATCTATTTCTCACTTCCACTGTATAGTCATAATGGATTTGATTTAGATCATACCTAAGTGGTCTAGTGGTTTTCCCCACTTTCTTCAATTTCAGTCTGAATTTGGCAATAAGGAGTTCATGATCTGAGCCACAGTCAGTTCCCTGTCTTTGCTAACTATATAGAGCTTCTCCATCTTTGGCTGCAAAGAATATAATCAATCCGATTTTGGTGTTGACCACCTGGTGATGTCCATGTGTAGAGTCTTCTCTTGTGTTGTTTGAAGAGGGTGTTTGCTATAACCAGTGTGCTTTCTTGGCAGAAGTCTATTGGCCTTTGCCCTGCTTCATTCTGTACTCCAAGGCCAAATTTGCCTGTTACTCCAGGTGTTTCCTGACTTCCTACTTTTGTATTCCAGCCCCCTATAATGAAAAGGACATCTTTTTTGGGCGTTAGTTCTAGAAGCTCTTGTAGGTCTTCATAGAATGGTTTAGCTTCTTCGGCGTTACTGGTCGGGGCATAGACTTGAATTACATGATATCCCATGTCTGAATATGAAATCTACTCTTAACTTCTCTTAGTACCCTGGCTATAGCTTTTATGCATTACCTTCAAACATCTGCTTGTATTGATCAATTAACGGCAGAAGCTCGTCACAGTGCTTTCTTGGAACCATACCACCCAGAGAAAATAATTTGTTGAGATTTTTTTTCATACTTTTTCCTATAGACTTCCTGGAGGCAATAGTGCTTAGTAAGCTTTTCAAAGTTTAATTGGGTCTGTAACTGCATTGGTCGACCCTAATGGCCTTAAGTATTACCAAAAGTTGCTGAGCATGGGCTTTGTAAATACATATTTTGTGAATAGTAGCTTCATGCACAATCATGGCAGCATACACAGCAAAGATAGAAGATGCCAGAAGTAGCAGCCACCCAACTCTGTTTCCCCATCCATTTGTGTCTCTGTCACCAAGAAGCTTCTCACTTTTGCTAACAAGTACCAAAGAAGACCTGCCAGAATTTTAATTATTTTTCCATATTTTCAACTTCAGGTGACAAGATGCATGAGCAACAGAAGGGTCAAAAGTGTTAGTGTCCTTAGACAAGCTTTGTTGTTGTTGTTCAATCACTGAATCATGTCCGGCTCTTCGTGACCCCATGGACTGCAGCACACCAGCCTTTCCTGTCCTTCACCATTTCCCAGAGTTTGCTCAAATTCGTGTCCATTGAGTCAGTGATGCTATCCAACCATCTCATCCTCTGTTGCCCCCTTCTCCTCTTGCCTTCAATCTTTTCCAGTGAGTTGGCTCTTTGCATCAGGTGGCTAAATGATTGGAGCTTCAGCTTCAGCATCGGTCCTTCCAGTGTATATTCAGGGTTGATTTCCTTTAGGATGAACTGATTTGATCTCCTTGCAGTCCAAGGGACTCTCAAGAGTCTTCTCCAGCACCACAATTCGAAAGCATCAATTCTTCAGCATTCCGCTTTCTTTGTAGTCCAACTCTCACATCCATACATGACTACTGAAAAAACCGTAGTTTTGAAAATCCAGACATTTGTTGGCAAAGACAAGCATTAAAATCACTTGAAAGTGAGCTTTAAGAGAAACGATGTTTGTTCTTTACGCTTTAGTCTGGCAGATGCATCTGAGCTCCCTCTGGGCAGCAGACAGCAGGTGTGCAAAGACCGGGGCAGGGAGACAGTCACCGCACTGTCAGGACAGCACCATGTGGCTGCAGGCAACCCGGGTCTGACTCATGAAATAATTGGTGACATTGGAATTCTGCTGAGAAACACTGCTAAGGATCAGGAGAGTTGACTTACAATCTCCGTGTTGCCAATTACCAGGTATGTGACCTCAGACAAGTCACAATGCCTGTCTCACAAGTTTTTCCCCATAAAATGTGCCATTTGGCCACTCATGTCCATGGAGTCGGTGATGCCTTCCAACCATCTCATCCTCTGTTATCCCCTTCTTCTCCTGCCCTCAATCTTCCCCAGCATCAGGGTCTTTTCCAACGAGTCAGCTCTTTGCATCAGGTGGCCAAAGTATTGGAGCTTCAGCTTCAGCATCAGTCCTCCCAGTGAATGCTCAGGACTAAACATTTGATCCAGGCAGCCAAGAATGAGAGGTAGGCTCTTGCTATTAGATTTTGGACTTTAAACAATTTTAGGGGAAAATTCTATTAGTTAGTCATATAAATACTATACATCTACTCCTATTTCCCTGAATCTTTGTATGAAAGCCTTTGTCTATAAGATCACTAAATCTTAGAGAAAAGTGTAAATGTTGAACAATCTGAAAAGGCAAGTCAGAGAAACCCACTTACAAAGGCTTCCATTCTGCCCAAATTTGTAAGTAATACAGTTGACATGACCTTCTGAAACTGCATGACACCCAAGCTACAAGGTCTGCTCTTCAAAGCTTCCTTCTGGCCCCACAGCCATTCCTAGGTCTGCCAAGAGGAAAAGATGCTCTTCAGCTGTCTGGATAAGGGGTCTCAGAAGGGAACCTGAGACCCTCTCCTTCCCGGAAGCCTGGAGACTGGCCAGCCGCCACCCCAGGCCCACATGACGGAAGGAGAGCCAGACTGCTTCCCAGGCAACATCACTTGTGTGTTGTAAACAGTGTCCTGCTCATTAAGAGGGTATCCTACCTGGAAGCTTGCTCGCTTCCTTCGGGACCCAAACCGTCTGTCATCAGAAACACCAACAACCCTGTTTGCCCATCAGTTCCGAGGTGATGACTTACGGGTGGGAAGACCCTTCTCGTTCTAACAGATTCCCCTGCTGTTTGGAGACCAAGAAGGAGGATTCCTACTTAATTTAACACCCACCCCCCCGAACATTGGACTGATTTGAAAAGATCGTTGTTTTGACGACCACGTTGACATTTCAAACAGAGGAGCAGCTCACGGTGGGGACGCCTTGGGCTCCGACCCAGCAAATTGGAAGGATTTCATGCAGCCAGGCTGAGTGCAGGGGCTCTGGAGCCCAGCACGGGATGCGGCTTCCTCCCTCATCTCTGCCTCCAGGCTGGGTGGGCTTGGGTGAGTTTCACCATCTCTAAATCTCATCAGCTCCTGAAGCATAAAGATCACTGGGAGGTTTATATGCAATGGTGCATTGAAGCATTTTGCTCTATGCCTTAGAGGCATACAGTGCATGGCATACCTACATAGTTATAATTGTTATTAATACAAAGAAGTCCCAAAACAGGGCATTATCAGTTTCCTATTGATTTCGCAAAACAGCCTCAGTAGTTTCTGGAATTTGATTCACGGTTGACCATGAATTACGGAAAGGGCAAAAAGATGAAATTCCTTAAAATATAAATCTCAAGGGTATGGAATAGAATCAAAGAACCCTGTGAAACTGAACACAAATCATGCTTTGTTTTCAAGGAAAATTGTGCTTGAATTACCATCCTAAATATTTCAATACACTTTTGTGAGACACATGTTTTCTTGGGATGATAAAATGTGTATTTTGCAAAAAAAAAAAAAAAAAAATAGAAAGCGTTTCCAAAAGGACTGAAATACATATTTCAGTGGGATCTTTGATCTTTGTTGCGGCATACGGGATGTTCACCTGCACATGTGGGATCTAGTTCCCAGCCCAGGGACTGAACCTGGGCCCCCTGCATTGGGAGTGCAGAGTCTCGGCCACAAGCCCCCGGGTAGGTCCCTCAGATCTATTTCTCAATGCTGTTATCCAACTACCAGCCCCCACTTAATGGAGACACACCACCAGGGTGCTGGTCACCGGGGCAAAACCCCGTCTACACTTAAGGTTTAATTTTGCACTTGGAATTCACAGTCGGTCTCACATACCAGCTGTGTGCTGAGTATGAAACAGTTCTCAGAACTTTGTAAAAACTAGTAGAAGGGACAGCCTACTGCCTTTGGAGGAGGAAATAGTGCCGTGTGTGACACTTGTCATAAATGCTGACAGAATCCAGAGCAAGGGTTTGCCTTGGGGGTGAACAGGTGAATTGGCAGTACCTGTGGTAACAAAGGTCATGAACTCCTGGGCAGAGTCTGGTCAGGGGCCGTGATAAAGGGCCGGTCATGGGGCTTGGAAGGTCCATGATCTCTTCAGGAAACCTCAGCTTCCCATTGCAACACTGCTCACCGTGGACAACAGGTCCGCTTTGGAAGAGCTGGACCCCACTGGCTGCAGCAGGGTCAGACCTGAGAAGCCGAAGACCAGGGGCACCAGACCTGGCGTCCGGTCACACACAGCCCGGAGCAGCGGTCAGGTCCTCTGCCAGCTACGCTTCTGCAGACAGCCTGGTCACCCCCAGCCGGTGGCCGAAGGGTCAGATTTCACCACCTGTTGGCCAGAGTGTCTGATTTTGCTCCAAATATCTGAATATACATTTGAAGGCAGAGTGCCCAAGTCACCTGGCCACATTTCCACGTCCACACACTGGCTGCTCACGGTCAACCCGGCAGGCACCAGGGCCTGGGGGGACAGAGAGGGGCATCCACAGTCTCCCTTCTGTCTGCAGTGCAGACTGTGTGACGGGGACGATACACAAAACAGTCAAATTCCACTGCTGAACATGAACCCTGAATGGAGGCCCGCTTGTCCCCCAGGTTTTCAGCTAAAGAGAAAGGGCTCAACCATGGGACGAAGTGGAAGCTCTGACAGCTGACCTTGTGGATCTCGGAGGCTGGAAAAGACCAGGGGCTGGGAGGGGTGGGGGAAGGCTCCCCGAAGAGGAGGGGTCCCAGCAGGGCTTTGAGGGAGAAGGGTCCGTGTAGGCAAAGTGTAAGGGTAGTCCTTCAGAACCACCACCACCCCCAAATCTAAAACCAGCCTTTCCTATTTTTCGTCAGCCTTTGTCAGCATCATTTACCCCTAAGACTCTGTGCAAATGAAAAACATTAAAAGCAATCAGTAATTAAAGATAATTACTTCAGTGGAAGAGATTTTTGTTTTCCTAACCTCCTCTCTCTGTCTGCAGAAAGGCAGCTCTCGGTTACATCTGCTGTGGGAAGACGGTGCTCTGCTTACTTTAAAGAAGAAGTCACTGTTTGATTTGGTTTCTCGTCCTCGATGTGTCAGCCCCGGTCTCTTGCCTCTCCATTCCAGGAAGGAAAAATAAAAGAACAAGGCTCTTTAAATATCAGAGTGATGGTTGCTTACATATACAGCCTCAATATTTTATACAACAGCCACTTAGGAAATGCGTATGAATCTCCCAGCTGGCAGCTTTGATTTGGCAGGTGCACCTCCACTGAACCAATCACTTCTGATTTGGCTGCAACTCGTTCGGTTCTTCTGGCTGCATTGCTCCAGTGTGTTTTTATTTCAAAAGGTCATTCACCTCTTCCACGGTTCAAAGGGACCATTTTGTTCATTTAAAGGGTGACTGTAATGATATATGAAGACAGAGCCAAGGACGTGAGTTAGAATTGTGAGTAAAGCCAGTAGGAAAACCTAGGAATACAAACCACAAAACACACCCAAAAATCAAACACATAAAAATATCATTCCTTCATTTTAAAAAAGTGAAAAAAAACAACATTTCTAAACCACACTGTAAGAGTTTTATTCTGTACTAAAATTAATAATCACACGTGCTATAAATACTTCATTTATCTATTTAATCCATATTCTGCATTGGCCACATATTCTAGTTGCCTGCTTGATTTAACTAATCCATGGCAAATAAAAACAAGAGATTTATATAAATTGGGTTTGTACCTAGATTGTGATGGAGTCCACAACTAAGCTTAAGTCTTACTTGATCAACTGAATAGTGATGTATCTTTCCCACCTCCGTGGGCAGGAGATGAAGGGGGCCTAATGAAACAGTCATAAGTGACTGTCACAGAGGTCAAGTTGTACTGCTCTCCGCACGACAGGCCAGTGGATCAAAAGACCAGTTGCTGGTACAAGGAATAGCAATTTTATTTAGAAAGCCAGTCGACTGAGACGATGAGGGACTAGCACCCCAAAGACCCATTTTCCCTAAGTTAGAACTCGGGCTTCTTTTATACTAGAAGGGGAAGGGGTCCAGTCCTGGCTCTGGTCAGCCTGCAGAGGGGATGTGTTACTTTCTTCCTTCCTGTATCCGTTCACAGGTGGGCCAGGTCAGGATGTCTCCTGTGAGCAGAACAAAGGTATTTTAGCTTAGCCCTCATGACCTGGGAGGCAGGGTTCCCAGAGATGGGCCAGTATGTAGAATTTAAGAATCTGCCTGCCAGGGTAGTGGACACGGGTTCAATCCCTGGTCTGGGAAGATTGCACGTGCTTCGGAGCAACTAAGCTCATAAGCACTGAGTCAGTGCATTGTAGGGCCCACGAGCCACAGCTACTGCGCCCCTGCGCCTAGAGCCCGTACCCCGAAACAAGAGAAGCCACCAGCAAGAAGCCTGTGCACTGCAACCAAGACCCAGCCAGACCAAAGAAAATCAACACATCAAACCCCTCCATTCTTAACAAGAAAACAATGAAAAGGGTCTTCCCTGTTACGTGAACAGCTTCCCCCTCGCCCGGGGTCGGCCCACTTCCAGGGAACAAAAACTCAGCTGTGGCTGCATTGCCTTCCTCGTGACTCAGAAAAGGCCCCTCTCGCAGCAGGCAGGAGGGCACGTGCTTCTCAAATGTAACAGGCTCACTGGCCACACTGCTTGACGGATCCGTGGCTTGGCCAGCCATAGGCTCTGTTCAGGTAACACGGGTGGCCGTCACTCGGTTGTACCATATTAAGATATTTAATTTACATGAGATTCTTTATCTCAGAATACTGTGGCTTTCACAGATGTTTGGCCTGTGAAAATGGTGAAGTTAGCGATTTATTTGTGCTACCACCCACCTGTATTTATGGAGACCACAAGGCAGAAAGCAGAACCCCTTGGGAGCCGAAAAGAACGTGAATGAGCTCCGCCACTGACTGCCGTGGCTCTTTCCAATCTGGCCCTTCCCGAGCCTGACCTTCTCGGGTGTGAAAACGCAGGCGCTAGGACCTGGGGCAGAGCTGGTGCGACCGCCAGGCTCACGCGGATGGAAGAAGGGCTGAGCGCGCTGCCTGGCGGGAGAGACGCGCTGGCCCGTCGGTGGGGCTCATCAGCGCCCTCCCCCTCGGAACCCCCACCCCACGTGGTCCCAGCGGCAAACGCCAGCACTGACCCTCGGGCCGGTGTGCTGGGCTGGGAGCAGAAGTCGGGCATCTCAACATCCGTATTTATCCACCGACTGACACCCTTGCCGTCTCTCCCCAAGCTCGGCCTGAATATGGGGGCGGGGAAGGAAGCCCACACTCCCACCCCGGAGTGCAGAGGCCCCGTGGACATGCATGCAAATGCACCGGGGTAATTACCGCCCAGCACTGCCAGTCAAGCCTTGCCTCTTACCTATGTGCTCAGCTGAAGCAGGCCCTGTTCACAAACACAGCATCCACGCCAGGACTTGGACCAAATAGCACCTCAAGCACAAACCAGAACAAACGGCACTAATTTGCTTGAACCCCAAATGGAGCCAAATTCGAAGCTTTTATTTTTGAAACTGCTAGTAGAAGAGAACCACAGCTTCAAAAACACCAGGAAAAGAGCCTCAACCAGACATTGCGACAGGAAAGATTCCTGAAATCTATTTCAGTGTGAAAATGCCATGGCGTTCTTACTCTCCTTTCTAAAACTGCTGAATCTGTCATTAACACGATAACCTACATCATCTGACGGCCCCTACATGGAGCCACACTTTATTTACCCTAAGATCTCTCAATCAAGTGGAGACATAATCAGTGTGATCAATTTAGGGATTTCTACAGTATCTATTCCTGTGACACATTAAATCTATGTCTCTATAAGAGAAGTAATTGATTTTTTTTTCCCATAGCAGGATTTTTTTTTTTTTTTTCAGTTCCAAGAACAGCTGAGGGCTGCAGAACTGAGCAGATGGCCCCACGGAAGAATCTGCTCGGTAGATAAGATAGTTTATAAGAAATATTGTACATCCTGAATAACTGTCAGACTAGGTCACTTTCGCTATTGGATTGGACTATACCAAAATATTAGGTCTCAATTTTTCCAGAGCTCACAGTAACTTTCCTGCCTAGACCTGGACTTAAGCTTGGATTTTCCCTCATTCACAGAACCTGGCCTGTGACCACGTCTGGGGATCCAGTCTTAACTCTGCTGACCGCACTGGGGTCTTAATAATTATACCACGTCTGACCTGAGTAAAAGGTTGTGGCTGCCGTTGTTGGGTCACTAAGTTGTGTCCGACTCTGTGACCCCGTGGACCTCAGCATGCCAGGCTTCCCCGTCCTTCACTATCTCCCAGAATTGGCTCAAATTTATATCCATTGAGTCAGTGATATTATCTAAACATCTCATCCTCTGTCGTCCCCTTCTCCTCTTGCCCTCAATCTTTCCCAGCATCAGGGTCTTTTTCAGTGACTTAGCTCTTTGCATCAGGTGGACAAAGTAGTGGAGCTTCCGCCTCAACATCATTCCTTCCAATGAAGATTCAGGATTGATTTCCATTAGGATGGACTGGTTTGATCTCCTTGCTGTCCAAGGGACTCTCAAGAGTCTTCTCCAGCACAATTCAAAAGCAGCAATTCTTTGGTGCTCAGCTTTCTTTACGGTCCAACTCTCACAACCGTACATGACTATCGGAAAAACCATAGCTTTGACTATATGGACCTTAGTCAGAAAAGTGATGTCTAGCAGATGCTGTCTAGGTTCTGGGTAGTAGATTCCTAAAGATAGGGTTCAAGGACTTAGCCAAGCCCTGAAGCAGAATATGACTAAGCAACTTTGTAAATCCTCAGAAAAGTACAGCGAGGTGTTTATCAGAGAAAAGAGATGCTCCTTACCAAAGAAAGAACATTATCTTGGTCTGAGAAAACGGTAGACTCTCTCCTTGCTGCCGTGACAGGCAGCCTCTACCTTGAACGGCAAATTTGCAGATTAATGAAGACAGTAAAATATGGTGCATCCTGCTGCCTCCAGCTGCAATATTTTATTCACGTCAGAGCTGTGGGAGCCTTGATTTATACGGACTTTCATTAATAGGCAAAATTCAATGTGAAGGATTCACCTCCGGGCTCCCTTAAATTCAACACTCGGTCAAACGTGATGGGTGCGCCCCTTCCTAAGGTGATCCTTCCCAAGAAGACAAAGAAAAAACAGGGGGAAAGGAATGACAAGCAGGTTAGAAAGGTGGTCAGATGAAACCATTTAAGCGGCTGGAATAAATTGTGCAGGTCCCAGTATGGCCCTGACTGTCCCAGTCATAGATCAGCATCGGTCTACAGTGGAGTCATTCTACTTTATTTCTAAAACTTTGTACTCCCAAGTTGGTTTTTTTTTTAAGAAGTATACTTGATTTACAATGTTGAGGTAATTTCTGGTGTATAGCACAGTGATTCAATTATATGTGTATATATATACTCTTTTCCATTATGATTTATTGTGTATTAAGTTGCTTAGCCATGTCCAACTCTTTGCGACCCCATGGACTGCAGCACACCAGGCTTCCCTGTCCTTCACTGTCTCCTGGAGTTTGCTCAAACTCATGTCCATTGAGTTGGTGATGCCATCCAACCATCTCATCCTCTGTTGCCCCCTTCTCCTCTTGCCCTCAGCCTGTATTAATGTAATGTATAATGTAATAAAGGTCGATTACAAGATATTGAATACAGTTCCCTGGCTATATAGTTCCTTGCTGTTTATCTTTTCTATGTAGTCCTGTATCTGCTAATCCCAAGCTCCACATTTATCCCTGCCCGCACTTTCCCCTTTGGTAACCTGAAGCTTGTTTTCTATGTCTGTGCGTCTGTTTCTGTTTTGTAAGTAAGTTCCCTTGTATCATTTTTATAGATTCCACACACGTGATGGCATATATTCACCTTTCTGTCTGACTGACTTCACTTAGTGTGATCAGCTCTAATCTGTCCCTGTCGCTGCAAATGGCATTATTTCACTCTTTTTATGACTCAGCAATACTCTTCTGTGTATATGGATATATATGTACCACATCTTCTTCATCCACTCCTCTGTCAATGACCTCTAGGTTGCACTGATGTTTCGGCTATTGTAAACAGTGATGATGTGAACACCGGGGGGTGGGGGGGGTATCTTCAGATCAGAGCTTTCTCAGGATATGTGCCCAGGAGAGGACTTGCTGGACTCTAGAATAATCCTATTTTTAGTTTTTTAAGGACCCTGAATACTGTTTTCCATGATGGCTTCGCCAATGGACATTACAATCCTACCAACAGTGCAGGGAGGCGGGGGCTTCTCTTTTCAGTAGAGACATTTAAAATCTCAGATAGCTAATGTATGGTGTCAGATGTTTGAAAATGTGTGATTTATTTTCTCCATAAATTGTGAATGCTTTCCAATTTGCCCCAAGCTTTTAAGAAGCTCTAATTGACCCAATGCAGAAATTCAATTACATATTTTATCATCATTTCTATACTCAAGTGCTTGATTTCTTTAGGTTCGGAACTTTCATTCGCTCACTCACTCATTCACTTGCTTCCGAGCCTGACAGCAGAATTGCAGGGAGGTATAAAACCATGTGCATGCGTGCTAAGTCACTTTAGTCAAGCCCAACTCTTCGCAACACTATGGACTGCAGCCCACCAGGTTTTTCTGTCCATGGGATTCTCTAGGCAAGATACTGGAGTAGGTTGCCACTTCCTCCTCCAGGAATCTTCCCGAACCCAAGGATTGAACCTGTGGTTCCTGCATTGGCAGGAGGGCTCTTTACCATGAGGGCCATCTGGGAAGCCACCATAAAACCATATAGGGCCCTCCAAATTGATTATTTTTTACTTTTCTAACCATTAAAATGTAACTCAAACTCACAGAGTTAGAAAAGGAACTCATGGTTGCCAAGGGGAGGGAACAGTTAAAGACTTTGGGAAGGTCACGTACACATTGCTATACTTAAAATGGATAACCAACAAAGACCTATTGTATAGCACATGGAACTCTGCTCGATGTTATGTGCCAGCCTAGATGGGAAGGGAGTTTGGGGGGAGAATGGATACATGTATATGTATATGTCTGAGTTCCTTCACCGTTCACCTGAAATTATCACGTTGCTCATCAGCTATACCGAAGTACAAAATGCTTTTGGTGTTAAAAAAAAAAGTAACTCCAGTACATAAATAGATCTGCCAAGAAAGGAAGCGGGTGCTAAGTGTTCTGATAGAGTAGGACAGGGCAGTGGGACCCCTTGGGATCTGAAGTCCAGCATTTTAACCTTCAGGCTATTCTAAGTCCTTGGCGATCACCCATGATACTGGCGCAGAACCCGCGGCCAGCCCCCAGATGGCTCCAGTCTGGGGCAAAGCAGGGACAAGCAGAGCCACCCACCCCGGGAGCTCACGCCGACTGCCACTCCCGAAGGAACCAGAAGGGTCCACCTTGCCTTACACAACTCCTAAGTTTAATCTGGGGCTCAGAGCGGGAGGTGGCTCAAAGGGTGGATGACCTGAGGTCACCTGTACTCTGGCAAGGCATCTCTTGAGCGTGGTGAATCGGCGCGGTGGCCCTGTGCCCAGGGCAGAGATTTGAGAAAATCACCCGTGGCAACAATGAGGCCAGGAGTCCTCAGTGACTGCCAGGAAGCTTGCTGAGTGTTGGAGGGAGAGAGATTTCATGTGTAATCCAATTTGGAACAACAACAACACCAACTGAACGCTCCCGGTTCTGCAAGGGAGAAAGCCAGCCCGAGTCTGAGGGGACCCTGATGGTGTCACTGGCCGGAGGTGGGGGCTGGCTTCCTGGTGAGACATTTATCTCATCAAGCTGTGGTCTCCACGACTGCAAATCGGGAGCCCCTACCTCAAAGGTTCTGTGAGGCTTCAAGGCCAGCACCTAAGTACTCCGCAAACCAGTTATTATTTCTATAAGCCTCTGGGTAACTGTGACGGGCCATGCCAAGCGGCAAAGGCCCCCTAAACAAGGGGGGACCCTAATTACCCTAATATAAGCTCCACAGAGACGCTCTCCAGGTTGGCCCTCAGAGTGGGGACCTGTGAGAAAGAGGTACAAAGTTGGCATCATCAGTGACAAGAGGGAAAATTCAGCCTCACAGCCTTCTTGCAGACCTTCTTGAAGTCTTCAACAAGGAAGAAATAGCAGCACACAGAAATGAACCTTAGCAGCAGGAAGGAGCCTCTCTGCGCCCCAGCTGCTGCTGCTGCTAAGTCACTTCATCGTGTCCGACTCTGCAACCCCAGAGGCGGCAGCTCACCAGGCTCCCCTGTCCCTGCGATTCTCCAGGCAGGAACACTGGACTGGGTTGCCATTTCCTTCTCTAATGCATGAAAGTGAAAAGTGAAAGTGAAGTCGCTCAGTCTTGTCTGACTCCTAGCGACCCCATGGACTATAGCCTACTATAGTAGTCTATAGTAGGACTATAGGCTCCTCCGTCCATGGGATTTTCCAGCCAAGAGTACTGGGGTGGGGTGCCATTGCCTTCTGAGCCCCAGCATCTCTGACCAGAGGGATGCAGATCCTGCTGGGTGCTAATTAGGTGAATGAACCTTAAACATAAGCCTCATTTCCCCATGGAGACCCTCCGCCTTCACGCGAATGGACAGGCTGTGGCCACTGGCCAAGGAGCAAGATATGGGTGAGGACCAGTGATGATGGGGGCAGGCTAGTCTGCAACAGGGTTCCACTCTACCTGCCCCCCAGACATCTAAAAACCTTTCCCAGGCGAGGTATGATCCCAGAATGAAGCCATCTTCCCTCAACATCCACTTTTATTCCACATATTTTATGCAGCAGGCAATGTGCTGACTGTTTTAAGCAGGTGATAATTTCTAATCCCCACAATGACCCTGAGACGTAGTATTATTGAACCAACAAGCTGGATAAGTGAGGCTCCCAGAGACTGAATCCCTGGCCCAGCTGAAGACACATGGATACATGTAGCACTTTGCTCACCCCATGTTCCTTCCTCTCCCCAGGATTCTGAATGCAGGTGGATAGAGAGCTATCCCCAGGGGTGGACTCTGAGCAGCGCTGCAGAACCAGGCCCAGGTGTGGGTCTGGTCGACCAGTTGGGTAACAGTTGCAGGGTCGGGCTTGGGGCCTTCGTTCCTGCCCTGTGTAATCGCCAATCCTCAAGCCACCCCAAATATATATTGGCTATAAGCTAGAACATACTCCTTGCCGGGCTTCCCAGGTAGCGCTAGTGGTAAAGAACCTGCCTGCCAACGCAGGAGATGTTGAGAGATGTGAGTTCGATTCCTGGGTTGGGAAGATCCCCTGGAGGAGGGCACAGCAATCCACTGTAATATTCTTGCCTGGAGAATCCCAGGGACAGAGGAGCCGGGCAGGCTACAGTCCATGGGGTCGCAAAGTCAGACACGACTGAGGGACTTCTCATGGCCTGGCACGAAGTCCTTGCCAAGAAATTCAGCTTCAGAATCGGCGCCCTCCACAGCTCACCGCCCCCCGCCCCCAACAGCCCTTCCCGTGGAGACCTGAGGCTGCGCCTGCCCTGGCCCGTTCAGAGGGGAGGACCCAGATGACAGAAACGGGGCCTGCAGAAGCCCAAGGTCCAGGGCAGAAGGCGCTCAGCCACCAGTGACAACGCTGAGCGGCATGGGAGGCTGACCGCGTGGTGCTCCGGGGAGCACGTGAGTCCGTCGGAGCCAGGAATTCCCGGAGGGAGTGAGAAAGGCCCGCGTGTTAGACAAACCGGGGACTCACACGGGGCCGACGGGACCTGTGCGGAGATCTGGAGGGCCGGGTGGCCGCGTGTGGGAAAACCCGAGGCGCTTGGCACGCCCAGAGGAGGGGAGGGGCTCGAGGGGCCGTGCCGCCAAGCTGGCGCTGGGGCTTCCTCGTAAAGGCCATCGGGGGGGGGGGGCCTGGGGCCCAAGGCAAGACAGCTGCAAGCATCTCAGACGGGAAGCTAACCAGTGCCAGGGCTGGGGGGTAGGATGTTGAGAGTAACCATCCAGGCAAGAGGCAGGAGGCGAGTGGAATTGCCAACGGCAGCGGTGACCGACGAGACGGGACAGAAACGTGGTGGAGACAACCTTCACCGCGCTGGAACCGGGCTGTGTGAAAAACTACGAAGACGTGGGCAAATTTCACATACAGGCGAAAATACGGTTTTCTTCCGGGGCGGGGGAGGGGGGAGCTTCAGTTATTAAAAGATGTCCATGACCCAAGCAAACGTCCCTATCTGATTTTGGAGACGCGCGGCGTCCAGCGGGCAGGACGGGGTACTTGACCGGATGACGAGAGGCAAGCAGAGGGCATCACTTGTGCACAGGCTTCTTCCGGGGAAGCCTCAGAGGAGGGCGGCCTACAGACGCGCCAGAGAGCCGGCCGAGCCAGGAGGGCACACGCGCCCACAGGCCCCGCGCGGCTCAGCTGCGCCTGCTCTTTAATTGGGTTAAGCGGTCCAGTGCCAGGGGAAGCGCGCCCGTCCAAGCCAGGGAAGGCTCCAGCTCCTTCACACACCTCTCCCTGGAGGGACCACGTGATGCTCGGCACGCGGAGGACGTGACTCACTCCGCCCAGGGTTGGAGACCTCAGCCCGGGAAAGGAGCTCCCGTCTCAGCCCAGACAGGGAGGGCCCCCTCCGCACATTCCGCAGGTAGACGCAGAGGCAGCAGAGAAAAGCAAGCAGCAGGACCGAGAAAGAAAGGCCGCCACTCTCCCCATCCACGCGCTTTCAGGCTGGTCCCGGGCAACTGCCAGCAGCCGGGGGGGTGGGGGTGGGGGGGAGGCGGAGGAGGGGTGCGGGGGGGCGGTGCGGAGAAGGCGGCGGGCGCGCTGCAGACGAAAAACAACAGCCCGCCCCCCGGCCGAGGCAACGCTGCTGCGCACAAGAGGACTGCCACGGTGGGGGCAGATCAAAGGGCCCCGGGCACCTCGGGGGCGGCTCCCACACTTACAAAAGCACCTCTGTGCCTTTAACTGCAACCCCGGGAAGGGTCCCCGGGTTTCACAACCGGAATGCAGTCCGCAGTGATGTGGTTTGGAAATGAACCTGGCTGCTCTTCCCACTGCTGTTTTACATATTAATTAAAGTGTTTTCCCCGATCAGGAATGCCTGCAGGCTGGCAGGGTTAAGCAAAGGCCCTTCATGCCTGCCACCCCGCAGGGCCCCTGGCTCCCTCGTGCAGGGTTCAAAGATTAAACCTCTCCCGAGTCTGCCCGGGGACCCTGGCCGCCCTCACTGGCATCATGCTGGAGGAGACACACCTCAACACAGCTTTCCAGAATTCATCCATCACTTCCTTCCCCGCCCCGAAGACGACCGAGCAGTGAAATTTAAGAGAGTTGAGTTGTAGAAGAAACAGCTGGAAGGGCGTCGATCTCTTCCTGAATCTGTAGGCATCTCATCCACGAGCCTGTTCCTTTCTTCTTGTTTCCTGTCCCAGCAGTGTCTGGAAAATTCACAAACAACTCACATTTCAAGAACAAAGGGACTACATACAGCTGATTCACTTCGATGTACAGCAGAAAGTAACACAACACTGTAAAGCAACTGTACCCTATCTTTTAAAAAAAAAAAGTGAAAAAAGAATACGTTGACTTGTCTAGATGATATATTTTTAGGGCATCATAGTGGCTCAAAGTTTGAAAACCACGGAAACCTGAACCCTCAACTTGCAAAACTGTAGACAGGCTCAGCTTCCAGCAGCCTGCTCCAATCTCTGACTCTGCATCCTCAATTTGCAACTTCTAATATTATAATATCACGTTTTTAAACTGAAGGTTTGTAGTGGTGCTTAAGATATACAATCATGCTGGGACTTCCTCATTACGTACATGTGGTTCATATATCTGCCACCAGGATAACAAAGTTAAGTCATAGTTACTGCCATAGGTTTTAGATAAGTTTAGCCTAATACATCCTTTCCAGTTCTGAATTACAATTTGGACTGTATCCATAAACTTCTTGGATGATGTTAAGGATACGTCTTTCTTTGTGATTTCAGAGAACTTTGTTTCCTGTAAAATCAAGGGTCAGGTGATTTAAATTCAACAATGCAAAATGTAAGGCTAATTGGTCATCTGTAACAAAGGCAATTCAGTGTCTAAGCCAAAGAGCAGATTATTCCAAACTTTATGTAACGTGTGGAAGTAGATAGCAATATAAATAAGGAAATCCAGTTGATTTACTGAAAATGGAGCTACTCTATTTCCCTACTTGGGATTCCCAGGTGGTTCAAGTGGTAAAGAATCTGCTTGACAATCCTTAGGTCAGGAAGATCAGCGTCTATTTATAAAATTCAAAAGAGGTGAATGAAGGTCAAGATTCATTGTAATGAGCATTTAGGGGTGCTCATTCACCCCTAAACACAGAGTGCCAGCAGAAACTCTTATCACTGTCGACTTACGCTTTGAGTCTATCTCTACAGTATACACATACCCCGCCCCCAAGCTGCAAACTTAGCATGAGCCAGTTAGGGTGTCAGAAACCCTGTACCAAACTAGTTTATTTAATGAGGAAATGTAGTCAGTCCAGAGGCAGGGCCCACTACAGCCTAGAGGACCTATCAGTCTCCAGTCTCAACCCTCAGGCTCATCCATCCTGCATTAGCTCTGCCCCTTGGCTGGCACCTCCTGGAGTCCTGGGCTGACAGCCTGAGAATGTGCCTACATCCACTAAGGCCTGCACGGGCATCGGCAATCTCTTAGAAATGTCTGTGGACTGGCGCTGGGGAGTCTCCAGCAGAGGAACAGGCTGTGTGCAGTTTCAAGCCCCTAACCCCAAAATAACGCAAGGGGATGGAGTTCATTGATCCCCCAGGATTTCTGCACCGGGAAATAGGACTCAAGCACTCTGAGGCTCCTTCCAACTCCAAGAGCCTGTGACAGTATACCTGTTTGAGACAGTCCCACTTTGCCAGGATGGAAGATTCACACAGCATTTATTGAATGCCTACTGTATGCAGGGCACCCTTCTTCTAGGGTCTGGAGAGCAGGTGTGAAGAAGGCAGACCTCACCGCCGCGGGTCACTTACGTTCTTGTAGGGAAGACGGACAGCACACAAGATCAATCAGGGAAACACACGGTCTTGGGAAGAGCGACAAGCAAGACAGGAAAGTGCATATGAAGTACTGAGGCACTGCTCAAGTTTTCATTTTAAATAGTAGCCAGGGAAGCACGGACCAAGAAAATAATTATCCTAGTCTCCCGCCTCCAATCTTTGTCCCTGAGGCAAAGATCTGGGTTCAAGTCTTTTATCCGGGAGCCAACTCCAGGAAGCCCAGCAGGGAAATCATGGGGTGGGCGGGAAGCAGGGTGCATGGAGATGTAAGAGTGAGCCCCCCTGGGGCAGTGGGGACTCAGGGTGGCTAAGGACTGGTAGGGGAACAGCTCGGATGTCCCTCCAATAGAGGACCAGGTGGAGTCGAGATCCTGGGGCCCAGGGAGCCGCCCTCTGCAGTGGGCACAGGGAGGTGTCCACGGGCAGCAACCCCTGCAGGGAGACTTTGGAAGACGCAGGGCTGGAGTCGGGGGCGGGGAGGCAGAGCCAGCGATGGAGACAGAAAGGCTTCCAGGACACAGACTTTGCCTCCAAGTGACGCGGGGACACATCTGACCTGTTTTCTTAACAGGGTCACGATGCTTCCGAATGAAGAATGAACTGAAGGGCAGCGGGAGCGGCGAGCGGGGGCAGTCTGGGAGCAAGCCAGGGGCTGGGTGGGGGCCTCGGCGGTTCTGGGGACCACACGGAGAAGTGCCGCCAGGGGAAGGGGGGTCAGGGGGTCCGAGGCAGCGTTAGGTCAAATCTGCATGACTGACAGGTCCATTGAAAGGTCACGCAGGAAGAGCGAGAGCTGGCTACAGGAGCGGGGGCGAGAGAGATGCAGGGAGGTGGACAGCATGAGGAGGCTAGAGGGACGGGAGAGGGTGGGCGGAAAACCAGTCTCTTCCTGCTGCCGTGTTTGTGTGT